>NC_138971.1:5260000-5730000 GCF_055761805.1 Camellia sinensis
CGAACCGTAATGCGCAAGAAATGGTATGGAAACCCCGTATTTACATATCTGCCACTGTGCAGGAGAATCCGTATAGGTGTTCGAGTGTTCGAACCGTAATGCGCAAGAAATGGTACGGAAACCCCGTATTTACATATCTGCCACTGTGCAGGAGAATCCGCATAGGTGTTCGAGTGTTCCAACCGTAATGCGCAAAAAATGGTACCGAAACCCCGTATTTACATATCTGCCACTTTGCAGGAGAATCCGTATATGTGTTCGAGTGTTCGAACCGTAATGCGCAAGAAATGGTACGGAAACCCCGTATTTACATATCTGCCACTGTGCAGGAGAATCCGCATAGGTGTTCGAGTGTTCGAACCGTAATGCGCAAGAAATGGTATGTAAACCCCGTATTTACATATCTGCCACTGTGCAGGAGAATCCGCATAGGTGTTCGAGTGTTCGAACTGTAATGCGCAAGAAATGGTATGTAAACCCCGTATTTACATATCTGCCACTGTGCAGGAGAATCCGTATAGGTGTTCGAGTGTTCCAACCGTAATGCGCAAGAAATCGTACCGAAACCCCGTATTTACATATCTGCCACTGTGCAGGAGAATCCGTATTGGTGTTCGAGTGTTCGAACCGTAATGCGCAAGAAATGGAACCGAAACCCCGTATTTACATATCTGCCACTGTGCAGGAGAATCCGCATAGGTGTTCGAGTGTTCGAACCGTAATGCGCAAGAAATGGTATGTAAACCCCGTATTTACATATCTGCCACTGTGCAGGAGAATCCGCATAGGTGTTCGAGTGTTCGAACCGTAATGCGCAAGAAATGGTATGTAAACCCCGTATTTACATATCTGCCACTGTGCAGGAGAATCCGCATAGGTGTTCGAGTGTTCGAACCGTAATGCGCAAGAAATGGTATGTAAACCCCGTATTTACATATCTGACACTATGCAGGAGAATCCGTATAGGTCTTCGAGTGTTCGAACCGTAATGCGCAAGAAATGGTACCGAAACCCCGTATTTACATATCTGCCACAGTGCAGGAGAATCCGCATTGGTGTTCGAGTGTTCGAACCGTAATGCGCAAGAAATGGTAGGTAAACCCCGTATTTGCATATCTGCCACTGTGCAGGAGAATCCGCATAGTTGTTCGAGTGTTCGAACCGTAGTGCGCAAGAAATGGTACGGAAACCCCGTATTTACATATCTGCCACTGTGCAGGAGAATCCGCATAGGTGTTCGAGTGTTCCAACTGTAATGCGCAAGAAATGGTACCGAAACCCCGTATTTACATATCTGCTACTGTGCAGGAGAATCCGTATAGGTGTTCGAGTGTTCGAACCGTAATGCGCAAGAAATGGTACCGAAACCCCGTATTTACATATCTGCCACTGTGCAGGAGAATCCGGATAGGTGTTTTAGTGTTCGAACCGTAATGCGCAAGAAATGGTACCGAAACCCCGTATTTACATATCTGCCACTGTGCAGGAGAATCCGTATAGGTGTTCGAGTGTTCGAACCGTAATGCGCAAGAAATGGTATGTAAACCCCGTATTTACATATCTGCCACTGTGCAGGAGAATCCGCATAGGTGTTCGAGTGTTCGAACCGTAATGCGCAAGAAATGGTATGTAAACCCCGTATTTACATATCTGCCAATGTGCAGGAGAATCCGTATAGGTGTTCGAGTGTTCGAACCGTAATGCGCAAGAAATGGTACCGAAACCCCGTATTTACATATCTGCCACAGTGCAGGAGAATCCGCATAGGTGTTCGAGTGTTCGAACCGTAATGCGCAAGAAATGGTATGTAAACCCCGTATTTACATATCTGCCACTGTGCAGGAGAATCCGCATAGGTGTTCGAGTGTTCGAACCGTAATGCGCAAGAAATGGTATGTAAACCCCGTATTTACATATCTGCCACTGTGCAGGAGAATCAGCATAGGTGTTCGAGTGTTCGAACCGTAATGCGCAAGAAATGGTACGGAAACCCCGTATTTACATATCTGCCACTGTGCAGGAGAATCCGTATAGGTGTTCGAGTGTTCGAACCGTAATGCGCAAGAAATGGTACCGAAACCCCGTATTTACATATCTGCCACTGTGCAGGAGAATCCGTATAGGTGTTCGAGTGTTCGAACCGTAATGCGCAAGAAATGGTATGTAAACCCCGTATTTACATATCTGCCACTGTGCAGGAGAATCAGCATAGGTGTTCGAGTGTTCGAACCGTAATGCGCAAGAAATGGTAGGTAAACCCCGTATTTACATATCTGCCACTGTGCAGGAGAATCCGTATATGTGTTCGAGTGTTCGAACCGTAATGCGCAAGAAATGGTACGGAAACCCCGTATTTACATATCTGCCACTGTGCAGGAGAATCCGTATAGGTGTTCGAGTGTTCCAACCGTAATGCGCAAGAAATGGTACCGAAACCCTGTATTTACATATCTGCCACTGTGCAGGAGAATCCGTATAGGTGTTCGAGTGTTCGAATCGTAATGCGCAAGAAATGGTACCGAAACCCCGTATTTACATATCTGCCACTGTGCAGGAGAATCCGGATAGGTGTTTGAGTGTTCGAACCGTAATGCGCAAGAAATGGTACCGAAACCCCGTATTTACATATCTGCCACTGTGCAGGAGAATCCGCATAGGTGTTCGAGTGTTCGAACCGTATTGCGCAAGAAATGGTATGTAAACCCCGTATTTACATATCTGCCACTGTGCAGGAGAATCCGTATAGGTGTTCGAGTGTTCGAACCGTAATGCGCAAGAAATGGTATGGAAACCCCGTATTTACATATCTGCCACTGTGCAGGAGAATCCGTATAGGTGTTCGAGTGTTCGAACCGTAATGCGCAAGAAATGGTACGGAAACCCCGTATTTACATATCTGCCACTGTGCAGGAGAATCCGTATAGGTGTTCGAGTGTTCGAACCGTAATGCGCAAGAAATGTTATGTAAACCCCGTATTTACATATCTGCCACTTTGCAGGAGAATCCGGATATGTGTTCGAGTGTTCGAACCGTAATGCGCAAGAAATGGTACGGAAACCCCGTATTTACATATCTGCCACTGTGCAGGAGAATCCGCATAGGTGTTCGAGTGTTCGAACCGTAATGCGCAAGAAATGGTATGTAAACCCCGTATTTACATATCTGCCACTGTGCAGGAGAATCCGCATAGGTGTTCGAGTGTTCGAACTGTAATGCGCAAGAAATGGTATGTAAACCCCGTATTTACATATCTGCTACTGTGCAGGAGAATCCGCATAGGTGTTCGAGTGTTCGAACCGTATTGCGCAAGAAATGGTATGTAAACCCCGTATTTACATATCTGCCACAGTGCAGGAGAATCCGTATAGGTGTTCGAGTGTTCGAACCGTAATGCGCAAGAAATGGTATGGAAACCCCGTATTTACATATCTGCCACTGTGCAGGAGAATCCGTATAGGTGTTCGAGTGTTCGAACCGTAATGCGCAAGAAATGGTACGGAAACCCCGTATTTACATATCTGCCACTGTGCAGGAGAATCCGTATAGGTGTTCGAGTGTTCGAACCGTAATGCGCAAGAAATGGTATGTAAACCCCGTATTTACATATCTGCCACTTTGCAGGAGAATCCGGATAGGTGTTTGAGTGTTCGAACCGTAATGCGCAAGAAATGGTACCGAAACCCCGTATTTACATATCTCCCACTGTGCAGGAGAATCCGTATAGGTCTTCGAGTGTTCGAACCGTAATGCGCAAGAAATGGTACCGAAACCCCGTATTTACATATCTGCCACAGTGCAGGAGAATCCGCATAGGTGTTCGAGTGTTCCAACCGTAATGCGCAAGAAATGGTATGTAAACCCCGTATTTACATATCTGCCACTGTGCAGGAGAATCAGCATAGGTGTTCGAGTGTTCGAACCGTAATGCGCAAGAAATGGTACGGAAACCCCGTATTTACATATCTGCCACTGTGCAGGAGAATCCGTATAGGTGTTCGAGTGTTCGAACCGTAATGCGCAAGAAATGGTACCGAAACCCCGTATTTACATATCTGCCACTGTGCAGGAGAATCCGTATAGGTGTTCGAGTGTTCGAACCGTAATGCGCAAGAAATGGTATGTAAACCCCGTATTTACATATCTGCCACTGTGCAGGAGAATCAGCATAGGTGTTCGAGTGTTCGAACCGTAATGCGCAAGAAATGGTAGGTAAACCCCGTATTTACATATCTGCCACTGTGCAGGAGAATCCGTATATGTGTTCGAGTGTTCGAACCGTAATGCGCAAGAAATGGTACGGAAACCCCGTATTTACATATCTGCCACTGTGCAGGAGAATCCGTATAGGTGTTCGAGTGTTCGAACCGTAATGCGCAAGAAATGGTACGGAAACCCCGTATTTACATATCTGCCACTGTGCAGGAGAATCCGCATAGGTGTTCGAGTGTTCCAACCGTAATGCGCAAAAAATGGTACCGAAACCCCGTATTTACATATCTGCCACTTTGCAGGAGAATCCGTATATGTGTTCGAGTGTTCGAACCGTAATGCGCAAGAAATGGTACGGAAACCCCGTATTTACATATCTGCCACTGTGCAGGAGAATCCGCATAGGTGTTCGAGTGTTCGAACCGTAATGCGCAAGAAATGGTATGTAAACCCCGTATTTACATATCTGCCACTGTGCAGGAGAATCCGCATAGGTGTTCGAGTGTTCCAACTGTAATGCGCAAGAAATGGTACCGAAACCCCGTATTTACATATCTGCTACTGTGCAGGAGAATCCGTATAGGTGTTCGAGTGTTCGAACCGTAATGCGCAAGAAATGGTACCGAAACCCCGTATTTACATATCTGCCACAGTGCAGGAGAATCCGCATAGGTGTTCGAGTGTTCGAACCGTAATGCGCAAGAAATGGTATGTAAACCCCGTATTTACATATCTGCCACTGTGCAGGAGAATCCGCATAGGTGTTCGAGTGTTCGAACCGTAATGCGCAAGAAATGGTATGTAAACCCCGTATTTACATATCTGCCACTGTGCAGGAGAATCAGCATAGGTGTTCGAGTGTTCGAACCGTAATGCGCAAGAAATGGTACGGAAACCCCGTATTTACATATCTGCCACTGTGCAGGAGAATCCGTATAGGTGTTCGAGTGTTCGAACCGTAATGCGCAAGAAATGGTACCGAAACCCCGTATTTACATATCTGCCACTGTGCAGGAGAATCCGTATAGGTGTTCGAGTGTTCGAACCGTAATGCGCAAGAAATGGTATGTAAACCCCGTATTTACATATCTGCCACTGTGCAGGAGAATCAGCATAGGTGTTCGAGTGTTCGAACCGTAATGCGCAAGAAATGGTAGGTAAACCCCGTATTTACATATCTGCCACTGTGCAGGAGAATCCGTATATGTGTTCGAGTGTTCGAACCGTAATGCGCAAGAAATGGTACGGAAACCCCGTATTTACATATCTGCCACTGTGCAGGAGAATCCGTATAGGTGTTCGAGTGTTCCAACCGTAATGCGCAAGAAATGGTACCGAAACCCTGTATTTACATATCTGCCACTGTGCAGGAGAATCCGTATAGGTGTTCGAGTGTTCGAATCGTAATGCGCAAGAAATGGTACCGAAACCCCGTATTTACATATCTGCCACTGTGCAGGAGAATCCGGATAGGTGTTTGAGTGTTCGAACCGTAATGCGCAAGAAATGGTACCGAAACCCCGTATTTACATATCTGCCACTGTGCAGGAGAATCCGCATAGGTGTTCGAGTGTTCGAACCGTATTGCGCAAGAAATGGTATGTAAACCCCGTATTTACATATCTGCCACTGTGCAGGAGAATCCGTATAGGTGTTCGAGTGTTCGAACCGTAATGCGCAAGAAATGGTATGGAAACCCCGTATTTACATATCTGCCACTGTGCAGGAGAATCCGTATAGGTGTTCGAGTGTTCGAACCGTAATGCGCAAGAAATGGTACGGAAACCCCGTATTTACATATCTGCCACTGTGCAGGAGAATCCGTATAGGTGTTCGAGTGTTCGAACCGTAATGCGCAAGAAATGTTATGTAAACCCCGTATTTACATATCTGCCACTTTGCAGGAGAATCCGGATATGTGTTCGAGTGTTCGAACCGTAATGCGCAAGAAATGGTACGGAAACCCCGTATTTACATATCTGCCACTGTGCAGGAGAATCCGCATAGGTGTTCGAGTGTTCGAACCGTAATGCGCAAGAAATGGTATGTAAACCCCGTATTTACATATCTGCCACTGTGCAGGAGAATCCGCATAGGTGTTCGAGTGTTCGAACTGTAATGCGCAAGAAATGGTATGTAAACCCCGTATTTACATATCTGCTACTGTGCAGGAGAATCCGCATAGGTGTTCGAGTGTTCGAACCGTATTGCGCAAGAAATGGTATGTAAACCCCGTATTTACATATCTGCCACAGTGCAGGAGAATCCGTATAGGTGTTCGAGTGTTCGAACCGTAATGCGCAAGAAATGGTATGGAAACCCCGTATTTACATATCTGCCACTGTGCAGGAGAATCCGTATAGGTGTTCGAGTGTTCGAACCGTAATGCGCAAGAAATGGTACGGAAACCCCGTATTTACATATCTGCCACTGTGCAGGAGAATCCGTATAGGTGTTCGAGTGTTCGAACCGTAATGCGCAAGAAATGGTATGTAAACCCCGTATTTACATATCTGCCACTTTGCAGGAGAATCCGGATAGGTGTTTGAGTGTTCGAACCGTAATGCGCAAGAAATGGTACCGAAACCCCGTATTTACATATCTCCCACTGTGCAGGAGAATCCGTATAGGTCTTCGAGTGTTCGAACCGTAATGCGCAAGAAATGGTACCGAAACCCCGTATTTACATATCTGCCACAGTGCAGGAGAATCCGCATAGGTGTTCGAGTGTTCCAACCGTAATGCGCAAGAAATGGTATGTAAACCCCGTATTTACATATCTGCCACTGTGCAGGAGAATCAGCATAGGTGTTCGAGTGTTCGAACCGTAATGCGCAAGAAATGGTACGGAAACCCCGTATTTACATATCTGCCACTGTGCAGGAGAATCCGTATAGGTGTTCGAGTGTTCGAACCGTAATGCGCAAGAAATGGTACCGAAACCCCGTATTTACATATCTGCCACTGTGCAGGAGAATCCGTATAGGTGTTCGAGTGTTCGAACCGTAATGCGCAAGAAATGGTATGTAAACCCCGTATTTACATATCTGCCACTGTGCAGGAGAATCAGCATAGGTGTTCGAGTGTTCGAACCGTAATGCGCAAAAAATGGTAGGTAAACCCCGTATTTACATATCTGCCACTGTGCAGGAGAATCCATATATGTGTTCGAGTGTTCGAACCGTAATGCGCAAGAAATGGTACGGAAACCCCGTATTTACATATCTGCCACTGTGCAGGAGAATCCGTATAGGTGTTCGAGTGTTCGAACCGTAATGCGCAAGAAATGGTACGGAAACCCCGTATTTACATATCTGCCACTGTGCAGGAGAATCCGCATAGGTGTTCGAGTGTTCCAACCGTAATGCGCAAAAAATGGTACCGAAACCCCGTATTTACATATCTGCCACTTTGCAGGAGAATCCGTATATGTGTTCGAGTGTTCGAACCGTAATGCGCAAGAAATGGTACGGAAACCCCGTATTTACATATCTGCCACTGTGCAGGAGAATCCGCATAGGTGTTCGAGTGTTCGAACCGTAATGCGCAAGAAATGGTATGTAAACCCCGTATTTACATATCTGCCACTGTGCAGGAGAATCCGCATAGGTGTTCGAGTGTTCGAACTGTAATGCGCAAGAAATGGTATGTAAACCCCGTATTTACATATCTGCCACTGTGCAGGAGAATCCGTATAGGTGTTCGAGTGTTCCAACCGTAATGCGCAAGAAATCGTACCGAAACCCCGTATTTACATATCTGCCACTGTGCAGGAGAATCCGTATTGGTGTTCGAGTGTTCGAACCGTAATGCGCAAGAAATGGAACCGAAACCCCGTATTTACATATCTGCCACTGTGCAGGAGAATCCGCATAGGTGTTCGAGTGTTCGAACCGTAATGCGCAAGAAATGGTATGTAAACCCCGTATTTACATATCTGCCACTGTGCAGGAGAATCCGCATAGGTGTTCGAGTGTTCGAACCGTAATGCGCAAGAAATGGTATGTAAACCCCGTATTTACATATCTGCCACTGTGCAGGAGAATCCGCATAGGTGTTCGAGTGTTCGAACCGTAATGCGCAAGAAATGGTATGTAAACCCCGTATTTACATATCTGCCACTGTGCAGGAGAATCCGTATAGGTGTTCGAGTGTTCGAACCGTAATGCGCAAGAAATGGTATGGAAACCCCGTATTTACATATCTGCCACTGTGCAGGAGAATCCGTATAGGTGTTCGAGTGTTCGAACCGTAATGCGCAAGAAATGGTACGGAAACCCCGTATTTACATATCTGCCACTGTGCAGGAGAATCCGTATAGGTGTTCGAGTGTTCGAACCGTAATGCGCAAGAAATGTTATGTAAACCCCGTATTTACATATCTGCCACTTTGCAGGAGAATCCGGATATGTGTTCGAGTGTTCGAACCGTAATGCGCAAGAAATGGTACGGAAACCCCGTATTTACATATCTGCCACTGTGCAGGAGAATCCGCATAGGTGTTCGAGTGTTCGAACCGTAATGCGCAAGAAATGGTATGTAAACCCCGTATTTACATATCTGCCACTGTGCAGGAGAATCCGCATAGGTGTTCGAGTGTTCGAACCGTAATGCGCAAGAAATGGTATGTAAACCCCGTATTTACATATCTGCCACTGTGCAGGAGAATCCGCATAGGTGTTCGAGTGTTCCAACTGTAATGCGCAAGAAATGGTACCGAAACCCCGTATTTACATATCTGCTACTGTGCAGGAGAATCCGTATAGGTGTTCGAGTGTTCGAACCGTAATGCGCAAGAAATGGTACCGAAACCCCGTATTTACATATCTGCCACAGTGCAGGAGAATCCGCATAGGTGTTCGAGTGTTCGAACCGTAATGCGCAAGAAATGGTATGTAAACCCCGTATTTACATATCTGCCACTGTGCAGGAGAATCCGCATAGGTGTTCGAGTGTTCGAACCGTAATGCGCAAGAAATGGTATGTAAACCCCGTATTTACATATCTGCCACTGTGCAGGAGAATCAGCATAGGTGTTCGAGTGTTCGAACCGTAATGCGCAAGAAATGGTACGGAAACCCCGTATTTACATATCTGCCACTGTGCAGGAGAATCCGTATAGGTGTTCGAGTGTTCGAACCGTAATGCGCAAGAAATGGTACCGAAACCCCGTATTTACATATCTGCCACTGTGCAGGAGAATCCGTATAGGTGTTCGAGTGTTCGAACCGTAATGCGCAAGAAATGGTATGTAAACCCCGTATTTACATATCTGCCACTGTGCAGGAGAATCAGCATAGGTGTTCGAGTGTTCGAACCGTAATGCGCAAGAAATGGTAGGTAAACCCCGTATTTACATATCTGCCACTGTGCAGGAGAATCCGTATATGTGTTCGAGTGTTCGAACCGTAATGCGCAAGAAATGGTACGGAAACCCCGTATTTACATATCTGCCACTGTGCAGGAGAATCCGTATAGGTGTTCGAGTGTTCCAACCGTAATGCGCAAGAAATGGTACCGAAACCCTGTATTTACATATCTGCCACTGTGCAGGAGAATCCGTATAGGTGTTCGAGTGTTCGAATCGTAATGCGCAAGAAATGGTACCGAAACCCCGTATTTACATATCTGCCACTGTGCAGGAGAATCCGGATAGGTGTTTGAGTGTTCGAACCGTAATGCGCAAGAAATGGTACCGAAACCCCGTATTTACATATCTGCCACTGTGCAGGAGAATCCGCATAGGTGTTCGAGTGTTCGAACCGTATTGCGCAAGAAATGGTATGTAAACCCCGTATTTACATATCTGCCACTGTGCAGGAGAATCCGTATAGGTGTTCGAGTGTTCGAACCGTAATGCGCAAGAAATGGTATGGAAACCCCGTATTTACATATCTGCCACTGTGCAGGAGAATCCGTATAGGTGTTCGAGTGTTCGAACCGTAATGCGCAAGAAATGGTACGGAAACCCCGTATTTACATATCTGCCACTGTGCAGGAGAATCCGTATAGGTGTTCGAGTGTTCGAACCGTAATGCGCAAGAAATGTTATGTAAACCCCGTATTTACATATCTGCCACTTTGCAGGAGAATCCGGATATGTGTTCGAGTGTTCGAACCGTAATGCGCAAGAAATGGTACGGAAACCCCGTATTTACATATCTGCCACTGTGCAGGAGAATCCGCATAGGTGTTCGAGTGTTCGAACCGTAATGCGCAAGAAATGGTATGTAAACCCCGTATTTACATATCTGCCACTGTGCAGGAGAATCCGCATAGGTGTTCGAGTGTTCGAACTGTAATGCGCAAGAAATGGTATGTAAACCCCGTATTTACATATCTGCTACTGTGCAGGAGAATCCGCATAGGTGTTCGAGTGTTCGAACCGTATTGCGCAAGAAATGGTATGTAAACCCCGTATTTACATATCTGCCACAGTGCAGGAGAATCCGTATAGGTGTTCGAGTGTTCGAACCGTAATGCGCAAGAAATGGTATGGAAACCCCGTATTTACATATCTGCCACTGTGCAGGAGAATCCGTATAGGTGTTCGAGTGTTCGAACCGTAATGCGCAAGAAATGGTACGGAAACCCCGTATTTACATATCTGCCACTGTGCAGGAGAATCCGTATAGGTGTTCGAGTGTTCGAACCGTAATGCGCAAGAAATGGTATGTAAACCCCGTATTTACATATCTGCCACTTTGCAGGAGAATCCGGATAGGTGTTTGAGTGTTCGAACCGTAATGCGCAAGAAATGGTACCGAAACCCCGTATTTACATATCTCCCACTGTGCAGGAGAATCCGTATAGGTCTTCGAGTGTTCGAACCGTAATGCGCAAGAAATGGTACCGAAACCCCGTATTTACATATCTGCCACAGTGCAGGAGAATCCGCATAGGTGTTCGAGTGTTCCAACCGTAATGCGCAAGAAATGGTATGTAAACCCCGTATTTACATATCTGCCACTGTGCAGGAGAATCAGCATAGGTGTTCGAGTGTTCGAACCGTAATGCGCAAGAAATGGTACGGAAACCCCGTATTTACATATCTGCCACTGTGCAGGAGAATCCGTATAGGTGTTCGAGTGTTCGAACCGTAATGCGCAAGAAATGGTACCGAAACCCCGTATTTACATATCTGCCACTGTGCAGGAGAATCCGTATAGGTGTTCGAGTGTTCGAACCGTAATGCGCAAGAAATGGTATGTAAACCCCGTATTTACATATCTGCCACTGTGCAGGAGAATCAGCATAGGTGTTCGAGTGTTCGAACCGTAATGCGCAAGAAATGGTAGGTAAACCCCGTATTTACATATCTGCCACTGTGCAGGAGAATCCGTATATGTGTTCGAGTGTTCGAACCGTAATGCGCAAGAAATGGTACGGAAACCCCGTATTTACATATCTGCCACTGTGCAGGAGAATCCGTATAGGTGTTCGAGTGTTCGAACCGTAATGCGCAAGAAATGGTACGGAAACCCCGTATTTACATATCTGCCACTGTGCAGGAGAATCCGCATAGGTGTTCGAGTGTTCCAACCGTAATGCGCAAAAAATGGTACCGAAACCCCGTATTTACATATCTGCCACTTTGCAGGAGAATCCGTATATGTGTTCGAGTGTTCGAACCGTAATGCGCAAGAAATGGTACGGAAACCCCGTATTTACATATCTGCCACTGTGCAGGAGAATCCGCATAGGTGTTCGAGTGTTCGAACCGTAATGCGCAAGAAATGGTATGTAAACCCCGTATTTACATATCTGCCACTGTGCAGGAGAATCCGCATAGGTGTTCGAGTGTTCGAACTGTAATGCGCAAGAAATGGTATGTAAACCCCGTATTTACATATCTGCCACTGTGCAGGAGAATCCGTATAGGTGTTCGAGTGTTCCAACCGTAATGCGCAAGAAATCGTACCGAAACCCCGTATTTACATATCTGCCACTGTGCAGGAGAATCCGTATTGGTGTTCGAGTGTTCGAACCGTAATGCGCAAGAAATGGAACCGAAACCCCGTATTTACATATCTGCCACTGTGCAGGAGAATCCGCATAGGTGTTCGAGTGTTCGAACCGTAATGCGCAAGAAATGGTATGTAAACCCCGTATTTACATATCTGCCACTGTGCAGGAGAATCCGCATAGGTGTTCGAGTGTTCGAACCGTAATGCGCAAGAAATGGTATGTAAACCCCGTATTTACATATCTGCCACTGTGCAGGAGAATCCGCATAGGTGTTCGAGTGTTCGAACCGTAATGCGCAAGAAATGGTATGTAAACCCCGTATTTACATATCTGACACTATGCAGGAGAATCCGTATAGGTCTTCGAGTGTTCGAACCGTAATGCGCAAGAAATGGTACCGAAACCCCGTATTTACATATCTGCCACAGTGCAGGAGAATCCGCATTGGTGTTCGAGTGTTCGAACCGTAATGCGCAAGAAATGGTAGGTAAACCCCGTATTTACATATCTGCCACTGTGCAGGAGAATCCGCATAGTTGTTCGAGTGTTCGAACCGTAGTGCGCAAGAAATGGTACGGAAACCCCGTATTTACATATCTGCCACTGTGCAGGAGAATCCGCATAGGTGTTCGAGTGTTCCAACTGTAATGCGCAAGAAATGGTACCGAAACCCCGTATTTACATATCTGCTACTGTGCAGGAGAATCCGTATAGGTGTTCGAGTGTTCGAACCGTAATGCGCAAGAAATGGTACCGAAACCCCGTATTTACATATCTGCCACTGTGCAGGAGAATCCGGATAGGTGTTTTAGTGTTCGAACCGTAATGCGCAAGAAATGGTACCGAAACCCCGTATTTACATATCTGCCACTGTGCAGGAGAATCCGTATAGGTGTTCGAGTGTTCGAACCGTAATGCGCAAGAAATGGTATGTAAACCCCGTATTTACATATCTGCCACTGTGCAGGAGAATCCGCATAGGTGTTCGAGTGTTCGAACCGTAATGCGCAAGAAATGGTATGTAAACCCCGTATTTACATATCTGCCAATGTGCAGGAGAATCCGTATAGGTGTTCGAGTGTTCGAACCGTAATGCGCAAGAAATGGTACCGAAACCCCGTATTTACATATCTGCCACAGTGCAGGAGAATCCGCATAGGTGTTCGAGTGTTCGAACCGTAATGCGCAAGAAATGGTATGTAAACCCCGTATTTACATATCTGCCACTGTGCAGGAGAATCCGCATAGGTGTTCGAGTGTTCGAACCGTAATGCGCAAGAAATGGTATGTAAACCCCGTATTTACATATCTGCCACTGTGCAGGAGAATCAGCATAGGTGTTCGAGTGTTCGAACCGTAATGCGCAAGAAATGGTACGGAAACCCCGTATTTACATATCTGCCACTGTGCAGGAGAATCCGTATAGGTGTTCGAGTGTTCGAACCGTAATGCGCAAGAAATGGTACCGAAACCCCGTATTTACATATCTGCCACTGTGCAGGAGAATCCGTATAGGTGTTCGAGTGTTCGAACCGTAATGCGCAAGAAATGGTATGTAAACCCCGTATTTACATATCTGCCACTGTGCAGGAGAATCAGCATAGGTGTTCGAGTGTTCGAACCGTAATGCGCAAGAAATGGTAGGTAAACCCCGTATTTACATATCTGCCACTGTGCAGGAGAATCCGTATATGTGTTCGAGTGTTCGAACCGTAATGCGCAAGAAATGGTACGGAAATCCCGTATTTACATATCTGCCACTGTGCAGGAGAATCCGTATAGGTGTTCGAGTGTTCCAACCGTAATGCGCAAGAAATGGTACCGAAACCCTGTATTTACATATCTGCCACTGTGCAGGAGAATCCGTATAGGTGTTCGAGTGTTCGAATCGTAATGCGCAAGAAATGGTACCGAAACCCCGTATTTACATATCTGCCACTGTGCAGGAGAATCCGGATAGGTGTTTGAGTGTTCGAACCGTAATGCGCAAGAAATGGTACCGAAACCCCGTATTTACATATCTGCCACTGTGCAGGAGAATCCGCATAGGTGTTCGAGTGTTCGAACCGTATTGCGCAAGAAATGGTATGTAAACCCCGTATTTACATATCTGCCACTGTGCAGGAGAATCCGTATAGGTGTTCGAGTGTTCGAACCGTAATGCGCAAGAAATGGTATGGAAACCCCGTATTTACATATCTGCCACTGTGCAGGAGAATCCGTATAGGTGTTCGAGTGTTCGAACCGTAATGCGCAAGAAATGGTACGGAAACCCCGTATTTACATATCTGCCACTGTGCAGGAGAATCCGTATAGGTGTTCGAGTGTTCGAACCGTAATGCGCAAGAAATGTTATGTAAACCCCGTATTTACATATCTGCCACTTTGCAGGAGAATCCGGATATGTGTTCGAGTGTTCGAACCGTAATGCGCAAGAAATGGTACGGAAACCCCGTATTTACATATCTGCCACTGTGCAGGAGAATCCGCATAGGTGTTCGAGTGTTCGAACCGTAATGCGCAAGAAATGGTATGTAAACCCCGTATTTACATATCTGCCACTGTGCAGGAGAATCCGCATAGGTGTTCGAGTGTTCGAACTGTAATGCGCAAGAAATGGTATGTAAACCCCGTATTTACATATCTGCTACTGTGCAGGAGAATCCGCATAGGTGTTCGAGTGTTCGAACCGTATTGCGCAAGAAATGGTATGTAAACCCCGTATTTACATATCTGCCACAGTGCAGGAGAATCCGTATAGGTGTTCGAGTGTTCGAACCGTAATGCGCAAGAAATGGTATGGAAACCCCGTATTTACATATCTGCCACTGTGCAGGAGAATCCGTATAGGTGTTCGAGTGTTCGAACCGTAATGCGCAAGAAATGGTACGGAAACCCCGTATTTACATATCTGCCACTGTGCAGGAGAATCCGTATAGGTGTTCGAGTGTTCGAACCGTAATGCGCAAGAAATGGTATGTAAACCCCGTATTTACATATCTGCCACTTTGCAGGAGAATCCGGATAGGTGTTTGAGTGTTCGAACCGTAATGCGCAAGAAATGGTACCGAAACCCCGTATTTACATATCTCCCACTGTGCAGGAGAATCCGTATAGGTCTTCGAGTGTTCGAACCGTAATGCGCAAGAAATGGTACCGAAACCCCGTATTTACATATCTGCCACAGTGCAGGAGAATCCGCATAGGTGTTCGAGTGTTCCAACCGTAATGCGCAAGAAATGGTATGTAAACCCCGTATTTACATATCTGCCACTGTGCAGGAGAATCAGCATAGGTGTTCGAGTGTTCGAACCGTAATGCGCAAGAAATGGTACGGAAACCCCGTATTTACATATCTGCCACTGTGCAGGAGAATCCGTATAGGTGTTCGAGTGTTCGAACCGTAATGCGCAAGAAATGGTACCGAAACCCCGTATTTACATATCTGCCACTGTGCAGGAGAATCCGTATAGGTGTTCGAGTGTTCGAACCGTAATGCGCAAGAAATGGTATGTAAACCCCGTATTTACATATCTGCCACTGTGCAGGAGAATCAGCATAGGTGTTCGAGTGTTCGAACCGTAATGCGCAAGAAATGGTAGGTAAACCCCGTATTTACATATCTGCCACTGTGCAGGAGAATCCGTATATGTGTTCGAGTGTTCGAACCGTAATGCGCAAGAAATGGTACGGAAACCCCGTATTTACATATCTGCCACTGTGCAGGAGAATCCGTATAGGTGTTCGAGTGTTCCAACCGTAATGCGCAAGAAATGGTACCGAAACCCCGTATTTACATATCTGCCACTGTGCAGGAGAATCCGTATAGGTGTTCGAGTGTTCGAATCGTAATGCGCAAGAAATGGTACCGAAACCCCGTATTTACATATCTGCCACTGTGCAGGAGAATCCGGATAGGTGTTTGAGTGTTCGAACCGTAATGCGCAAGAAATGGTACCGAAACCCCGTATTTACATATCTGCCACTGTGCAGGAGAATCCGCATAGGTGTTCGAGTGTTCGAACCGTATTGCGCAAGAAATGGTATGTAAACCCCGTATTTACATATCTGCCACTGTGCAGGAGAATCCGTATAGGTGTTCGAGTGTTCGAACCGTAATGCGCAAGAAATGGTATGGAAACCCCGTATTTACATATCTGCCACTGTGCAGGAGAATCCGTATAGGTGTTCGAGTGTTCGAACCGTAATGCGCAAGAAATGGTACGGAAACCCCGTATTTACATATCTGCCACTGTGCAGGAGAATCCGCATAGGTGTTCGAGTGTTCCAACCGTAATGCGCAAAAAATGGTACCGAAACCCCGTATTTACATATCTGCCACTTTGCAGGAGAATCCGTATATGTGTTCGAGTGTTCGAACCGTAATGCGCAAGAAATGGTACGGAAACCCCGTATTTACATATCTGCCACTGTGCAGGAGAATCCGCATAGGTGTTCGAGTGTTCGAACCGTAATGCGCAAGAAATGGTATGTAAACCCCGTATTTACATATCTGCCACTGTGCAGGAGAATCCGCATAGGTGTTCGAGTGTTCGAACTGTAATGCGCAAGAAATGGTATGTAAACCCCGTATTTACATATCTGCCACTGTGCAGGAGAATCCGTATAGGTGTTCGAGTGTTCCAACCGTAATGCGCAAGAAATCGTACCGAAACCCCGTATTTACATATCTGCCACTGTGCAGGAGAATCCGTATTGGTGTTCGAGTGTTCGAACCGTAATGCGCAAGAAATGGAACCGAAACCCCGTATTTACATATCTGCCACTGTGCAGGAGAATCCGCATAGGTGTTCGAGTGTTCGAACCGTAATGCGCAAGAAATGGTATGTAAACCCCGTATTTACATATCTGCCACTGTGCAGGAGAATCCGCATAGGTGTTCGAGTGTTCGAACCGTAATGCGCAAGAAATGGTATGTAAACCCCGTATTTACATATCTGCCACTGTGCAGGAGAATCCGCATAGGTGTT
Source organism: Camellia sinensis (assembly GCF_055761805.1). NCBI lineage: Eukaryota > Viridiplantae > Streptophyta > Magnoliopsida > Ericales > Theaceae > Camellia > Camellia sinensis. Next base: position 5,277,170 of record NC_138971.1, read on the forward strand.
CGAGTGTTCGAACCGTAATGCGCAAGAAATGGTATGTAAACCCCGTATTTACATATCTGACACTGTGCAGGAGAATCCGTATAGGTCTTCGAGTGTTCGAACCGTAATGCGCAAGAAATGGTACCGAAACCCCGTATTTACATATCTGCCACAGTTCAGGAGAATCCGCATTGGTGTTCGAGTGTTCGAACCGTAATGCGCAAGAAATGGTAGGTAAACCCCGTATTTACATATCTGCCACTGTGCAGGAGAATCCGCATAGTTGTTCGAGTGTTCGAACCGTAGTGCGCAAGAAATGGTACGGAAACCCCGTATTTACATATCTGCCACTGTGCAGGAGAATCCGCATAGGTGTTCGAGTGTTCCAACTGTAATGCGCAAGAAATGGTACCGAAACCCCGTATTTACATATCTGCTACTGTGCAGGAGAATCCGTATAGGTGTTCGAGTGTTCGAACCGTAATGCGCAAGAAATGGTACCGAAACCCCGTATTTACATATCTGCCACTGTGCAGGAGAATCCGGATAGGTGTTTTAGTGTTCGAACCGTAATGCGCAAGAAATGGAACCGAAACCCCGTATTTACATATCTGCCACTGTGCAGGAGAATCCGTATAGGTGTTCGAGTGTTCGAACCGTAATGCGCAAGAAATGGTATGTAAACCCCGTATTTACATATCTGCCACTGTGCAGGAGAATCCGCATAGGTGTTCGAGTGTTCGAACCGTAATGCGCAAGAAATGGTATGTAAACCCCGTATTTACATATCTGCCAATGTGCAGGAGAATCCGTATAGGTGTTCGAGTGTTCGAACCGTAATGCGCAAGAAATGGTACCGAAACCCCGTATTTACATATCTGCCACAGTGCAGGAGAATCCGCATAGGTGTTCGAGTGTTCGAACCGTAATGCGCAAGAAATGGTATGTAAACCCCGTATTTACATATCTGCCACTGTGCAGGAGAATCCGCATAGGTGTTCGAGTGTTCGAACCGTAATGCGCAAGAAATGGTATGTAAACCCCGTATTTACATATCTGCCACTGTGCAGGAGAATCCGCATAGGTGTTCGAGTGTTCGAACCGTAATGCGCAAGAAATGGTATGTAAACCCCGTATTTACATATCTGACACTGTGCAGGAGAATCCGTATAGGTCTTCGAGTGTTCGAACCGTAATGCGCAAGAAATGGTACCGAAACCCCGTATTTACATATCTGCCACAGTGCAGGAGAATCCGCATTGGTGTTCGAGTGTTCGAACCGTAATGCGCAAGAAATGGTAGGTAAACCCCGTATTTACATATCTGCCACTGTGCAGGAGAATCCGCATAGTTGTTCGAGTGTTCGAACCGTAGTGCGCAAGAAATGGTACGGAAACCCCGTATTTACATATCTGCCACTGTGCAGGAGAATCCGCATAGGTGTTCGAGTGTTCCAACTGTAATGCGCAAGAAATGGTACCGAAACCCCGTATTTACATATCTGCTACTGTGCAGGAGAATCCGTATAGGTGTTCGAGTGTTCGAACCGTAATGCGCAAGAAATGGTACCGAAACCCCGTATTTACATATCTGCCACTGTGCAGGAGAATCCGGATAGGTGTTTTAGTGTTCGAACCGTAATGCGCAAGAAATGGTACCGAAACCCCGTATTTACATATCTGCCACTGTGCAGGAGAATCCGTATAGGTGTTCGAGTGTTCGAACCGTAATGCGCAAGAAATGGTATGTAAACCCCGTATTTACATATCTGCCACTGTGCAGGAGAATCCGCATAGGTGTTCGAGTGTTCGAACCGTAATGCGCAAGAAATGGTATGTAAACCCCGTATTTACATATCTGCCAATGTGCAGGAGAATCCGTATAGGTGTTCGAGTGTTCGAACCGTAATGCGCAAGAAATGGTACCGAAACCCCGTATTTACATATCTGCCACAGTGCAGGAGAATCCGCATAGGTGTTCGAGTGTTCGAACCGTAATGCGCAAGAAATGGTATGTAAACCCCGTATTTACATATCTGCCACTGTGCAGGAGAATCCGCATAGGTGTTCGAGTGTTCGAACCGTAATGCGCAAGAAATGGTATGTAAACCCCGTATTTACATATCTGCCACTGTGCAGGAGAATCAGCATAGGTGTTCGAGTGTTCGAACCGTAATGCGCAAGAAATGGTACGGAAACCCCGTATTTACATATCTGCCACTGTGCAGGAGAATCCGTATAGGTGTTCGAGTGTTCGAACCGTAATGCGCAAGAAATGGTACCGAAACCCCGTATTTACATATCTGCCACTGTGCAGGAGAATCCGTATAGGTGTTCGAGTGTTCGAACCGTAATGCGCAAGAAATGGTATGTAAACCCCGTATTTACATATCTGCCACTGTGCAGGAGAATCAGCATAGGTGTTCGAGTGTTCGAACCGTAATGCGCAAGAAATGGTAGGTAAACCCCGTATTTACATATCTGCCACTGTGCAGGAGAATCCGTATATATGTTCGAGTGTTCGAACCGTAATGCGCAAGAAATGGTACGGAAACCCCGTATTTACATATCTGCCACTGTGCAGGAGAATCCGTATAGGTGTTCGAGTGTTCCAACCGTAATGCGCAAGAAATGGTACCGAAACCCTGTATTTACATATCTGCCACTGTGCAGGAGAATCCGTATAGGTGTTCGAGTGTTCGAATCGTAATGCGCAAGAAATGGTACCGAAACCCCGTATTTACATATCTGCCACTGTGCAGGAGAATCCGGATAGGTGTTTGAGTGTTCGAACCGTAATGCGCAAGAAATGGTACCGAAACCCCGTATTTACATATCTGCCACTGTGCAGGAGAATCCGCATAGGTGTTCGAGTGTTCGAACCGTATTGCGCAAGAAATGGTATGTAAACCCCGTATTTACATATCTGCCACTGTGCAGGAGAATCCGTATAGGTGTTCGAGTGTTCGAACCGTAATGCGCAAGAAATGGTATGGAAACCCCGTATTTACATATCTGCCACTGTGCAGGAGAATCCGTATAGGTGTTCGAGTGTTCGAACCGTAATGCGCAAGAAATGGTACGGAAACCCCGTATTTACATATCTGCCACTGTGCAGGAGAATCCGTATAGGTGTTCGAGTGTTCGAACCGTAATGCGCAAGAAATGGTATGTAAACCCCGTATTTACATATCTGCCACTTTGCAGGAGAATCCGGATATGTGTTCGAGTGTTCGAACCGTAATGCGCAAGAAATGGTACGGAAACCCCGTATTTACATATCTGCCACTGTGCAGGAGAATCCGCATAGGTGTTCGAGTGTTCGAACCGTAATGCGCAAGAAATGGTATGTAAACCCCGTATTTACATATCTGCCACTGTGCAGGAGAATCCGCATAGGTGTTCGAGTGTTCGAACTGTAATGCGCAAGAAATGGTATGTAAACCCCGTATTTACATATCTGCTACTGTGCAGGAGAATCCGCATAGGTGTTCGAGTGTTCGAACCGTATTGCGCAAGAAATGGTATGTAAACCCCGTATTTACATATCTGCCACAGTGCAGGAGAATCCGTATAGGTGTTCGAGTGTTCGAACCGTAATGCGCAAGAAATGGTAAGGAAACCCCGTATTTACATATCTGCCACTGTGCAGGAGAATCCGTATAGGTGTTCGAGTGTTCGAACCGTAATGCGCAAGAAATGGTACGGAAACCCCGTATTTACATATCTGCCACTGTGCAGGAGAATCCGTATAGGTGTTCGAGTGTTCGAACCGTAATGCGCAAGAAATGGTATGTAAACCCCGTATTTACATATCTGCCACTTTGCAGGAGAATCCGGATAGGTGTTTGAGTGTTCGAACCGTAATGCGCAAGAAATGGTACCGAAACCCCGTATTTACATATCTCCCACTGTGCAGGAGAATCCGTATAGGTCTTCGAGTGTTCGAACCGTAATGCGCAAGAAATGGTACCGAAACCCCGTATTTACATATCTGCCACAGTGCAGGAGAATCCGCATAGGTGTTCGAGTGTTCCAACCGTAATGCGCAAGAAATGGTATGTAAACCCCGTATTTACATATCTGCCACTGTGCAGGAGAATCAGCATAGGTGTTCGAGTGTTCGAACCGTAATGCGCAAGAAATGGTACGGAAACCCCGTATTTACATATCTGCCACTGTGCAGGAGAATCCGTATAGGTGTTCGAGTGTTCGAACCGTAATGCGCAAGAAATGGTACCGAAACCCCGTATTTACATATCTGCCACTGTGCAGGAGAATCCGTATAGGTGTTCGAGTGTTCGAACCGTAATGCGCAAGAAATGGTATGTAAACCCCGTATTTACATATCTGCCACTGTGCAGGAGAATCAGCATAGGTGTTCGAGTGTTCGAACCGTAATGCGCAAGAAATGGTAGGTAAACCCCGTATTTACATATCTGCCACTGTGCAGGAGAATCCGTATATGTGTTCGAGTGTTCGAACCGTAATGCGCAAGAAATGGTACGGAAACCCCGTATTTACATATCTGCCACTGTGCAGGAGAATCCGTATAGGTGTTCGAGTGTTCCAACCGTAATGCGCAAGAAATGGTACCGAAACCCCGTATTTACATATCTGCCACTGTGCAGGAGAATCCGTATAGGTGTTCGAGTGTTCGAATCGTAATGCGCAAGAAATGGTACCGAAACCCCGTATTTACATATCTGCCACTGTGCAGGAGAATCCGGATAGGTGTTTGAGTGTTCGAACCGTAATGCGCAAGAAATGGTACCGAAACCCCGTATTTACATATCTGCCACTGTGCAGGAGAATCCGCATAGGTGTTCGAGTGTTCGAACCGTATTGCGCAAGAAATGGTATGTAAACCCCGTATTTACATATCTGCCACTGTGCAGGAGAATCCGTATAGGTGTTCGAGTGTTCGAACCGTAATGCGCAAGAAATGGTATGGAAACCCCGTATTTACATATCTGCCACTGTGCAGGAGAATCCGTATAGGTGTTCGAGTGTTCGAACCGTAATGCGCAAGAAATGGTACGGAAACCCCGTATTTACATATCTGCCACTGTGCAGGAGAATCCGCATAGGTGTTCGAGTGTTCCAACCGTAATGCGCAAAAAATGGTACCGAAACCCCGTATTTACATATCTGCCACTTTGCAGGAGAATCCGTATATGTGTTCGAGTGTTCGAACCGTAATGCGCAAGAAATGGTACGGAAACCCCGTATTTACATATCTGCCACTGTGCAGGAGAATCCGCATAGGTGTTCGAGTGTTCGAACCGTAATGCGCAAGAAATGGTATGTAAACCCCGTATTTACATATCTGCCACTGTGCAGGAGAATCCGCATAGGTGTTCGAGTGTTCGAACTGTAATGCGCAAGAAATGGTATGTAAACCCCGTATTTACATATCTGCCACTGTGCAGGAGAATCCGTATAGGTGTTCGAGTGTTCCAACCGTAATGCGCAAGAAATCGTACCGAAACCCCGTATTTACATATCTGCCACTGTGCAGGAGAATCCGTATTGGTGTTCGAGTGTTCGAACCGTAATGCGCAAGAAATGGAACCGAAACCCCGTATTTACATATCTGCCACTGTGCAGGAGAATCCGCATAGGTGTTCGAGTGTTCGAACCGTAATGCGCAAGAAATGGTATGTAAACCCCGTATTTACATATCTGCCACTGTGCAGGAGAATCCGCATAGGTGTTCGAGTGTTCGAACCGTAATGCGCAAGAAATGGTATGTAAACCCCGTATTTACATATCTGCCACTGTGCAGGAGAATCCGCATAGGTGTTCGAGTGTTCGAACCGTAATGCGCAAGAAATGGTATGTAAACCCCGTATTTACATATCTGACACTGTGCAGGAGAATCCGTATAGGTCTTCGAGTGTTCGAACCGTAATGCGCAAGAAATGGTACCGAAACCCCGTATTTACATATCTGCCACAGTTCAGGAGAATCCGCATTGGTGTTCGAGTGTTCGAACCGTAATGCGCAAGAAATGGTAGGTAAACCCCGTATTTACATATCTGCCACTGTGCAGGAGAATCCGCATAGTTGTTCGAGTGTTCGAACCGTAGTGCGCAAGAAATGGTACGGAAACCCCGTATTTACATATCTGCCACTGTGCAGGAGAATCCGCATAGGTGTTCGAGTGTTCCAACTGTAATGCGCAAGAAATGGTACCGAAACCCCGTATTTACATATCTGCTACTGTGCAGGAGAATCCGTATAGGTGTTCGAGTGTTCGAACCGTAATGCGCAAGAAATGGTACCGAAACCCCGTATTTACATATCTGCCACTGTGCAGGAGAATCCGGATAGGTGTTTTAGTGTTCGAACCGTAATGCGCAAGAAATGGTACCGAAACCCCGTATTTACATATCTGCCACTGTGCAGGAGAATCCGTATAGGTGTTCGAGTGTTCGAACCGTAATGCGCAAGAAATGGTATGTAAACCCCGTATTTACATATCTGCCACTGTGCAGGAGAATCCGCATAGGTGTTCGAGTGTTCGAACCGTAATGCGCAAGAAATGGTATGTAAACCCCGTATTTACATATCTGCCAATGTGCAGGAGAATCCGTATAGGTGTTCGAGTGTTCGAACCGTAATGCGCAAGAAATGGTACCGAAACCCCGTATTTACATATCTGCCACAGTGCAGGAGAATCCGCATAGGTGTTCGAGTGTTCGAACCGTAATGCGCAAGAAATGGTATGTAAACCCCGTATTTACATATCTGCCACTGTGCAGGAGAATCCGCATAGGTGTTCGAGTGTTCGAACCGTAATGCGCAAGAAATGGTATGTAAACCCCGTATTTACATATCTGCCACTGTGCAGGAGAATCCGCATAGGTGTTCGAGTGTTCGAACCGTAATGCGCAAGAAATGGTATGTAAACCCCGTATTTACATATCTGACACTGTGCAGGAGAATCCGTATAGGTCTTCGAGTGTTCGAACCGTAATGCGCAAGAAATGGTACCGAAACCCCGTATTTACATATCTGCCACAGTGCAGGAGAATCCGCATAGGTGTTCGAGTGTTCGAACCGTAATGCGCAAGAAATGGTAGGTAAACCCCGTATTTACATATCTGCCACTGTGCAGGAGAATCCGCATAGGTGTTCGAGTGTTCGAACCGTAATGCGCAAGAAATGGTACGGAAACCCCGTATTTACATATCTGCCACTGTGCAGGAGAATCCGCATAGGTGTTCGAGTGTTCCAACCGTAATGCGCAAGAAATGGTACCGAAACCCCGTATTTACATATCTGCTACTGTGCAGGAGAATCCGTATAGGTGTTCGAGTGTTCGAACCGTAATGCGCAAGAAATGGTACCGAAACCCCGTATTTACATATCTGCCACTGTGCAGGAGAATCCGGATAGGTGTTTGAGTGTTCGAACCGTAATGCGCAAGAAATGGTACCGAAACCCCGTATTTACATATCTGCCACTGTGCAGGAGAATCCGTATAGGTGTTCGAGTGTTCGAACCGTAATGCGCAAGAAATGGTATGTAAACCCCGTATTTACATATCTGCCACTGTGCAGGAGAATCCGCATAGGTGTTCGAGTGTTCGAACCGTAATGCGCAAGAAATGGTATGTAAACCCCGTATTTACATATCTGCCAATGTGCAGGAGAATCCGTATAGGTGTTCGAGTGTTCGAACCGTAATGCGCAAGAAATGGTACCGAAACCCCGTATTTACATATCTGCCACAGTGCAGGAGAATCCGCATAGGTGTTCGAGTGTTCGAACCGTAATGCGCAAGAAATGGTAGGTAAACCCCGTATTTACATATCTGCCACTGTGCAGGAGAATCCGCATAGGTGTTCGAGTGTTCGAACCGTAATGCGCAAGAAATGGTACGGAAACCCCGTATTTACATATCTGCCACTGTGCAGGAGAATCCGCATAGGTGTTTGAATGTTCGAACCGTAATGCGCAAGAAATGGTACCGAAACCCCGTATTTACATATCTGCCACTGTGCAGGAGAATCCGTATAGGTGTTCGAGTGTTCGAACCGTAATGCGCAAGAAATGGTACCGAAACCCCGTATTTACATATCTGCCACTGTGCAGGAGAATCCGTATAGGTGTTCGAGTGTTCGAACCGTAATGCGCAAGAAATGGTATGTAAACCCCGTATTTACATATCTGCCACTGTGCAGGAGAATCAGCATAGGTGTTCGAGTGTTCGAACCGTAATGCGCAAGAAATGGTACCGAAACCCCGTATTTACATATCTGCCACTGTGCAGGAGAATCCGTATAGGTGTTCGAGTGTTCGAACCGTAATGCGCAAGAAATGGTATGTAAACCCCGTATTTACATATCTGCCACTGTGCAGGAGAATCAGCATAGGTGTTCGAGTGTTCGAACCGTAATGCGCAAGAAATGGTAGGTAAACCCCGTATTTACATATCTGCCACTGTGCAGGAGAATCCGTATATGTGTTCGAGTGTTCGAACCGTAATGCGCAGGAAATGGTACGGAAACCCCGTATTTACATATCTGCCACTGTGCAGGAGAATCCGTATAGGTGTTCGAGTGTTCCAACCGTAATGCGCAAGAAATGGTACCGAAACCCCGTATTTACATATCTGCCACCGTGCAGGAGAATCCGTATAGGTGTTCGAGTGTTCGAATCGTAATGCGCAAGAAATGGTACCGAAACCCCGTATTTACATATCTGCCACTGTGCAGGAGAATCCGGATAGGTGTTTGAGTGTTCGAACCGTAATGCGCAAGAAATGGTACAGAAACCCCGTATTTACATATCTGCCACTGTGCAGGAGAATCCGTATAGGTGTTCGAGTGTTCGAACCGTATTGCGCAAGAAATGGTATGTAAACCCCGTATTTACATATCTGCCACTGTGCAGGAGAATCCGTATAGGTGTTCGAGTGTTCGAACCGTAATGCGCAAGAAATGGTATGGAAACCCCGTATTTACATATCTGCCACTGTGCAGGAGAATCCGTATAGGTGTTCGAGTGTTCGAACCGTAATGCGCAAGAAATGGTACGGAAACCCCGTATTTACATATCTGCCACTGCGCAGGAGAATCCGTATAGGTGTTCGAGTGTTCGAACCGTAATGCGCAAGAAATGGTATGTAAACCCCGTATTTACATATCTGCCACTTTGCAGGAGAATCCGTATATGTGTTCGAGTGTTCGAACCGTAATGCGCAAGAAATGGTACGGAAACCCCGTATTTACATATCTGCCACTGTGCAGGAGAATCCGCATAGGTGTTCGAGTGTTCGAACCGTAATGCGCAAGAAATGGTATGTAAACCCCGTATTTACATATCTGCCACTGTGCAGGAGAATCCGCATAGGTGTTCGAGTGTTCGAACTGTAATGCGCAAGAAATGGTATGTAAACCCCGTATTTACATATCTGCCACTGTGCAGGAGAATCCGTATAGGTGTTCGAGTGTTCCAACCGTAATGCGCAAGAAATGGTACCGAAACCCCGTATTTACATATCTGCCACTGTGCAGGAGAATCCGTATTGGTGTTCGAGTGTTCGAACCGTAATGCGCAAGAAATGGTACCGAAACCCCGTATTTACATATCTGCCACTGTGCAGGAGAATCCGCATAGGTGTTCGAGTGTTCGAACCGTAATGCGCAAGAAATGGTATGTAAACCCCGTATTTACATATCTGCCACTGTGCATGAGAATCCGCATAGGTGTTCGAGTGTTCGAACCGTAATGCGCAAGAAATGGTATGTAAACCCCGTATTTACATATCTGCCACTGTGCAGGAGAATCCGCATAGGTGTTCGAGTGTTCGAACCGTAGTGCGCAAGAAATGGTATGTAAACCCCGTATTTACATATCTGCCACTGTGCAGGAGAATCCGTATAGGTCTTCGAGTGTTCGAACCGTAATGCGCAAGAAATGGTACCGAAACCCCGTATTTACATATCTGCCACAGTGCAGGAGAATCCGCATAGGTGTTCGAGTGTTCGAACCGTAATGCGCAAGAAATGGTAGGTAAACCCCGTATTTACATATCTGTCACTGTGCAGCAGAATCCACATAGGTGTTCGAGTGTTCGAACCGTAATGCGCAAGAAATGGTACGGAAACCCCGTATTTACATATCTGCCACTGTGCAGGAGAATCCGCATAGGTGTTCGAGTGTTCCAACCGTAATGCGCAAGAAATGGTACCGAAACCCCGTATTTACATATCTGCTACTGTGCAGGAGAATCCGTATAGGTGTTCGAGTGTTCGAACCGTAATGCGTAAGAAATGGTACCGAAACCCCGTATTTACATATCTGCCACTGTGCAGGAGAATCCGGATAGGTGTTTGAGTGTTCGAACCGTAATGCGCAAGAAATGGTACCGAAACCCCGTATTTACATATCTGCCACTGTGCAGGAGAATCCGTATAGGTGTTCGAGTGTTCGAACCGTAATGCGCAAGAAATGGTACCGAAACCCCGTATTTACATATCTGCCACTGTGCAGGAGAATCCGTATAGGTGTTCGAGTGTTCGAACCGTAATGCGCAAGAAATGGTATGTAAACCCCGTATTTACATATCTGCCACTGTGCAGGAGAATCCGCATAGGTGTTCGAGTGTTCGAACCGTAATGCGCAAGAAATGGTATGTAAACCCCGTATTTACATATCTGCCACTGTGCAGGAGAATCCGTATAGGTGTTCGAGTGTTCGAACCGTAATGCGCAAGAAATGGTACCGAAACCCCGTATTTACATATCTGCCACAGTGCAGGAGAATCCGCATAGGTGTTCGAGTGTTCGAACCGTAATGCGCAAGAAATGGTAGGTAAACCCCGTATTTACATATCTGCCACTGTGCAGGAGAATCCGCATAGGTGTTCGAGTGTTCGAACCGTAATGCGCAAGAAATGGTACGGAAACCCCGTATTTACTTATCTGCCACTGTGCAGGAGAATCCGCATAGGTGTTCGAGTGTTCCAACCGTAATGCGCAAGCAATGGTACCGAAACCCCGTATTTACATATCTGCTACTGTGCAGGAGAATCCGTATAGCTGTTCGAGTGTTCGAACCGTAATGCGCAAGAAATGGTACCGAAGCCCCGTATTTACATATCTGCCATTGTGCAGGAGAATCCGGATAGGTGTTTGAGTGTTCGAACCGTAATGCGCAAGAAAAGGTACCGAAACCCCGTATTTACATATCTGCCACTGTGCAGGAGAATCCGTATAGGTGTTCGAGTGTTCGAACCGTAATGCGCAAGAAATGGTACCGAAACCCCGTATTTACATATCTGCCACTGTGCAGGAGAATCCGTATAGGTGTTCGAGTGTTCGAACCGTAATGCGCAAGAAATGGTATGTAAACCCCGTATTTACATATCTGCCACTGTGCAGGAGAATCAGCATAGGTGTTCGAGTGTTCGAACCGTAATGCGCAAGAAATGGTACGGAAACCCCGTATTTACATATCTGTCACTGTGCAGGAGAATCCGTATAGGTGTTCGAGTGTTCGAACCGTAATGCGCAAGAAATGGTACCGAAACCCCGTATTTACATATCTGCCACTGTGCAGGAGAATCCGTATAGGTGTTCGAGTGTTCGAACCGTAATGCGCAAGAAATGGTATGTAAACCCCGTATTTACATATCTGCCACTGTGCAGGAGAATCAGCATAGGTGTTCGTGTGTTCGAACCGTAATGCGCAAGAAATGGTAGGTAAACCCCGTATTTACATATCTGCCACTGTGCAGGAGAATCCGTATATGTGTTCGAGTGTTCGAACCGTAATGCGCAAGAAATGGTACGGAAACCCCGTATTTACATATCTGCCACTGTGCAGGAGAATCCGCATAGGTGTTCGAGTGTTCCAACCGTAATGCGCAAGCAATGGTACCGAAACCCCGTATTTACATATCTGCTACTGCGCAGGAGAATCCGTATAGGTGTTCGAGTGTTCGAACCGTAATGCGCAAGAAATGGTACCGAAACCCCGTATTTACATATCTGCCATTGTGCAGGAGAATCCGGATAGGTGTTTGAGTGTTCGAACCGTAATGCGCAAGAAATGGTACCGAAACCCCGTATTTACATATCTGCCACTGTGCAGGAGAATCCGTATAGGTGTTCGAGTGTTCGAACCGTAATGCGCAAGAAATGGTACCGAAACCCCGTATTTACATATCTGCCACTGTGCAGGAGAATCCGTATAGGTGTTCGAGTGTTCGAACCGTAATGCGCAAGAAATGGTATGTAAACCCCGTATTTACATATTTGCCACTGTGCAGGAGAATCAGCATAGGTGTTCGAGTGTTCGAACCTTAATGCGCAAGAAATGGTACGGAAACCCCGTATTTACATATCTGCCACTGTGCAGGAGAATCAGTATAGGTGTTCGAGTGTTCGAACCGTAATGCGCAAGAAATGGTACGGAAACCCCGTATTTACATATCTGCCACTGTGCAGGAGAATTAGTATAGGTGTTCGAGTGTTCGAACCGTAATGCGCAAGAAATGGTACCGAAACCCCGTATTTACATATCTGCCACTGTGCAGGAGAATCCGTATAGGTGTTCGAGTGTTCGAACCGTAATGCGCAAGAAATGGTACCGAAACCCCGTATTTACATATCTGCCACTGTGCAGGAGAATCCGTATAGGTGTTCGAGTGTTCGAACCGTAATGCGCAAGAAATGGTATGTAAACCCCGTATTTACATATCTGCCACTGTGCAGGAGAATCAGCATAGGTGTTCGAGTGTTCGAACCTTAATGCGCAAGAAATGGTACGGAAACCCCGTATTTACATATCTGCCACTGTGCAGGAGAATCAGTATAGGTGTTCGAGTGTTCGAACCGTAATGCGCAAGAAATGGTACCGAAACCCCGTATTTACATATCTGCCACTGTGCAGGAGAATCCGTATTGGTGTTCGAGTGTTCGAACCGTAATGCGCAAGAAATGGTACCGAAACCCCGTATTTACATATCTGCCACTGTGCAGGAGAATCCGCATAGGTGTTCGAGTGTTCGAACCGTAATGCGCAAGAAATGGTATGTAAACCCCGTATTTACATATCTGCCACTGTGCAGGAGAATCCGCATAGGTGTTCGAGTGTTCAAACCGTAATGCGCAAGAAATGGTATGTAAACCCCGTATTTACATATCTGCCACTGTGCAGGAGAATCCGCATAGGTGTTCGAGTGTTCGAACCGTAATGCGCAAGAAATGGTATGCAAACCCCGTATTTACATATCTGCCACTGTGCAGGAGAATCCGCATAGGTGTTCGAGTGTTCGAACCGTAATGCGCAAGAAATGGTATGTAAACCCCGTATTTACATATCTGCCACTGTGCAGGAGAATCCGCATAGGTGTTCGAGTGTTCGAACCGTAATGCGCAAGAAATGGTATGTAAACCCCGTATTTACATATCTGCCACTGTGCAGGAGAATCCGTATAGGTCTTCGAGTGTTCGAACCGTAATGCGCAAGAAATGGTACCGAAACCCCGTATTTACATATCTGCCACAGTGCAGGAGAATCCGCATAGGTGTTCGAGTGTTCGAACCGTAATGCGCAAGAAATGGTAGGTAAACCCCGTATTTACATATCTGCCACTGTGCAGGAGAATCCGCATAGGTGTTCGAGTGTTCGAACCGTAATGCGCAAGAAATGGTACGGAAACCCCGTATTTACATATCTGCCACTGCGCAGGAGAATCCGTATTGGTGTTCGAGTGTTCGAACCGTAATGCGCAAGAAATGGTACCGAAACCCTGTATTTACATATCTGCCACTGTGCAGGAGAATCCGCATAGGCGTTCGAGTGTTCGAACCGTAATGCGCAAGAAATGGTATGTAAACCCCGTATTTACATATCTGCCACTGTGCAGGAGAATCCGCATAGGTGTTCGAGTGTTCGAACCGTAATGCGCAAGAAATGGTATGTAAACCCCGTATTTACATATCTGCCACTGTGCAGGAGAATCCGCATAGGTGTTCGAGTGTTCGAACCGTAATGCGCAAGAAATGGTATGTAAACCCCGTATTTACATATCTGCCACTGTGCAGGAGAATCCGTATAGGTCTTCGAGTGTTCGAACCGTAATGCGCAAGAAATGGTACCGAAACCCCGTATTTACATATCTGCCACAGTGCAGGAGAATCCGCATAGGTGTTCGAGTGTTCGAACCGTAATGCGCAAGAAATGGTATGTAAACCCCGTATTTACATATCTGCCACTGTGCAGGAGAATCCGCATAGGTGTTCGAGTGTTCGAACCGTAATGCGCAAGAAATGGTATGTAAACCCCGTATTTACATATCTGCCACTGTGCAGGAGAATCCGTATAGGTGTTCGAGTGTTCGAACCGTAATGCGCAAGAAATGGTATGTAAACCCCGTATTTACATATCTGCCACTGTGCAGGAGAATCCGCATAGGTGTTCGTGTGTTCGAACCGTAATGCGCAAGAAATGGTAGGTAAACCCCGTATTTACATATCTGCCACTGTGCAGGAGAATCCGTATATGTGTTCGAGTGTTCGAACCGTAATGCGCAAGAAATGGTACGGAAACCCCGTATTTACATATCTGCCACTGTGCAGGAGAATCCGCATAGGTGTTCGAGTGTTCCAACCGTAATGCGCAAGCAATGGTACCGAAACCCCGTATTTACATATCTGCTACTGTGCAGGAGAATCCGTATAGGTGTTCGAGTGTTCGAACCGTAATGCGCAAGAAATGGTACCGAAACCCCGTATTTACATATCTGCCATTGTGCAGGAGAATCCGGATAGGTGTTTGAGTGTTCGAACCGTAATGCGCAAGAAATGGTACCGAAACCCCGTATTTACATATCTGCCACTGTGCAGGAGAATCCGTATAGGTGTTCGAGTGTTCGAACCGTAATGCGCAAGAAATGGTACCGAAACCCCGTATTTACATATCTGCCACTGTGCAGGAGAATCCGTATAGGTGTTCGAGTGTTCGAACCGTAATGCGCAAGAAATGGTATGTAAACCCCGTATTTACATATCTGCCACTGTGCAGGAGAATCAGCATAGGTGTTCGAGTGTTCGAACCGTAATGCGCAAGAAATGGTACGGAAACCCCGTATTTACATATCTGCCACTGTGCAGGAGAATCAGTATAGGTGTTCGAGTGTTCGAACCGTAATGCGCAAGAAATGGTACCGAAACCCCGTATTTACATATCTGCCATTGTGCAGGAGAATCCGGATAGGTGTTTGAGTGTTCGAACCGTAATGCGCAAGAAATGGTACCGAAACCCCGTATTTACATATCTGCCACTGTGCAGGAGAATCCGTATAGGTGTTCGAGTGTTCGAACCGTAATGCGCAAGAAATGGTACCGAAACCCCGTATTTACATATCTGCCACTGTGCAGGAGAATCCGTATAGGTGTTCGAGTGTTCGAACCGTAATGCGCAAGAAATGGTATGTAAACCCCGTATTTACATATCTGCCACTGTGCAGGAGAATCAGCATAGGTGTTCGAGTGTTCGAACCGTAATGCGCAAGAAATGGTACGGAAACCCCGTATTTACATATCTGCCACTGTGCAGGAGAATCAGTATAGGTGTTCGAGTGTTCGAACCGTAATGCGCAAGAAATGGTACCGAAACCCCGTATTTACATATCTGCCACTGTGCAGGAGAATCCGTATTGGTGTTCGAGTGTTCGAACCGTAATGCGCAAGAAATGGTACCGAAACCCCGTATTTACATATCTGCCACTGTGCAGGAGAATCCGCATAGGTGTTCGAGTGTTCGAACCGTAATGCGCAAGAAATGGTATGTAAACCCCGTATTTACATATCTGCCACTGTGCAGGAGAATCCGCATAGGTGTTCGAGTGTTCGAACCGTAATGCGCAAGAAATGGTATGTAAACCCCGTATTTACATATCTGCCACTGTGCAGGAGAATCCGTATAGGTGTTCGGGTGTTCGAACCGTAATGCGCAAGAAATGGTACCGAAACCCCGTATTTACATATCTGCCACAGTGCAGGAGAATCCGCATAGGTGTTCGAGTGTTCGAACCGTAATGCGCAAGAAATGGTAGGTAAACCCCGTATTTACATATCTGCCACTGTGCAGGAGAATCCGCATAGGTGTTCGAGTGTTCGAACCGTAATGCGCAAGAAATGGTACGGAAACCCCGTATTTACATATCTGCCACTATGCAGGAGAATCCGCATAGGTGTTCGAGTGTTCCAACCGTAATGCGCAAGAAATGGTACCGAAACCCCGTATTTACATATCTGCTACTGTGCAGGAGAATCCGTATAGGTGTTCGAGTGTTCGAACCGTAATGCGCAAGAAATGGTACCGAAACCCCGTATTTACATATCTGCCACTGTGCAGGAGAATCCGCATAGATGTTTGAGTGTTCGAACCGTAATGCGCAAGAAATGGTACCGAAACCCCGTATTTACATATCTGCCACTGTGCAGGAGAATCCGTATAGGTGTTCGAGTGTTCGAACCGTAATGCGCAAGAAATGGTATGTAAACCCCGTATTTACATATCTGCCACTGTGCAGGAGAATCCGCATAGGTGTTCGAGTGTTCGAACCGTAATGCGCAAGAAATGGTATGTAAACCCCGTATTTACATATCTGCCACTGTGCAGGAGAATCCGTATAGGTGTTCGAGTGTTCGAACCGTAATGCGCAAGAAATGGTACCGAAACCCCGTATTTACATATCTGCCACAGTGCAGGAGAATCCGCATAGGTGTTCGAGTGTTCGAACCGTAATGCGCAAGAAATGGTAGGTAAACCCCGTATTTACATATCTGCCACTGTGCAGGAGAATCCGCATAGGTGTTCGAGTGTTCGAACCGTAATGCGCAAGAAATGGTACGGAAACCCCGTATTTACATATCTGCCACTGTGCAGGAGAATCCGCATAGGTGTTCGAGTGTTCCAACCGTAATGCGCAAGCAATGGTACCGAAACCCCGTATTTACATATCTGCTACTGTGCAGGAGAATCCGTATAGGTGTTCGAGTGTTCGAACCGTAATGCGCAAGAAATGGTACCGAAACCCCGTATTTACATATCTGCCATTGTGCAGGAGAATCCGGATAGGTGTTTGAGTGTTCGAACCGTAATGCGCAAGAAATGGTACCGAAACCCCGTATTTACATATCTGCCACTGTGCAGGAGAATCCGTATAGGTGTTCGAGTGTTCGAACCGTAATGCGCAAGAAATGGTACCGAAACCCCGTATTTACATATCTGCCACTGTGCAGGAGAATCCGTATAGGTGTTCGAGTGTTCGAACCGTAATGCGCAAGAAATGGTATGTAAACCCCGTATTTACATATCTGCCACTGTGCAGGAGAATCAGCATAGGTGTTCGAGTGTTCGAACCGTAATGCGCAAGAAATGGTACGGAAACCCCGTATTTACATATCTGCCACTGTGCAGGAGAATCCGTATAGGTGTTCGAGTGTTCGAACCGTAATGCGCAAGAAATGGTACCGAAACCCCGTATTTACATATCTGCCACTGTGCAGGAGAATCCGTATAGGTGTTCGAGTGTTCGAACCGTAATGCGCAAGAAATGGTATGTAAACCCCGTATTTACATATCTGCCACTGTGCAGGAGAATCAGCATAGGTGTTCGAGTGTTCGAACCGTAATGCGCAAGAAATTGTAGGTAAACCCCGTATTTACATATCTGCCACTGTGCAGGAGAATCCGTATATGTGTTCGAGTGTTCGAACCGTAATGCGCAAGAAATGGTACGGAAACCCCGTATTTACATATCTGCCACTGTGCAGGAGAATCCGTATAGGTGTTCGAGTGTTCCAACCGTAATGCGCAAGAAATGGTACCGAAACCCCGTATTTACATATCTGCCACTGTGCAGGAGAATCCGTATAGGTGTTCGAGTGTTCGAATCGTAATGCGCAAGAAATGGTACCGAAACCCCGTATTTACATATCTGCCACTGTGCAGGAGAATCCGGATAGGTGTTTGAGTGTTCGAACCGTAATGCGCAAGAAATAGTACCGAAACCCCGTATTTACATATCTGCCACTGTGCAGGAGAATCCGCATAGGTGTTCGAGTGTTCGAACCGTATTGCGCAAGAAATAGTATGTAAACCCCGTATTTACATATCTGCCACTGTGCAGGAGAATCCGTATAGGTGTTCGAGTGTTCGAACCGTAATGCGCAAGAAATGGTATGGAAACCCCGTATTTACATATCTGCCACTGTGCAGGAGAATCCGTATAGGTGTTCGAGTGTTCGAACCGTAATGCGCAAGAAATGGTACGGAAACCCCGTATTTACATATCTGCCACTGTGCAGGAGAATCCGTATAGGTGTTCGAGTGTTCGAACCGTAATGCGCAAGAAATGGTATGTAAACCCCGTATTTACATATCTGCCACTTTGTAGGAGAATCCGTATATGTGTTCGAGTGTTCGAACCGTAATGCGCAAGAAATGGTACGGAAACCCCGTATTTACATATCTGCCACTGTGCAGGAGAATCCGCATAGGTGTTCGAGTGTTCGAACCGTAATGCGCAAGAAATGGTATGTAAACCCCGTATTTACATATCTGCCACTGTGCAGGAGAATCCGCATAGGTGTTCGAGTGTTCGAACCGTAATGCGCAAGAAATGGTATGTAAACCCGTATTTACATATCTGCCACTGTGCAGGAGAATACGTATAGGTGTTCGAGTGTTCCAACCGTAATGCGCAAGAAATGGTACCGAAACCCCGTATTTACATATCTGCCACTGTGCAGGAGAATCCGTATTGGTGTTCGAGTGTTCGAACCGTAATGCGCAAGAAATGGTACCGAAACCCTGTATTTACATATCTGCCACTGTGCAGGAGAATCCGCATAGGTGTTCGAGTGTTCGAACCGTAATGCGCAAGAAATGGTATGTAAACCCCGTATTTACATATCTGCCACTGTGCAGGAGAATCCGCATAGGTGTTCGAGTGTTCGAACCGTAATGCGCAAGAAATGGTATGTAAACCCCGTATTTACATATCTGCCACTGTGCAGGAGAATCCGCATAGGTGTTCAAGTGTTCGAACCGTAATGCGCAAGAAATGGTATGTAAACCCCGTATTTACATATCTGCCACTGTGCAGGAGAATCCGTATAGGTCTTCGAGTGTTCGAACCGTAATGCGCAAGAAATGGTACCGAAACCCCGTATTTACATATCTGCCACAGTGCAGGAGAATCCGCATAGGTGTTCGAGTGTTCGAACCGTAATGCGCAAGAAATGGTAGGTAAACCCCGTATTTACATGTCTGCCACTGTGCAGGAGAATCCGCATAGGTGTTCGAGTGTTCCAACCGTAATGCGCAAGAAATGGTACCGAAACCCCGTATTTACATATCTGCTACTGTGCAGGAGAATCCGTATAGGTGTTAGAGTGTTCGAACCGTAATGCGCAAGAAATGGTACCGAAACCCCGTATTTACATATCTGCCACTGTGCAGGAGAATCCGGATAGGTGTTTGAGTGTTCGAACCGTAATGCGCAAGAAATGGTACCGAAACCCCGTATTTACATATCTGCCACTGTGCAGGAGAATCCGTATAGGTGTTCGAGTGTTCGAACCGTAATGCGCAAGAAATGGTACCGAAACCCCGTATTTACATATCTGCCACTGTGCAGGAGAATCCGTATAGGTGTTCGAGTGTTCGAACCGTAATGCGCAAGAAATGATATGTAAACCCCGTATTTACATATCTGCCACTGTGCAGGAGAATCAGCATAGGTGTTCGAGTGTTCGAACCGTAATGCGCAAGAAATGGTACGGAAACCCCGTATTTACATATCTGCCACTGTGCAGGAGAATCCGTATAGGTGTTCGAGTGTTCGAACCGTAATGCGCAAGAAATGGTACCGAAACCCCGTATTTACATATCTGCCACTGTGCAGGAGAATCCGTATAGGTGTTCGAGTGTTCGAACCGTAATGCGCAAGAAATGGTATGTAAACCCCGTATTTACATATCTGCCACTGTGCAGGAGAATCAGCATAGGTGTTCGAGTGTTCGAACCGTAATGCGCAAGAAATGGTAGGTAAACCCCGTATTTACATATCTGCCACTGTGCAGGAGAATCCGTATAGGTGTTCGAGTGTTCGAACCGTAATGCGCAAGAAATGGTACCGAAACCCCGTATTTACATATCTGCCACAGTGCAGGAGAATCCGCATAGGTGTTCGAGTGTTCGAACCGTAATGCGCAAGAAATGGTAGGTAAACCCCGTATTTACATATCTGCCACTGTGCAGGAGAATCCGCATAGGTGTTCGAGTGTTCGAACCGTAATGCGCAAGAAATGGTACGGAAACCCCGTATTTACATATCTGCCACTGTGCAGGAGAATCCGCATAGGTGTTCGAGTGTTCCAACCGTAATGCGCAAGCAATGGTACCGAAACCCCGTATTTACATATCTGCTACTGTGCAGGAGAATCCGTATAGGTGTTCGAGTGTTCGAACCGTAATGCGCAAGAAATGGTACCGAAACCCCGTATTTACATATCTGCCATTGTGCAGGAGAATCCGGATAGGTGTTTGAGTGTTCGAACCGTAATGCGCAAGAAATGGTACCGAAACCCCGTATTTACATATCTGCCACTGTGCAGGAGAATCCGTATAGGTGTTCGAGTGTTCGAACCGTAATGCGCAAGAAATGGTACCGAAACCCCGTATTTACATATCTGCCACTGTGCAGGAGAATCCGTATAGGTGTTCGAGTGTTCGAACCGTAATGCGCAAGAAATGGTATGTAAACCCCGTATTTACATATCTGCCACTGTGCAGGAGAATCAGCATAGGTGTTCGAGTGTTCGAACCGTAATGCGCAAGAAATGGTACGGAAACCCCGTATTTACATATCTGCCACTGTGCAGGAGAATCCGTATAGGTGTTCGAGTGTTCGAACCGTAATGCGCAAGAAATGGTACCGAAACCCCGTATTTACATATCTGCCACTGTGCAGGAGAATCCGTATAGGTGTTCGAGTGTTCGAACCGTAATGCGCAAGAAATGGTATGTAAACCCCGTATTTACATATCTGCCACTGTGCAGGAGAATCAGCATAGGTGTTCGAGTGTTCGAACCGTAATGCGCAAGAAATTGTAGGTAAACCCCGTATTTACATATCTGCCACTGTGCAGGAGAATCCGTATATGTGTTCGAGTGTTCGAACCGTAATGCGCAAGAAATGGTACGGAAACCCCGTATTTACATATCTGCCACTGTGCAGGAGAATCTGTATAGGTGTTCGAGTGTTCCAACCGTAATGCGCAAGAAATGGTACCGAAACCCCGTATTTACATATCTGCCACTGTGCAGGAGAATCCGTATAGGTGTTCGAGTGTTCGAATCGTAATGCGCAAGAAATGGTACCGAAACCCCGTATTTACATATCTGCCACTGTGCACGAGAATCCGGATAGGTGTTTGAGTGTTCGAACCGTAATGCGCAAGAAATGGTACCGAAACCCCGTATTTACATATCTGCCACTGTGCAGGAGAATCCGCATAGGTGTTCGAGTGTTCGAACCGTATTGCGCAAGAAATAGTATGTAAACCCCGTATTTACATATCTGCCACTGTGCAGGAGAATCCGTATAGGTGTTCGAGTGTTCGAACCGTAATGCGCAAGAAATGGTATGGAAACCCCGTATTTACATATCTGCCACTGTGCAGGAGAATCCGTATAGGTGTTCGAGTGTTCGAACCGTAATGCGCAAGAAATGGTACGGAAACCCCGTATTTACATATCTGCCACTGTGCAGGAGAATCCGTATAGGTGTTCGAGTGTTCGAACCGTAATGCGCAAGAAATGGTATGTAAACCCCGTATTTACATATCTGCCACTTTGCAGGAGAATCCGTATATGTGTTCGAGTGTTCGAACCGTAATGCGCAAGAAATGGTACGGAAACTCCGTATTTACATATCTGCCACTGTGCAGGAGAATCCGC
Organism: Camellia sinensis; assembly: GCF_055761805.1. NCBI lineage: Eukaryota > Viridiplantae > Streptophyta > Magnoliopsida > Ericales > Theaceae > Camellia > Camellia sinensis. Next base: position 5,299,143 of record NC_138971.1, read on the forward strand.
ATAGGTGTTCGAGTGTTCGAACCGTAATGCGCAAGAAATGGTATGTAAACCCCGTATTTACATATCTGCCACTGTGCAGGAGAATCCGCATAGGTGTTCGAGTGTTCGAACCGTAATGCGCAAGAAATGGTATGTAAACCCGTATTTACATATCTGCCACTGTGCAGGAGAATACGTATAGGTGTTCGAGTGTTCCAACCGTAATGCGCAAGAAATGGTACCGAAACCCCGTATTTACATATCTGCCACTGTGCAGGAGAATCCGTATTGGTGTTCGAGTGTTCGAACCGTAATGCGCAAGAAATGGTACCGAAACCCTGTATTTACATATCTGCCACTGTGCAGGAGAATCCGCATAGGTGTTCGAGTGTTCGAACCGTAATGCGCAAGAAATGGTATGTAAACCCCGTATTTACATATCTGCCACTGTGCAGGAGAATCAGCATAGGTGTTCGAGTGTTCGAACCGTAATGCGCAAGAAATGGTACGGAAACCCCGTATTTACATATCTGCCACTGTGCAGGAGAATCCGTATAGGTGTTCGAGTGTTCGAACCGTAATGCGCAAGAAATGGTACCGAAACCCCGTATTTACATATCTGCCACTGTGCAGGAGAATCCGTATAGGTGTTCGAGTGTTCGAACCGTAATGCGCAAGAAATGGTATGTAAACCCCGTATTTACATATCTGCCACTGTGCAGGAGAATCAGCATAGGTGTTCGAGTGTTCGAACCGTAATGCGCAAGAAATTGTAGGTAAACCCCGTATTTACATATCTGCCACTGTGCAGGAGAATCCGTATATGTGTTCGAGTGTTCGAACCGTAATGCGCAAGAAATGGTACGGAAACCCCGTATTTACATATCTGCCACTGTGCAGGAGAATCTGTATAGGTGTTCGAGTGTTCCAACCGTAATGCGCAAGAAATGGTACCGAAACCCCGTATTTACATATCTGCCACTGTGCAGGAGAATCCGTATAGGTGTTCGAGTGTTCGAATCGTAATGCGCAAGAAATGGTACCGAAACCCCGTATTTACATATCTGCCACTGTGCACGAGAATCCGGATAGGTGTTTGAGTGTTCGAACCGTAATGCGCAAGAAATGGTACCGAAACCCCGTATTTACATATCTGCCACTGTGCAGGAGAATCCGCATAGGTGTTCGAGTGTTCGAACCGTATTGCGCAAGAAATAGTATGTAAACCCCGTATTTACATATCTGCCACTGTGCAGGAGAATCCGTATAGGTGTTCGAGTGTTCGAACCGTAATGCGCAAGAAATGGTATGGAAACCCCGTATTTACATATCTGCCACTGTGCAGGAGAATCCGTATAGGTGTTCGAGTGTTCGAACCGTAATGCGCAAGAAATGGTACGGAAACCCCGTATTTACATATCTGCCACTGTGCAGGAGAATCCGTATAGGTGTTCGAGTGTTCGAACCGTAATGCGCAAGAAATGGTATGTAAACCCCGTATTTACATATCTGCCACTTTGCAGGAGAATCCGTATATGTGTTCGAGTGTTCGAACCGTAATGCGCAAGAAATGGTACGGAAACTCCGTATTTACATATCTGCCACTGTGCAGGAGAATCCGCATAGGTGTTCGAGTGTTCGAACCGTAATGCGCAAGAAATGGTATGTAAACCCCGTATTTACATATCTGCCACTGTGCAGGAGAATCCGCATAGGTGTTCGAGTGTTCGAACCGTAATGCGCAAGAAATGGTATGTAAACCCGTATTTACATATCTGCCACTGTGCAGGAGAATACGTATAGGTGTTCGAGTGTTCCAACCGTAATGCGCAAGAAATGGTACCGAAACCCCGTATTTACATATCTGCCACTGTGCAGGAGAATCCGTATTGGTGTTCGAGTGTTCGAACCGTAATGCGCAAGAAATGGTACCGAAACCCTGTATTTACATATCTGCCACTGTGCAGGAGAATCCGCATAGGTGTTCGAGTGTTCGAACCGTAATGCGCAAGAAATGGTATGTAAACCCCGTATTTACATATCTGCCACTGTGCAGGAGAATCCGCATAGGTGTTCGAGTGTTCGAACCGTAATGCGCAAGAAATGGTAGGTAAACCCCGTATTTACATATCTGCCACTGTGCAGGAGAATCCGCATAGGTGTTCGAGTGTTCGAACCGTAATGCGCAAGAAATGGTACGGAAACCCCGTATTTACATATCTGCCACTGTGCAGGAGAATCCGCATAGGTGTTCGAGTGTTCCAACCGTAATGCGCAAGCAATGGTACCGAAACCCCGTATTTACATATCTGCTACTGTGCAGGAGAATCCGTATAGGTGTTCGAGTGTTCGAACCGTAATGCGCAAGAAATGGTACCGAAACCCCGTATTTACATATCTGCCATTGTGCAGGAGAATCCGGATAGGTGTTTGAGTGTTCGAACCGTAATGCGCAAGAAATGGTACCGAAACCCCGTATTTACATATCTGCCACTGTGCAGGAGAATCCGTATAGGTGTTCGAGTGTTCGAACCGTAATGCGCAAGAAATGGTACCGAAACCCCGTATTTACATATCTGCCACTGTGCAGGAGAATCCGTATAGGTGTTCGAGTGTTCGAACCGTAATGCGCAAGAAATGGTATGTAAACCCCGTATTTACATATCTGCCACTGTGCAGGAGAATCAGCATAGGTGTTCGAGTGTTCGAACCGTAATGCGCAAGAAATGGTACGGAAACCCCGTATTTACATATCTGCCACTGTGCAGGAGAATCCGTATAGGTGTTCGAGTGTTCGAACCGTAATGCGCAAGAAATGGTACCGAAACCCCGTATTTACATATCTGCCACTGTGCAGGAGAATCCGTATAGGTGTTCGAGTGTTCGAACCGTAATGCGCAAGAAATGGTATGTAAACCCCGTATTTACATATCTGCCACTGTGCAGGAGAATCAGCATAGGTGTTCGAGTGTTCGAACCGTAATGCGCAAGAAATTGTAGGTAAACCCCGTATTTACATATCTGCCACTGTGCAGGAGAATCCGTATATGTGTTCGAGTGTTCGAACCGTAATGCGCAAGAAATGGTACGGAAACCCCGTATTTACATATCTGCCACTGTGCAGGAGAATCCGTATAGGTGTTCGAGTGTTCCAACCGTAATGCGCAAGAAATGGTACCGAAACCCCGTATTTACATATCTGCCACTGTGCAGGAGAATCCGTATAGGTGTTCGAGTGTTCGAATCGTAATGCGCAAGAAATGGTACCGAAACCCCGTATTTACATATCTGCCACTGTGCAGGAGAATCCGGATAGGTGTTTGAGTGTTCGAACCGTAATGCGCAAGAAATAGTACCGAAACCCCGTATTTACATATCTGCCACTGTGCAGGAGAATCCGCATAGGTGTTCGAGTGTTCGAACCGTATTGCGCAAGAAATAGTATGTAAACCCCGTATTTACATATCTGCCACTGTGCAGGAGAATCCGTATAGGTGTTCGAGTGTTCGAACCGTAATGCGCAAGAAATGGTATGGAAACCCCGTATTTACATATCTGCCACTGTGCAGGAGAATCCGTATAGGTGTTCGAGTGTTCGAACCGTAATGCGCAAGAAATGGTACGGAAACCCCGTATTTACATATCTGCCACTGTGCAGGAGAATCCGTATAGGTGTTCGAGTGTTCGAACCGTAATGCGCAAGAAATGGTATGTAAACCCCGTATTTACATATCTGCCACTTTGTAGGAGAATCCGTATATGTGTTCGAGTGTTCGAACCGTAATGCGCAAGAAATGGTACGGAAACCCCGTATTTACATATCTGCCACTGTGCAGGAGAATCCGCATAGGTGTTCGAGTGTTCGAACCGTAATGCGCAAGAAATGGTATGTAAACCCCGTATTTACATATCTGCCACTGTGCAGGAGAATCCGCATAGGTGTTCGAGTGTTCGAACCGTAATGCGCAAGAAATGGTATGTAAACCCGTATTTACATATCTGCCACTGTGCAGGAGAATACGTATAGGTGTTCGAGTGTTCCAACCGTAATGCGCAAGAAATGGTACCGAAACCCCGTATTTACATATCTGCCACTGTGCAGGAGAATCCGTATTGGTGTTCGAGTGTTCGAACCGTAATGCGCAAGAAATGGTACCGAAACCCTGTATTTACATATCTGCCACTGTGCAGGAGAATCCGCATAGGTGTTCGAGTGTTCGAACCGTAATGCGCAAGAAATGGTATGTAAACCCCGTATTTACATATCTGCCACTGTGCAGGAGAATCCGCATAGGTGTTCGAGTGTTCGAACCGTAATGCGCAAGAAATGGTATGTAAACCCCGTATTTACATATCTGCCACTGTGCAGGAGAATCCGCATAGGTGTTCAAGTGTTCGAACCGTAATGCGCAAGAAATGGTATGTAAACCCCGTATTTACATATCTGCCACTGTGCAGGAGAATCCGTATAGGTCTTCGAGTGTTCGAACCGTAATGCGCAAGAAATGGTACCGAAACCCCGTATTTACATATCTGCCACAGTGCAGGAGAATCCGCATAGGTGTTCGAGTGTTCGAACCGTAATGCGCAAGAAATGGTAGGTAAACCCCGTATTTACATGTCTGCCACTGTGCAGGAGAATCCGCATAGGTGTTCGAGTGTTCCAACCGTAATGCGCAAGAAATGGTACCGAAACCCCGTATTTACATATCTGCTACTGTGCAGGAGAATCCGTATAGGTGTTAGAGTGTTCGAACCGTAATGCGCAAGAAATGGTACCGAAACCCCGTATTTACATATCTGCCACTGTGCAGGAGAATCCGGATAGGTGTTTGAGTGTTCGAACCGTAATGCGCAAGAAATGGTACCGAAACCCCGTATTTACATATCTGCCACTGTGCAGGAGAATCCGTATAGGTGTTCGAGTGTTCGAACCGTAATGCGCAAGAAATGGTACCGAAACCCCGTATTTACATATCTGCCACTGTGCAGGAGAATCCGTATAGGTGTTCGAGTGTTCGAACCGTAATGCGCAAGAAATGATATGTAAACCCCGTATTTACATATCTGCCACTGTGCAGGAGAATCAGCATAGGTGTTCGAGTGTTCGAACCGTAATGCGCAAGAAATGGTACGGAAACCCCGTATTTACATATCTGCCACTGTGCAGGAGAATCCGTATAGGTGTTCGAGTGTTCGAACCGTAATGCGCAAGAAATGGTACCGAAACCCCGTATTTACATATCTGCCACTGTGCAGGAGAATCCGTATAGGTGTTCGAGTGTTCGAACCGTAATGCGCAAGAAATGGTATGTAAACCCCGTATTTACATATCTGCCACTGTGCAGGAGAATCAGCATAGGTGTTCGAGTGTTCGAACCGTAATGCGCAAGAAATGGTAGGTAAACCCCGTATTTACATATCTGCCACTGTGCAGGAGAATCCGTATAGGTGTTCGAGTGTTCGAACCGTAATGCGCAAGAAATGGTACCGAAACCCCGTATTTACATATCTGCCACAGTGCAGGAGAATCCGCATAGGTGTTCGAGTGTTCGAACCGTAATGCGCAAGAAATGGTAGGTAAACCCCGTATTTACATATCTGCCACTGTGCAGGAGAATCCGCATAGGTGTTCGAGTGTTCGAACCGTAATGCGCAAGAAATGGTACGGAAACCCCGTATTTACATATCTGCCACTGTGCAGGAGAATCCGCATAGGTGTTCGAGTGTTCCAACCGTAATGCGCAAGCAATGGTACCGAAACCCCGTATTTACATATCTGCTACTGTGCAGGAGAATCCGTATAGGTGTTCGAGTGTTCGAACCGTAATGCGCAAGAAATGGTACCGAAACCCCGTATTTACATATCTGCCATTGTGCAGGAGAATCCGGATAGGTGTTTGAGTGTTCGAACCGTAATGCGCAAGAAATGGTACCGAAACCCCGTATTTACATATCTGCCACTGTGCAGGAGAATCCGTATAGGTGTTCGAGTGTTCGAACCGTAATGCGCAAGAAATGGTACCGAAACCCCGTATTTACATATCTGCCACTGTGCAGGAGAATCCGTATAGGTGTTCGAGTGTTCGAACCGTAATGCGCAAGAAATGGTATGTAAACCCCGTATTTACATATCTGCCACTGTGCAGGAGAATCAGCATAGGTGTTCGAGTGTTCGAACCGTAATGCGCAAGAAATGGTACGGAAACCCCGTATTTACATATCTGCCACTGTGCAGGAGAATCCGTATAGGTGTTCGAGTGTTCGAACCGTAATGCGCAAGAAATGGTACCGAAACCCCGTATTTACATATCTGCCACTGTGCAGGAGAATCCGTATAGGTGTTCGAGTGTTCGAACCGTAATGCGCAAGAAATGGTATGTAAACCCCGTATTTACATATCTGCCACTGTGCAGGAGAATCAGCATAGGTGTTCGAGTGTTCGAACCGTAATGCGCAAGAAATTGTAGGTAAACCCCGTATTTACATATCTGCCACTGTGCAGGAGAATCCGTATATGTGTTCGAGTGTTCGAACCGTAATGCGCAAGAAATGGTACGGAAACCCCGTATTTACATATCTGCCACTGTGCAGGAGAATCTGTATAGGTGTTCGAGTGTTCCAACCGTAATGCGCAAGAAATGGTACCGAAACCCCGTATTTACATATCTGCCACTGTGCAGGAGAATCCGTATAGGTGTTCGAGTGTTCGAATCGTAATGCGCAAGAAATGGTACCGAAACCCCGTATTTACATATCTGCCACTGTGCACGAGAATCCGGATAGGTGTTTGAGTGTTCGAACCGTAATGCGCAAGAAATGGTACCGAAACCCCGTATTTACATATCTGCCACTGTGCAGGAGAATCCGCATAGGTGTTCGAGTGTTCGAACCGTATTGCGCAAGAAATAGTATGTAAACCCCGTATTTACATATCTGCCACTGTGCAGGAGAATCCGTATAGGTGTTCGAGTGTTCGAACCGTAATGCGCAAGAAATGGTATGGAAACCCCGTATTTACATATCTGCCACTGTGCAGGAGAATCCGTATAGGTGTTCGAGTGTTCGAACCGTAATGCGCAAGAAATGGTACGGAAACCCCGTATTTACATATCTGCCACTGTGCAGGAGAATCCGTATAGGTGTTCGAGTGTTCGAACCGTAATGCGCAAGAAATGGTATGTAAACCCCGTATTTACATATCTGCCACTTTGCAGGAGAATCCGTATATGTGTTCGAGTGTTCGAACCGTAATGCGCAAGAAATGGTACGGAAACTCCGTATTTACATATCTGCCACTGTGCAGGAGAATCCGCATAGGTGTTCGAGTGTTCGAACCGTAATGCGCAAGAAATGGTATGTAAACCCCGTATTTACATATCTGCCACTGTGCAGGAGAATCCGCATAGGTGTTCGAGTGTTCGAACCGTAATGCGCAAGAAATGGTATGTAAACCCGTATTTACATATCTGCCACTGTGCAGGAGAATACGTATAGGTGTTCGAGTGTTCCAACCGTAATGCGCAAGAAATGGTACCGAAACCCCGTATTTACATATCTGCCACTGTGCAGGAGAATCCGTATTGGTGTTCGAGTGTTCGAACCGTAATGCGCAAGAAATGGTACCGAAACCCTGTATTTACATATCTGCCACTGTGCAGGAGAATCCGCATAGGTGTTCGAGTGTTCGAACCGTAATGCGCAAGAAATGGTATGTAAACCCCGTATTTACATATCTGCCACTGTGCAGGAGAATCCGCATAGGTGTTCGAGTGTTCGAACCGTAATGCGCAAGAAATGGTATGTAAACCCCGTATTTACATATCTGCCACTGTGCAGGAGAATCCGCATAGGTGTTCGAGTGTTCGAACCGTAATGCGCAAGAAATGGTATGTAAACCCCGTATTTACATATCTGCCACTGTGCAGGAGAATCCGTATAGGTCTTCGAGTGTTCGAACCGTAATGCGCAAGAAATGGTACCGAAACCCCGTATTTACATATCTGCCACAGTGCAGGAGAATCCGCATAGGTGTTCGAGTGTTCGAACCGTAATGCGCAAGAAATGGTAGGTAAACCCCGTATTTACATATCTGCCACTGTGCAGGAGAATCCGCATAGGTGTTCGAGTGTTCCAACCGTAATGCGCAAGAAATGGTACCGAAACCCCGTATTTACATATCTGCTACTGTGCAGGAGAATCCGTATAGGTGTTCGAGTGTTCGAACCGTAATGCGCAAGAAATGGTACCGAAACCCCGTATTTACATATCTGCCACTGTGCAGGAGAATCCGGATAGGTGTTTGAGTGTTCGAACCGTAATGCGCAAGAAATGGTACCGAAACCCCGTATTTACATATCTGCCACTGTGCAGGAGAATCCGTATAGGTGTTCGAGTGTTCGAACCGTAATGCGCAAGAAATGGTACCGAAACCCCGTATTTACATATCTGCCACTGTGCAGGAGAATCCGTATAGGTGTTCGAGTGTTCGAACCGTAATGCGCAAGAAATGATATGTAAACCCCGTATTTACATATCTGCCACTGTGCAGGAGAATCAGCATAGGTGTTCGAGTGTTCGAACCGTAATGCGCAAGAAATGGTACGGAAACCCCGTATTTACATATCTGCCACTGTGCAGGAGAATCCGTATAGGTGTTCGAGTGTTCGAACCGTAATACGCAAGAAATGGTACCGAAACCCCGTATTTACATATCTGCCACTGTGCAGGAGAATCCGTATAGGTGTTCGAGTGTTCGAACCGTAATGCGCAAGAAATGGTATGTAAACCCCGTATTTACATATCTGCCACTGTGCAGGAGAATCAACATAGGTGTTCGAGTGTTCGAACCGTAACGCGCAAGAAATGGTAGGTAAACCCCGTATTTACATATCTGCCACTGTGCAGGAGAATCCGTATATGTGTTCGAGTGTTCGAACCGTAATGCGCAAGAAATGGTACGAAAACCCCGTATTTACATATCTGCCACTGTGCAGGAGAATCCGCATAGGTGTTCGAGTGTTCGAACCGTAATGCGCAAGAAATGGTATGTAAACCCCGTATTTACATATCTGCCACTGTGCAGGAGAATCCGCATAGGTGTTCGAGTGTTCGAACCGTAATGCGCAAGAAATGGTATGTAAACCCCGTATTTGCATATCTGCCACTGTGCAGGAGAATCCGTATAGGTGTTCGAGTGTTCCAACCGTAATGCGCAAGAAATGGTACCGAAACCCCGTATTTACATATCTGCCACTGTGCAGGAGAATCCGTATAGGTGTTCGAGTGTTCGAACCGTAATGCGCAAGAAATGGTACCGAAACCCCGTATTTACATATCTGCCACTGTGCAGGAGAATCCGCATAGGTGTTCGAGTGTTCGAACCGTAATGCGTAAGAAATGGTATGTAAACCCCGTATTTACATATCTGCCACTGTGCAGGAGAATCCGCATAGGTGTTCGAGTGTTCGAACCGTAATGCGCAAGAAATGGTATGTAAACCCCGTATTTACATATCTGCCACTGTGCAGGAGAATCCGTATAGGTGTTCGAGTGTTCGAACCGTAATGCGCAAGAAATGGTACCGAAACCCCGTATTTACATATCTGCCACAGTGCAGGAGAATCCGCATAGGTGTTCGAGTGTTCGAACCGTAATGCGCAAGAAATGGTAGGTAAACCCCGTATTTACATATCTGCCACTGTGTAGGAGAATCCGCATAGGTGTTCGAGTGTTCGAACCGTAATGCGCAAGAAATGGTACGGAAACCCCGTATTTACATATCTGCCACTGTGCAGGAGAATCCGCATAGGTGTTCGAGTGTTCCAACCGTAATGCGCAAGAAATGGTACCGAAACCCCGTATTTACATATCTGCTACTGTGCAGGAGAATCCGTATAGGTGTTCGAGTGTTCGAACCGTAATGCGCAAGAAATGGTACCGAAACCCCGTATTTACATATCTGCCACTGTGCAGGAGAATCCGGATAGGTGTTTGAGTGTTCGAACCGTAATGCGCAAGAAATGGTACCGAAACCCCGTATTTACATATCTGCCACTGTGCAGGAGAATCCGCATAGGTGTTCGAGTGTTCGAACCGTATTGCGCAAGAAATGGTATGTAAACCCCGTATTTACCTATCTGCCACTGTGCAGGAGAATCCGTATAGGTGTTCGAGTGTTCGAACCGTAATGCGCAAGAAATGGTATGGAAACCCCGTATTTACATATCTGCCACTGCGCAGGAGAATCCGTATAGGTGTTCGAGTGTTCGAACCGTAATGCGCAAGAAATGGTACGGAAACCCCGTATTTACATATCTGCCACTGTGTAGGAGAATCCGTATAGCTGTTCGAGTGTTCGAACCGTAATGCGGAAGAAATGGTACCGAAACCCCGTATTTACATATCTGCCACTGTGTTGGCGAATCCGCATAGGTGTTCGAGTGTTCGAACCGTAATGCGCAAGAAATGGTATGTAAACCCCATATTTACATATCTGCCACTTTGCAGGAGAATCCGTATATGTGTTCGAGTGTTCGAACCGTAATGCGCAAGAAATGGTACGGAAACCCCGTATTTACATATCTGCCACTGTGCAGGAGAATCCGCATAGGTGTTCGAGTGTTCGAATCGTAATGCGCAAGAAATGGTATGTAAACCCCGTATTTACATATCTGCCACTTTGCAGGAGAATCCGCATAGGTGTTCGAGTGTTCGAACCGTAATGCGCAAGAAATGGTACCGAAACCCCGTATTTACATATCTCCCACTGTGTAGGAGAATCCGCATAGGTGTTCGAGTGTTCGAACCGTATTGCGCATGAAATGGTATGTAAACCCCGTATTTACATATCTGCCACTGTGTAGGAGAATCCGTATAGGTGTTCGAGTGTTCGAACCGTAATGCGCAAGAAATGGTATGTAAACCCCGTATTTACATATCTGCCACTGTGCAGGAGAATCCGTATAGGTGTTCGAGTGTTCGAACCGTAATGCGCAAGAAATGGTACGGAAACCCCGTATTTACATATCTGCCACTGTGCAGGAGAATCCGCATAGGTGTTCGAGTGTTCGAATCGTAATGCGCAAGAAATGGTATGTAAACCCCGTATTTACATATCTGCCACTTTGCAGGAGAATCCGCATAGGTGTTCGAGTGTTCGAACCGTAATGCGCAAGAAATGGTACCGAAACCCCGTATTTACATATCTCCCACTGTGTAGGAGAATCCGCATAGGTGTTCGAGTGTTCGAACCGTATTGCGCATGAAATGGTATGTAAACCCCGTATTTACATATCTGCCACTGTGTAGGAGAATCCGTATAGGTGTTCGAGTGTTCGAACCGTAATGCGCAAGAAATGGTATGTAAACCCCGTATTTACATATCTGCCACTGTGCAGGAGAATCCGTATAGGTGTTCGAGTGTTCCAACCGTAATGCGCAAGAAATGGTACCGAAACCCCGTATTTACATATCTGCCACTGTGCAGGAGAATCCGTATAGGTGTTCGAGTGTTCGAACCGTAATGCGCAAGAAATGGTACCGAAACCCCGTATTTACATATCTGCCACTGTGCAGGAGAATCCAGATAGGTGTTTGAGTGTTCGAACCGTAATGCGCAAGAAATGGTACCGAAACCCCGTATTTACATATCTGCCACTGTGCAGGAGAATCCGCATAGGTGTTCGAGTGTTCGAACCGTATTGCGCAAGAAATGGTATGTAAACCCCGTATTTACATATCTGCCACTGTGCAGGAGAATCCGTATAGGTGTTCGAGTGTTCGAACCGTAATGCGCAAGAAATGGTATGGAAACCCCGTATTTACATATCTGCCACTTTGCAGGAGAATCCGTATATGTGTTCGAGTGTTCGAACCGTAATGCGCAAGAAATGGTACGGAAACCCCGTATTTACATATCTGCCACTGTGCAGGAGAATCCGCATAGGTGTTCGAGTGTTCGAATCGTAATGCGCAAGAAATGGTATGTAAACCCCGTATTTACATATCTGCCACTTTGCAGGAGAATCCGCATAGGTGTTCGAGTGTTCGAACCGTAATGCGCAAGAAATGGTACCGAAACCCCGTATTTACATATCTCCCACTGTGTAGGAGAATCCGCATAGGTGTTCGAGTGTTCGAACCGTATTGCGCATGAAATGGTATGTAAACCCCGTATTTACATATCTGCCACTGTGTAGGAGAATCCGTATAGGTGTTCGAGTGTTCGAACCGTAATGCGCAAGAAATTGTATGTAAACCCCGTATTTACATATCTGCCACTGTGCAGGAGAATCCGTATAGGTGTTCGAGTGTTCGAATCGTAATGCGCAAGAAATGGTATGTAAACCCCGTATTTACATATCTGCCACTTTGCAGGAGAATCCGCATAGGTGTTCGAGTGTTCGAACCGTAATGCGCAAGAAATGGTACCGAAACCCCGTATTTACATATCTCCCACTGTGTAGGAGAATCCGCATAGGTGTTCGAGTGTTCGAACCGTATTGCGCATGAAATGGTATGTAAACCCCGTATTTACATATCTGCCACTGTGTAGGAGAATCCGTATAGGTGTTCGAGTGTTCGAACCGTAATGCGCAAGAAATGGTATGTAAACCCCGTATTTACATATCTGCCACTGTGCAGGAGAATCCGTATAGGTGTTCGAGTGTTCCAACCGTAATGCGCAAGAAATGGTACCGAAACCCCGTATTTACATATCTGCCACTGTGCAGGAGAATCCGTATAGGTGTTCGAGTGTTCGAACCGTAATGCGCAAGAAATGGTACCGAAACCCCGTATTTACATATCTGCCACTGTGCAGGAGAATCCAGATAGGTGTTTGAGTGTTCGAACCGTAATGCGCAAGAAATGGTACCGAAACCCCGTATTTACATATCTGCCACTGTGCAGGAGAATCCGCATAGGTGTTCGAGTGTTCGAACCGTATTGCGCAAGAAATGGTATGTAAACCCCGTATTTACATATCTGCCACTGTGCAGGAGAATCCGTATAGGTGTTCGAGTGTTCGAACCGTAATGCGCAAGAAATGGTATGGAAACCCCGTATTTACATATCTGCCACTGTGTAGGAGAATCCGCATAGGTGTTCGAGTGTTCGAACCGTAATGCGCAAGAAATGGTATGTAATCCCCGTATTTACATATCTGCCACTGTGCAGGAGAATCCGCATAGGTGTTCGAGTGTTCGAACCGTATTGCGCAAGAAATGGTATGTAAACCCCGTATTTACATATCTGCCACTGTGCAGGAGAATCCGTATAGGTGTTCGAGTGTTCGAACCGTAATGCGCAAGAAATGGTATGGAAACCCCGTATTTACATATCTGCCACTGTGCAGGAGAATCCGCATAGGTGTTCGAGTGTTCGAACCGTAATGCGCAAGAAATGGTATTTAAACCCCGTATTTACATATCTGCCACTTTGCAGGAAAATCCGTATATGTGTTCGAGTGTTCGAACCGTAATGCGCAAGAAATGGTACGGAAACCCCGTATTTACATATCTGCCACTGTGCAGGAGAATCCGCATAGGTGTTCGAGTGTTCGAAACGTAATGCGCAAGAAATGGTATGTAAACCCTGTATTTACATATCTGCCACTGTGCAGGAGAATCCGCATAGGTGTTCGAGTGTTCGAACCGTAATGCGCAAGAAATGGTATTTAAACCCCGTATTTACATATCTGCCACTTTGCAGGAAAATCCGTATATGTGTTCGAGTGTTCGAACCGTAATGCGCAAGAAATGGTACGGAAACCCCGTATTTACATATCTGCCACTGTGCAGGAGAATCCGCATAGGTGTTCGAGTGTTCGAAACGTAATGCGCAAGAAATGGTATGTAAACCCTGTATTTACATATCTGCCACTGTGCAGGAGAATCTGCATAGGTGTTCGAGTGTTCGAACCGTAATGCGCAAGAAATGGTACCGAAACCCCGTATTTACATATCTGCCACTGTGTAGGAGAATCCGCATAGGTGTTCGAGTGTTCGAACCGTATTGCGCATGAAATGGTATGTAAACCCCGTATTTACATATCTGCCACTGTGTAGGAGAATCCGTATAGGTGTTCGAGTGTTCGAACCGTAATGCGCAAGAAATGGTATGTAAACCCCGTATTTACATATCTGCCACTGTGCAGGAGAATCCGTATAGGTGTTCGAGTGTTCCAACCGTAATGCGCAAGAAATGGTACCGAAACCCCGTATTTACATATCTGCCACTGTGCAGGAGAATCCGTATAGGTGTTCGAGTGTTCGAACCGTAATGCGCAAGAAATGGTACCGAAACCCCGTATTTACATATCTGCCACTGTGCAGGAGAATCCGGATAGGTTTTTGAGTGTTCGAACCGTAATGCGCAAGAAATGGTACCGAAACCCCGTATTTACATATCTGCCACTGTGCAGGAGAATCCGCATAGGTGTTCGAGTGTTCGAACCGTATTGCGCAAGAAATGGTATGTAAACCCCGTATTTACATATCTGCCACTGTGCAGGAGAATCCGTATAGGTGTTCGAGTGTTTGAACCGTAATGCGCAAGAAATGGTATGGAAACCCCGTATTTACATATCTGCCACTGTGCAGGAGAATCCGCATAGGTGTTCGAGTGTTCGAACCGTAATGCGCAAGAAATGGTATGTAAACCCCGTATTTACATATCTGCCACTGTGCAGGAGAATCCGCATAGGTGTTCGAGTGTTCGAACCGTATTGCGCAAGAAATGGTATGTAAACCCCGTACTTACATATCTGCCACTGTGCAGGAGAATTCGTATAGGTGTTCGAGTGTTCGAACCGTAATGCGCAAGAAATGGTATGGAAACCCCGTATTTACATATCTGCCACTGTGCAGGAGAATCCGCATAGGTGTTCGACTGTTCGAACCGTAATGCGCAAGAAATGGTATGTAAACCCCGTATTTACATATCTGCCACTGTGCAGGAGAATCCGTATAGGTGTTCGAGTTTTCGAACCGTAATGCGCAAGAAATGGTACGGAAACCCCGTATTTACATATCTGCCACTGTGCAGGAGAATCCGTATAGGTGTTCGAGTGTTCGAACCGTAATGCGCAAGAAATGGTACCGAAACCCCGTATTTACATATCTGCCACTGTGTAGGAGAATCCGCATAGGTGTTCGAGTGTTCGAACCGTAATGCGCAAGAAATGGTATGTAAACCCCGTATTTACATATCTGCCACTGTGCAGGAGAATCCGTATAGGTGTTCGAGTGTTCGAACCGTAATGCGCAAGAAATGGTACGGAAACCCCGTATTTACATATCTGCCACTGTGCAGGAGAATCCGTATAGGTGTTCGAGTGTTCGAACCGTAATGCGCAAGAAATGGTACGGAAACCCCGTATTTACATATCTGCCACTGTGCAGGAGAATCCGCATAGGTGTTCGAGTGTTAGAACCGTAATGCGCAAGAAATGGTATGTAAACCCCGTATTTACATATCTGCCGCTGTGCAGGAGCATCCGCATAGGTGTTCGAGTGTTCGAACCGTAATGCGCAAGAAATGGTATGTAAACCCCGTATTTACATATCTGCCACTGTGCAGGAGAATCCGTATAGGTGTTCGAGTGTTCCAACCGTAATGCGCAAGAAATGGTACCGAAACCCCGTATTTACATATCTGCCACTGTGTAGGAGAATCCGCATAGGTGTTCAAGTGTTCGAACCGTATTGCGCATGAAATGGTATGTAAACCCCGTATTTACATATCTGCCACTGTGTAGGAGAATCCGTATAGGTGTTCGAGTGTTCGAACCGTAATGCGCAAGAAATGGTACGGAAACCCCGTATTTACATATCTGCCACTGTGCAGGAGAATCCGCATAGGTGTTCGAGTGTTCCAACCGTAATGCGCAAGCAATGGTACCGAAACCCCGTATTTACATATCTGCTACTGTGCAGGAGAATCCGTATAGGTGTTCGAGTGTTCGAACCGTAATGCGCAAGAAATGGTACCGAAACCCCGTATTTACATATCTGCCATTGTGTAGGAGAATCCGGATAGGTGTTTGAGTGTTCGAACCGTAATGCGCAAGAAATGGTACCGAAACCCCGTATTTACATATCTGCCACTGTGCAGGAGAATCCGTATAGGTGTTCGAGTGTTCGAACCGTAATGCGCAAGAAATGGTACCGAAACCCCGTATTTACATATCTGCCACTGTACAGGAGAATCCGTATAGGTGTTCGAGTGTTCGAACCGTAATGCGCAAGAAATGGTATGTAAACCCCGTATTTACATATCTGCCACTGTGCAGGAGAATCAGCATAGGTGTTCGAGTGTTCGAACCGTAATGCGCAAGAAATGGTACGGAAACCCCGTATTTACATATCTGCCACTGTGCAGGAGAATCCGTATAGGTGTTCGAGTGTTCGAACCGTAATGCGCAAGAAATGGTACCGAAACCCCGTATTTACATATCTGCCACTGTGCAGGAGAATCCGTATAGGTGTTCGAGTGTTCGAACCGTAATGCGCAAGAAATGGTATGTAAACCCCGTATTTACATATCTGCCACTGTGGAGGAGAATCAGCATAGGTGTTCGAGTGTTCGAACCGTAATGCGCAAGAAATGGTAGGTAAACCCCGTATTTACATATCTGCCACTGTGCAGGAGAATCCGTATATGTGTTCGAGTGTTCGAACCGTAATGCGCAAGAAATGGTACGGAAACCCCGTATTTACATATCTGCCACGGTGCAGGAGAATCCGTATAGGTGTTCGAGTGTTCGAACCGTAATGCGCAAGAAATGGTACCGAAACCCCGTATTTATATATCTGCCACTGTGTAGGAGAATCCGCATAGGTGTTCGAGTGTTCGAACCGTAATGCGCAAGAAATGGTATGTAAACCCCGTATTTACATATCAGCCACTGTGCAGGAGAATCCGTATAGGTGTTCGAGTGTTCGAACCGTAATGCGCAAGAAATGGTACGGAAACCCCGTATTTACATATCTGCCACTGTGCAGGAGAATCCGTATAGGTGTTCGAGTGTTCGAACCGTAATGCGCAAGAAATGGTACGGAAACCCCGTATTTACATATCTGCCACTGTGCAGGAGAATCCGCATAGGTGTTCGAGTGTTCGAACCGTAATGCGCAAGAAATGGTATGTAAACCCCGTATTTACATATCTGCCGCTGTGCAGCAGCATCCGCATAGGTGTTCGAGTGTTCGAACCGTAATGCGCAAGAAATGGTATGTAAACCCCGTATTTACATATCTGCCACTGTGCAGGAGAATCCGTATAGGTGTTCGAGTGTTCCAACCGTAATGCGCAAGAAATGGTACCGAAACCCCGTATTTACATATCTGCCACTGTGCAGGAGAATCCGTATTGGTGTTCGAGTGTTCGAACCGTAATGCGCAAGAAATGGTACCGAAACCCCGTATTTACATATCTGCCACTGTGCAGGAGAATCCGCATAGGTGTTCGAGTGTTCGAACCGTAATGCGCAAGAAATGGTATGTAAACCCCGTATTTACATATCTGCCACTGTGCAGGAGAATCCGCATAGGTGTTCGAGTGTTCGAACCGTAATGCGCAAGAAATGGTATGTAAACCCCGTATTTACATATCTGCCACTGTGCAGGAGAATCCGCATAGGTGTTCGAGTGTTCGAACCGTAATGTGCTAGAAATGGTATGTAAACCCCGTATTTACATATCTGCCATTGTGCAGGAGAATCCGTATAGGTGTTCGAGTGTTCGAACCGTAATGCGCAAGAAATGGTACTGAAACCCCGTATTTACATATCTGCCACAGTGCAGGAGAATCCGCATAGGTGTTCGAGTGTTCGAACCGTAATGCGCAAGAAATGGTAGGTAAACCCCGTATTTACATATCTGCCACTGTGCAGGAGAATCCGCATAGGTGTTCGAGTGTTCGAACCGTAATGCGCAAGAAATGGTACGGAAACCCCGTATTTACATATCTGCCACTGTGCAGGAGAATCCGCATAGGTGTTCGAGTGTTCCAACCGTAATGCGCAAGAAATGGTACCGAAACCCCGTATTTACATATCTGCTACTGTGTAGGAGAATCCGTATAGGTGTTCGAGTGTTCGAACCGTAATGCGCAAGAAATGGTACCGAAACCCCGTATTTACATATCTGCCACTGTGCAGGAGAATCCGGATAGGTGTTTGAGTGTTCGAACCGTAATGCGCAAGAAATGGTACCGAAACCCCGTATTTACATATCTGCCACTGTGCAGGAGAATCCGTATAGGTGTTCGAGTGTTCGAACCGTAATGCGCAAGAAATGGTACCGAAACCCCGTATTTACATATCTGCCACTGTGCAGGAGAATCCGTATAGGTGTTCGAGTGTTCGAACCGTAATGCGCAAGAAATGGTACGGAAACCCCGTATTTACATATCTGCCACTGTGCAGGAGAATCCGTATAGGTGTTCGAGTGTTCGAACCGTAATGCGCAAGAAATGGTATGTAAACCCCGTATTTACATATCTGCCACTTTGCAGGAGAATCCGTATATGTGTTCGAGTGTTCGAACCGTAATGCGCAAGAAATGGTACGGAAACCCCGTATTTACATATCTGCCACTGTGCAGGAGAATCCGCATAGGTGTTCGAGTGTTCGAACCGTAATGCGCAAGAAATGGTATGTAAACCCCGTATTTACATATCTGCCACTGTGCAGGAGAATCCGCATAGGTGTTCGAGTGTTCGAACCGTAATGCGCAAGAAATGGTATGTAAACCTGTATTTACATATCTGCCACTGTGCAGGAGAATACGTATAGGTGTTCGAGTGTTCCAACCGTAATGCGCAAGAAATGGTACCGAAACCCCGTATTTACATATCTGCCACTGTGCAGGAGAATCCGTATTGGTGTTCGAGTGTTCGAACCGTAATGCGCAAGAAATGGTACCGAAACCCTGTATTTACATATCTGCCACTGTGCAGGAGAATCCGCATAGGTGTTCGAGTGTTCGAACCGTAATGCGCAAGAAATGGTATGTAAACCCCGTATTTACATATCTGCCACTGTGCAGGAGAATCCGCATAGGTGTTCGAGTGTTCGAACCGTAATGCGCAAGAAATGGTATGTAAACCCCGTATTTACATATCTGCCACTGTGCAGGAGAATCCGCATAGGTGTTCGAGTGTTCGAACCGTAATGCGCAAGAAATGGTATGTAAACCCCGTATTTACATATCTGCCACTGTGCAGGAGAATCCGCATAGGTGTTCGAGTGTTCGAACCGTAATGCGCAAGAAATGGTATGTAAACCCCGTATTTACATATCTGCCACTGTGCAGGAGAATCCGTATAGGTCTTCGAGTGTTCGAACCGTAATGCGCAAGAAATGGTACCGAAACCCCGTATTTACATATCTGCCACTGTGCAGGAGAATCCGGATAGGTGTTTGAGTGTTCGAACCGTAATGCGCAAGAAATGGTACCGAAACCCCGTATTTACATATCTGCCACTGTGCAGGAGAATCCGTATAGGTGTTCGAGTGTTCGAACCGTAATGCGCAAGAAATGGTACCGAAACCCCGTATTTACATATCTGCCACTGTGTAGGAGAATCCGTATAGGTGTTCGAGTGTTCGAACCGTAATGCGCAAGAAATGGTACGGAAACCCCGTATTTACATATCTGCCACTGTGCAGGAGAATCCGTATAGGTGTTCGAG
Source organism: Camellia sinensis (assembly GCF_055761805.1). Classification (NCBI taxonomy): domain Eukaryota; kingdom Viridiplantae; phylum Streptophyta; class Magnoliopsida; order Ericales; family Theaceae; genus Camellia; species Camellia sinensis. The sequence continues at coordinate 5,318,820 of NC_138971.1, forward strand.
TGTTCGAACCGTAATGCGCAAGAAATGGTATGTAAACCCCGTATTTACATATCTGCCACTTTGCAGGAGAATCCGTATATGTGTTCGAGTGTTCGAACCGTAATGCGCAAGAAATGGTACGGAAACCCCGTATTTACATATCTGCCACTGTGCAGGAGAATCCGCATAGGTGTTCGAGTGTTCGAACCGTAATGCGCAAGAAATGGTATGTAAACCCCGTATTTACATATCTGCCACTGTGCAGGAGAATCCGCATAGGTGTTCGAGTGTTCGAACCGTAATGCGCAAGAAATGGTATGTAAACCCGTATTTACATATCTGCCACTGTGCAGGAGAATACGTATAGGTGTTCGAGTGTTCCAACCGTAATGCGCAAGAAATGGTACCGAAACCCCGTATTTACATATCTGCCACTGTGCAGGAGAATCCGTATTGGTGTTCGAGTGTTCGAACCGTAATGCGCAAGAAATGGTACCGAAACCCTGTATTTACATATCTGCCACTGTGCAGGAGAATCCGCATAGGTGTTCGAGTGTTCGAACCGTAATGCGCAAGAAATGGTATGTAAACCCCGTATTTACAAATCTGCCACTGTGCAGGAGAATCCGCATAGGTGTTCGAGTGTTCGAACCGTAATGCGCAAGAAATGGTATGTAAACCCCGTATTTACATATCTGCCACTGTGCAGGAGAATCCGGATAGGTTTTTGAGTGTTCGAACCGTAATGCGCAAGAAATGGTACGGAAACCCCGTATTGACATATCTGCCACTGTGCAGGAGAATCCGCATAGGTGTTCGAGTGTTCGAATCGTAATGCGCAAGAAATGGTATGTAAACCCCGTATTTACATATCTGCCACTTTGCAGGAGAATCCGCATAGGTGTTCGAGTGTTCGAACCGTAATGCGCAAGAAATGGTACGGAAACCCCGTATTTACATATCTGCCACTGTGCAGGAGAATCCGTATAGGTGTTCGAGTGTTCGAACCGTAATGCGCAAGAAATGGTATGTAAACCCCGTATTTACATATCTGCCACTTTGCAGGAGAATCCGTATATGTGTTCGAGTGTTCGAACCGTAATGCGCAAGAAATGGTACGGAAACCCCGTATTTACATATCTGCCACTGTGCAGGAGAATCCGCATAGGTGTTCGAGTGTTCGAACCGTAATGCGCAAGAAATGGTATGTAAACCCCGTATTTACATATCTGCCACTGTGCAGGAGAATCCGCATAGGTGTTCGAGTGTTCGAACCGTAATGCGCAAGAAATGGTATGTAAACCTGTATTTACATATCTGCCACTGTGCAGGAGAATACGTATAGGTGTTCGAGTGTTCCAACCGTAATGCGCAAGAAATGGTACCGAAACCCCGTATTTACATATCTGCCACTGTGCAGGAGAATCCGTATTGGTGTTCGAGTGTTCGAACCGTAATGCGCAAGAAATGGTACCGAAACCCTGTATTTACATATCTGCCACTGTGCAGGAGAATCCGCATAGGTGTTCGAGTGTTCGAACCGTAATGCGCAAGAAATGGTATGTAAACCCCGTATTTACATATCTGCCACTGTGCAGGAGAATCCGCATAGGTGTTCGAGTGTTCGAACCGTAATGCGCAAGAAATGGTATGTAAACCCCGTATTTACATATCTGCCACTGTGCAGGAGAATCCGCATAGGTGTTCGAGTGTTCGAACCGTAATGCGCAAGAAATGGTATGTAAACCCCGTATTTACATATCTGCCACTGTGCAGGAGAATCCGCATAGGTGTTCGAGTGTTCGAACCGTAATGCGCAAGAAATGGTATGTAAACCCCGTATTTACATATCTGCCACTGTGCAGGAGAATCCGTATAGGTCTTCGAGTGTTCGAACCGTAATGCGCAAGAAATGGTACCGAAACCCCGTATTTACATATCTGCCACTGTGCAGGAGAATCCGGATAGGTGTTTGAGTGTTCGAACCGTAATGCGCAAGAAATGGTACCGAAACCCCGTATTTACATATCTGCCACTGTGCAGGAGAATCCGTATAGGTGTTCGAGTGTTCGAACCGTAATGCGCAAGAAATGGTACCGAAACCCCGTATTTACATATCTGCCACTGTGTAGGAGAATCCGTATAGGTGTTCGAGTGTTCGAACCGTAATGCGCAAGAAATGGTACGGAAACCCCGTATTTACATATCTGCCACTGTGCAGGAGAATCCGTATAGGTGTTCGAGTGTTCGAACCGTAATGCGCAAGAAATGGTATGTAAACCCCGTATTTACATATCTGCCACTTTGCAGGAGAATCCGTATATGTGTTCGAGTGTTCGAACCGTAATGCGCAAGAAATGGTACGGAAACCCCGTATTTACATATCTGCCACTGTGCAGGAGAATCCGCATAGGTGTTCGAGTGTTCGAACCGTAATGCGCAAGAAATGGTATGTAAACCCCGTATTTACATATCTGCCACTGTGCAGGAGAATCCGCATAGGTGTTCGAGTGTTCGAACCGTAATGCGCAAGAAATGGTATGTAAACCCGTATTTACATATCTGCCACTGTGCAGGAGAATACGTATAGGTGTTCGAGTGTTCCAACCGTAATGCGCAAGAAATGGTACCGAAACCCCGTATTTACATATCTGCCACTGTGCAGGAGAATCCGTATTGGTGTTCGAGTGTTCGAACCGTAATGCGCAAGAAATGGTACCGAAACCCTGTATTTACATATCTGCCACTGTGCAGGAGAATCCGCATAGGTGTTCGAGTGTTCGAACCGTAATGCGCAAGAAATGGTATGTAAACCCCGTATTTACAAATCTGCCACTGTGCAGGAGAATCCGCATAGGTGTTCGAGTGTTCGAACCGTAATGCGCAAGAAATGGTATGTAAACCCCGTATTTACATATCTGCCACTGTGCAGGAGAATCCGGATAGGTTTTTGAGTGTTCGAACCGTAATGCGCAAGAAATGGTACGGAAACCCCGTATTGACATATCTGCCACTGTGCAGGAGAATCCGCATAGGTGTTCGAGTGTTCGAATCGTAATGCGCAAGAAATGGTATGTAAACCCCGTATTTACATATCTGCCACTTTGCAGGAGAATCCGCATAGGTGTTCGAGTGTTCGAACCGTAATGCGCAAGAAATGGTACGGAAACCCCGTATTTACATATCTGCCACTGTGCAGGAGAATCCGTATAGGTGTTCGAGTGTTCGAACCGTAATGCGCAAGAAATGGTATGTAAACCCCGTATTTACATATCTGCCACTTTGCAGGAGAATCCGTATATGTGTTCGAGTGTTCGAACCGTAATGCGCAAGAAATGGTACGGAAACCCCGTATTTACATATCTGCCACTGTGCAGGAGAATCCGCATAGGTGTTCGAGTGTTCGAACCGTAATGCGCAAGAAATGGTATGTAAACCCCGTATTTACATATCTGCCACTGTGCAGGAGAATCCGCATAGGTGTTCGAGTGTTCGAACCGTAATGCGCAAGAAATGGTATGTAAACCTGTATTTACATATCTGCCACTGTGCAGGAGAATACGTATAGGTGTTCGAGTGTTCCAACCGTAATGCGCAAGAAATGGTACCGAAACCCCGTATTTACATATCTGCCACTGTGCAGGAGAATCCGTATTGGTGTTCGAGTGTTCGAACCGTAATGCGCAAGAAATGGTACCGAAACCCTGTATTTACATATCTGCCACTGTGCAGGAGAATCCGCATAGGTGTTCGAGTGTTCGAACCGTAATGCGCAAGAAATGGTATGTAAACCCCGTATTTACATATCTGCCACTGTGCAGGAGAATCCGCATAGGTGTTCGAGTGTTCGAACCGTAATGCGCAAGAAATGGTATGTAAACCCCGTATTTACATATCTGCCACTGTGCAGGAGAATCCGCATAGGTGTTCGAGTGTTCGAACCGTAATGCGCAAGAAATGGTATGTAAACCCCGTATTTACATATCTGCCACTGTGCAGGAGAATCCGCATAGGTGTTCGAGTGTTCGAACCGTAATGCGCAAGAAATGGTATGTAAACCCCGTATTTACATATCTGCCACTGTGCAGGAGAATCCGTATAGGTCTTCGAGTGTTCGAACCGTAATGCGCAAGAAATGGTACCGAAACCCCGTATTTACATATCTGCCACTGTGCAGGAGAATCCGGATAGGTGTTTGAGTGTTCGAACCGTAATGCGCAAGAAATGGTACCGAAACCCCGTATTTACATATCTGCCACTGTGCAGGAGAATCCGTATAGGTGTTCGAGTGTTCGAACCGTAATGCGCAAGAAATGGTACCGAAACCCCGTATTTACATATCTGCCACTGTGTAGGAGAATCCGTATAGGTGTTCGAGTGTTCGAACCGTAATGCGCAAGAAATGGTACGGAAACCCCGTATTTACATATCTGCCACTGTGCAGGAGAATCCGTATAGGTGTTCGAGTGTTCGAACCGTAATGCGCAAGAAATGGTATGTAAACCCCGTATTTACATATCTGCCACTGTGCAGGAGAATCCGCATAGGTGTTCGAGTGTTCGAACCGTAATGCGCAAGAAATGGTATGTAAACCCCGTATTTACATATCTGCCACTGTGCAGGAGAATCCGTATAGGTCTTCGAGTGTTCGAACCGTAATGCGCAAGAAATGGTACCGAAACCCCGTATTTACATATCTGCCACTGTGCAGGAGAATCCGGATAGGTGTTTGAGTGTTCGAACCGTAATGCGCAAGAAATGGTACCGAAACCCCGTATTTACATATCTGCCACTGTGCAGGAGAATCCGTATAGGTGTTCGAGTGTTCGAACCGTAATGCGCAAGAAATGGTACCGAAACCCCGTATTTACATATCTGCCACTGTGTAGGAGAATCCGTATAGGTGTTCGAGTGTTCGAACCGTAATGCGCAAGAAATGGTACGGAAACCCCGTATTTACATATCTGCCACTGTGCAGGAGAATCCGTATAGGTGTTCGAGTGTTCGAACCGTAATGCGCAAGAAATGGTATGTAAACCCCGTATTTACATATCTGCCACTTTGCAGGAGAATCCGTATATGTGTTCGAGTGTTCGAACCGTAATGCGCAAGAAATGGTACGGAAACCCCGTATTTACATATCTGCCACTGTGCAGGAGAATCCGCATAGGTGTTCGAGTGTTCGAACCGTAATGCGCAAGAAATGGTATGTAAACCCCGTATTTACATATCTGCCACTGTGCAGGAGAATCCGCATAGGTGTTCGAGTGTTCGAACCGTAATGCGCAAGAAATGGTATGTAAACCCGTATTTACATATCTGCCACTGTGCAGGAGAATACGTATAGGTGTTCGAGTGTTCCAACCGTAATGCGCAAGAAATGGTACCGAAACCCCGTATTTACATATCTGCCACTGTGCAGGAGAATCCGTATTGGTGTTCGAGTGTTCGAACCGTAATGCGCAAGAAATGGTACCGAAACCCTGTATTTACATATCTGCCACTGTGCAGGAGAATCCGCATAGGTGTTCGAGTGTTCGAACCGTAATGCGCAAGAAATGGTATGTAAACCCCGTATTTACAAATCTGCCACTGTGCAGGAGAATCCGCATAGGTGTTCGAGTGTTCGAACCGTAATGCGCAAGAAATGGTATGTAAACCCCGTATTTACATATCTGCCACTGTGCAGGAGAATCCGGATAGGTTTTTGAGTGTTCGAACCGTAATGCGCAAGAAATGGTACGGAAACCCCGTATTGACATATCTGCCACTGTGCAGGAGAATCCGCATAGGTGTTCGAGTGTTCGAATCGTAATGCGCAAGAAATGGTATGTAAACCCCGTATTTACATATCTGCCACTTTGCAGGAGAATCCGCATAGGTGTTCGAGTGTTCGAACCGTAATGCGCAAGAAATGGTACGGAAACCCCGTATTTACATATCTGCCACTGTGCAGGAGAATCCGTATAGGTGTTCGAGTGTTCGAACCGTAATGCGCAAGAAATGGTATGTAAACCCCGTATTTACATATCTGCCACTTTGCAGGAGAATCCGTATATGTGTTCGAGTGTTCGAACCGTAATGCGCAAGAAATGGTACGGAAACCCCGTATTTACATATCTGCCACTGTGCAGGAGAATCCGCATAGGTGTTCGAGTGTTCGAACCGTAATGCGCAAGAAATGGTATGTAAACCCCGTATTTACATATCTGCCACTGTGCAGGAGAATCCGCATAGGTGTTCGAGTGTTCGAACCGTAATGCGCAAGAAATGGTATGTAAACCTGTATTTACATATCTGCCACTGTGCAGGAGAATACGTATAGGTGTTCGAGTGTTCCAACCGTAATGCGCAAGAAATGGTACCGAAACCCCGTATTTACATATCTGCCACTGTGCAGGAGAATCCGTATTGGTGTTCGAGTGTTCGAACCGTAATGCGCAAGAAATGGTACCGAAACCCTGTATTTACATATCTGCCACTGTGCAGGAGAATCCGCATAGGTGTTCGAGTGTTCGAACCGTAATGCGCAAGAAATGGTATGTAAACCCCGTATTTACATATCTGCCACTGTGCAGGAGAATCCGCATAGGTGTTCGAGTGTTCGAACCGTAATGCGCAAGAAATGGTATGTAAACCCCGTATTTACATATCTGCCACTGTGCAGGAGAATCCGCATAGGTGTTCGAGTGTTCGAACCGTAATGCGCAAGAAATGGTATGTAAACCCCGTATTTACATATCTGCCACTGTGCAGGAGAATCCGCATAGGTGTTCGAGTGTTCGAACCGTAATGCGCAAGAAATGGTATGTAAACCCCGTATTTACATATCTGCCACTGTGCAGGAGAATCCGTATAGGTCTTCGAGTGTTCGAACCGTAATGCGCAAGAAATGGTACCGAAACCCCGTATTTACATATCTGCCACTGTGCAGGAGAATCCGGATAGGTGTTTGAGTGTTCGAACCGTAATGCGCAAGAAATGGTACCGAAACCCCGTATTTACATATCTGCCACTGTGCAGGAGAATCCGTATAGGTGTTCGAGTGTTCGAACCGTAATGCGCAAGAAATGGTACCGAAACCCCGTATTTACATATCTGCCACTGTGTAGGAGAATCCGTATAGGTGTTCGAGTGTTCGAACCGTAATGCGCAAGAAATGGTACGGAAACCCCGTATTTACATATCTGCCACTGTGCAGGAGAATCCGTATAGGTGTTCGAGTGTTCGAACCGTAATGCGCAAGAAATGGTATGTAAACCCCGTATTTACATATCTGCCACTTTGCAGGAGAATCCGTATATGTGTTCGAGTGTTCGAACCGTAATGCGCAAGAAATGGTACGGAAACCCCGTATTTACATATCTGCCACTGTGCAGGAGAATCCGCATAGGTGTTCGAGTGTTCGAACCGTAATGCGCAAGAAATGGTATGTAAACCCCGTATTTACATATCTGCCACTGTGCAGGAGAATCCGCATAGGTGTTCGAGTGTTCGAACCGTAATGCGCAAGAAATGGTATGTAAACCCGTATTTACATATCTGCCACTGTGCAGGAGAATACGTATAGGTGTTCGAGTGTTCCAACCGTAATGCGCAAGAAATGGTACCGAAACCCCGTATTTACATATCTGCCACTGTGCAGGAGAATCCGTATTGGTGTTCGAGTGTTCGAACCGTAATGCGCAAGAAATGGTACCGAAACCCTGTATTTACATATCTGCCACTGTGCAGGAGAATCCGCATAGGTGTTCGAGTGTTCGAACCGTAATGCGCAAGAAATGGTATGTAAACCCCGTATTTACATATCTGCCACTGTGCAGGAGAATCCGCATAGGTGTTCGAGTGTTCGAACCGTAATGCGCAAGAAATGGTATGTAAACCCCGTATTTACATATCTGCCACTGTGCAGGAGAATCCGGATAGGTTTTTGAGTGTTCGAACCGTAATGCGCAAGAAATGGTACGGAAACCCCGTATTGACATATCTGCCACTGTGCAGGAGAATCCGCATAGGTGTTCGAGTGTTCGAATCGTAATGCGCAAGAAATGGTATGTAAACCCCGTATTTACATATCTGCCACTTTGCAGGAGAATCCGCATAGGTGTTCGAGTGTTCGAACCGTAATGCGCAAGAAATGGTATGTAAACCCCGTATTTACATATCTGCCACTGTGCAGGAGAATCCGCATAGGTGTTCGAGTGTTCGAACCGTAATGCGCAAGAAATGGTATGTAAACCCCGTATTTACATATCTGCCACTGTGCAGGAGAATCCGTATAGGTCTTCGAGTGTTCGAACCGTAATGCGCAAGAAATGGTACCGAAACCCCGTATTTACATATCTGCCACTGTGCAGGAGAATCCGGATAGGTGTTTGAGTGTTCGAACCGTAATGCGCAAGAAATGGTACCGAAACCCCGTATTTACATATCTGCCACTGTGCAGGAGAATCCGTATAGGTGTTCGAGTGTTCGAACCGTAATGCGCAAGAAATGGTACCGAAACCCCGTATTTACATATCTGCCACTGTGTAGGAGAATCCGTATAGGTGTTCGAGTGTTCGAACCGTAATGCGCAAGAAATGGTACGGAAACCCCGTATTTACATATCTGCCACTGTGCAGGAGAATCCGTATAGGTGTTCGAGTGTTCGAACCGTAATGCGCAAGAAATGGTATGTAAACCCCGTATTTACATATCTGCCACTTTGCAGGAGAATCCGTATATGTGTTCGAGTGTTCGAACCGTAATGCGCAAGAAATGGTACGGAAACCCCGTATTTACATATCTGCCACTGTGCAGGAGAATCCGCATAGGTGTTCGAGTGTTCGAACCGTAATGCGCAAGAAATGGTATGTAAACCCCGTATTTACATATCTGCCACTGTGCAGGAGAATCCGCATAGGTGTTCGAGTGTTCGAACCGTAATGCGCAAGAAATGGTATGTAAACCCGTATTTACATATCTGCCACTGTGCAGGAGAATACGTATAGGTGTTCGAGTGTTCCAACCGTAATGCGCAAGAAATGGTACCGAAACCCCGTATTTACATATCTGCCACTGTGCAGGAGAATCCGTATTGGTGTTCGAGTGTTCGAACCGTAATGCGCAAGAAATGGTACCGAAACCCTGTATTTACATATCTGCCACTGTGCAGGAGAATCCGCATAGGTGTTCGAGTGTTCGAACCGTAATGCGCAAGAAATGGTATGTAAACCCCGTATTTACATATCTGCCACTGTGCAGGAGAATCCGCATAGGTGTTCGAGTGTTCGAACCGTAATGCGCAAGAAATGGTATGTAAACCCCGTATTTACATATCTGCCACTGTGCAGGAGAATCCGGATAGGTTTTTGAGTGTTCGAACCGTAATGCGCAAGAAATGGTACGGAAACCCCGTATTGACATATCTGCCACTGTGCAGGAGAATCCGCATAGGTGTTCGAGTGTTCGAATCGTAATGCGCAAGAAATGGTATGTAAACCCCGTATTTACATATCTGCCACTTTGCAGGAGAATCCGCATAGGTGTTCGAGTGTTCGAACCGTAATGCGCAAGAAATGGTACCGAAACCCCGTATTTACATATCTCCCACTGTGTAGGAGAATCCGCATAGGTGTTCGAGTGTTCGAACCGTATTGCGCATGAAATGGTATGTAAACCCCGTATTTACATATCTGCCACTGTGTAGGAGAATCCGTATAGGTGTTCGAGTGTTCGAACCGTAATGCGCAAGAAATGGTATGTAAACCCCGTATTTACATATCTGCCACTGTGCAGGAGAATCCGTATAGGTGTTCGAGTGTTCCAACCGTAATGCGCAAGAAATGGTACCGAAACCCCGTATTTACATATCTGCCACTGTGCAGGAGAATCCGTATTGGTGTTCGAGTGTTCGAACCGTAATGCGCAAGAAATGGTACCGAAACCCTGTATTTACATATCTGCCACTGTGCAGGAGAATCCGCATAGGTGTTCGAGTGTTCGAACCGTAATGCGCAAGAAATGGTATGTAAACCCCGTATTTACATATCTGCCACTGTGCAGGAGAATCCGCATAGGTGTTCGAGTGTTCGAACCGTAATGCGCAAGAAATGGTATGTAAACCCCGTATTTACATATCTGCCACTGTGCAGGAGAATCCGCATAGGTGTTCGAGTGTTCGAACCGTAATGCGCAAGAAATGGTATGTAAACCCCGTATTTACATATCTGCCACTGTGCAGGAGAATCCGTATAGGTCTTCGAGTATTCGAACCGTAATGCGCAAGAAATGGTACCGAAACCCCGTATTTACATATCTGCCACAGTGCAGGAGAATCCGCATAGGTGTTCGAGTGTTCGAACCGTAATGCGCAAGAAATGGTATGTAAACCCCGTATTTACATATCTGCCACTGTGCAGGAGAATCCGCATAGGTGTTCGAGTGTTCGAACCGTAATGCGCAAGAAATGGTATGTAAACCCCGTATTTACATATCTGCCACTGTGCAGGAGAATCCGTATAGGTCTTCGAGTGTTCCAACCGTAATGCGCAAGAAATGGTACCGAAACCCCGTATTTACATATCTGCTACTGTGCAGGAGAATCCGTATAGGTGTTCGAGTGTTCGAACCATAATGCGCAAGAAATGGTACCGAAACCCCGTATTTACATATCTGCCACTGTGCAGGAGAATCCGTATAGGTGTTTGAGTGTTCGAACCGTAATGCGCAAGAAATGGTACCGAAACCCCGTATTTACATATCTGCCACAGTGCAGGAGAATCCGCATAGGTGTTCGAGTGTTCGAACCGTAATGCGCAAGAAATGGTAGGTAAGCCCCGTATTTACATATCTGCCACTGTGCAGGAGAATCCGCATAGGTGTTCGAGTGTTCGAACCGTAATGCGCAAGAAATGGTACGGAAACCCCGTATTTACATATCTGCCACTGTGCAGGAGAATCCGCATAGGTGTTCGAGTGTTCCAACCGTAATGCGCAAGAAATGGTACCGAAACCCCGTATTTACATATCTGCCACTGTGCAGGAGAATCCGCATAGGTGTTCGAGTGTTCGAACCGTATTGCGCAAGAAATGGTATGTAAACCCCGTATTTACCTATCTGCCACTGTGCAGGAGAATCCGTATAGGTGTTCGAGTGTTCGAACCGTAATGCGCAAGAAATGGTATGGAAACCCCGTATTTACATATCTGCCACTGCGCAGGAGAATCCGTATAGGTGTTCGAGTGTTCGAACCGTAATGCGCAAGAAATGGTAGGGAAACCCCGTATTTACATATCTGCCACTGTGTAGGAGAATCCGTATAGCTGTTCGAGTGTTCGAACCGTAATGCGGAAGAAATGGTACCGAAACCCCGTATTTACATATCTGCCACTGTGTTGGAGAATCCGCATAGGTGTTCGAGTGTTCGAACCGTAATGCGCAAGAAATGGTATGTAAACCCCATATTTACATATCTGCCACTTTGCAGGAGAATCCGTATATGTGTTCGAGTGTTCGAACCGTAATGCGCAAGAAATGGTACGGAAACCCCGTATTGACATATCTGCCACTGTGCAGGAGAATCCGCATAGGTGTTCGAGTGTTCGAATCGTAATGCGCAAGAAATGGTATGTAAACCCCGTATTTACATATCTGCCACTTTGCAGGAGAATCCGCATAGGTGTTCGAGTGTTCGAACCGTAATGCGCAAGAAATGGTACCGAAACCCCGTATTTACATATCTCCCACTGTGTAGGAGAATCCGCATAGGTGTTCGAGTGTTCGAACCGTATTGCGCATGAAATGGTATGTAAACCCCGTATTTACATATCTGCCACTGTGTAGGAGAATCCGTATAGGTGTTCGAGTGTTCGAACCGTAATGCGCAAGAAATGGTATGTAAACCCCGTATTTACATATCTGCCACTGTGCAGGAGAATCCGTATAGGTGTTCGAGTGTTCCAACCGTAATGCGCAAGAAATGGTACCGAAACCCCGTATTTACATATCTGCCACTGTGCAGGAGAATCCGTATTGGTGTTCGAGTGTTCGAACCGTAATGCGCAAGAAATGGTACCGAAACCCTGTATTTACATATCTGCCACTGTGCAGGAGAATCCGCATAGGTGTTCGAGTGTTCGAACCGTAATGCGCAAGAAATGGTATGTAAACCCCGTATTTACATATCTGCCACTGTGCAGGAGAATCCGCATAGGTGTTCGAGTGTTCGAACCGTAATGCGCAAGAAATGGTATGTAAACCCCGTATTTACATATCTGCCACTGTGCAGGAGAATCCGCATAGGTGTTCGAGTGTTCGAACCGTAATGCGCAAGAAATGGTATGTAAACCCCGTATTTACATATCTGCCACTGTGCAGGAGAATCCGTATAGGTCTTCGAGTGTTCGAACCGTAATGCGCAAGAAATGGTACCGAAACCCCGTATTTACATATCTGCCACAGTGGAGGAGAATCCGCATAGGTGTTCGAGTGTTCGAACCGTAATGCGCAAGAAATGGTATGTAAACCCCGTATTTACATATCTGCCACTGTGCAGGAGAATCCGCATAGGTGTTCGAGTGTTCGAACCGTAATGCGCAAGAAATGGTATGTAAACCCCGTATTTACATATCTGCCACTGTGCAGGAGAATCCGTATAGGTCTTCGAGTGTTCCAACCGTAATGCGCAAGAAATGGTACCGAAACCCCGTATTTACATATCTGCTACTGTGCAGGAGAATCCGTATAGGTGTTCGAGTGTTCGAACCGTAATGCGCAAGAAATGGTACCGAAACCCCGTATTTACATATCTGCCACTGTGCAGGAGAATCCGTATAGGTGTTTGAGTGTTCGAACCGTAATGCGCAAGAAATGGTACCGAAACCCCGTATTTACATATCTGCCACAGTGCAGGAGAATCCGCATCGGTGTTCGAGTGTTCGAACCGTAATGCGCAAGAAATGGTAGGTAAACCCCGTATTTACATATCTGCCACTGTGCAGGAGAATCCGCATAGGTGTTCGAGTGTTCGAACCGTAATGCGCAAGAAATGGTACGGAAACCCCGTATTTACATATCTGCCACTGTGCAGGAGAATCCGCATAGGTGTTCGAGTGTTCCAACCGTAATGCGCAAGAAATGGTACCGAAACCCCGTATTTACATATCTGCCACTGTGCAGGAGAATCCGCATAGGTGTTCGAGTGTTCGAACCGTATTGCGCAAGAAATGGTATGTAAACCCCGTATTTACCTATCTGCCACTGTGCAGGAGAATCCGTATAGGTGTTCGAGTGTTCGAACCGTAATGCGCAAGAAATGGTATGGAAACCCCGTATTTACATATCTGCCACTGCGCAGGAGAATCCGTATAGGTGTTCGAGTGTTCGAACCGTAATGCGCAAGAAATGGTAGGGAAACCCCGTATTTACATATCTGCCACTGTGTAGGAGAATCCGTATAGCTGTTCGAGTGTTCGAACCGTAATGCGGAAGAAATGGTACCGAAACCCCGTATTTACATATCTGCCACTGTGTTGGAGAATCCGCATAGGTGTTCGAGTGTTCGAACCGTAATGCGCAAGAAATGGTATGTAAACCCCATATTTACATATCTGCCACTTTGCAGGAGAATCCGTATATGTGTTCGAGTGTTCGAACCGTAATGCGCAAGAAATGGTACGGAAACCCCGTATTGACATATCTGCCACTGTGCAGGAGAATCCGCATAGGTGTTCGAGTGTTCGAATCGTAATGCGCAAGAAATGGTATGTAAACCCCGTATTTACATATCTGCCACTTTGCAGGAGAATCCGCATAGGTGTTCGAGTGTTCGAACCGTAATGCGCAAGAAATGGTACCGAAACCCCGTATTTACATATCTCCCACTGTGTAGGAGAATCCGCATAGGTGTTCGAGTGTTCGAACCGTATTGCGCATGAAATGGTATGTAAACCCCGTATTTACATATCTGCCACTGTGTAGGAGAATCCGTATAGGTGTTCGAGTGTTCGAACCGTAATGCGCAAGAAATGGTATGTAAACCCCGTATTTACATATCTGCCACTGTGCAGGAGAATCCGTATAGGTGTTCGAGTGTTCCAACCGTAATGCGCAAGAAATGGTACCGAAACCCCGTATTTACATATCTGCCACTGTGCAGGAGAATCCGTATTGGTGTTCGAGTGTTCGAACCGTAATGCGCAAGAAATGGTACCGAAACCCTGTATTTACATATCTGCCACTGTGCAGGAGAATCCGCATAGGTGTTCGAGTGTTCGAACCGTAATGCGCAAGAAATGGTATGTAAACCCCGTATTTACATATCTGCCACTGTGCAGGAGAATCCGCATAGGTGTTCGAGTGTTCGAACCGTAATGCGCAAGAAATGGTATGTAAACCCCGTATTTACATATCTGCCACTGTGCAGGAGAATCCGCATAGGTGTTCGAGTGTTCGAACCGTAATGCGCAAGAAATGGTAGGTAAACCCCGTATTTACATATCTGCCACTGTGCAGGAGAATCCGCATAGGTGTTCGAGTGTTCGAACCGTAATGCGCAAGAAATGGTACGGAAACCCCGTATTTACATATCTGCCACTGTGCAGGAGAATCCGCATAGGTGTTCGAGTGTTCGAACCGTAATGCGCAAGAAATGGTACCGAAACCCCGTATTTACATATCTCCCACTGTGTAGGAGAATCCGCATAGGTGTTCGAGTGTTCGAACCGTATTGCGCATGAAATGGTATGTAAACCCCGTATTTACATATCTGCCACTGTGTAGGAGAATCCGTATAGGTGTTCGAGTGTTCGAACCGTAATGCGCAAGAAATGGTATGTAAACCCCGTATTTACATATCTGCCACTGTGCAGGAGAATCCGTATAGGTGTTCGAGTGTTCCAACCGTAATGCGCAAGAAATGGTACCGAAACCCCGTATTTACATATCTGCCACTGTGCAGGAGAATCCGTATTGGTGTTCGAGTGTTCGAACCGTAATGCGCAAGAAATGGTACCGAAACCCTGTATTTACATATCTGCCACTGTGCAGGAGAATCCGCATAGGTGTTCGAGTGTTCGAACCGTAATGCGCAAGAAATGGTATGTAAACCCCGTATTTACATATCTGCCACTGTGCAGGAGAATCCGCATAGGTGTTCGAGTGTTCGAACCGTAATGCGCAAGAAATGGTATGTAAACCCCGTATTTACATATCTGCCACTGTGCAGGAGAATCCGCATAGGTGTTCGAGTGTTCGAACCGTAATGCGCAAGAAATGGTATGTAAACCCCGTATTTACATATCTGCCACTGTGCAGGAGAATCCGTATAGGTCTTCGAGTGTTCGAACCGTAATGCGCAAGAAATGGTACCGAAACCCCGTATTTACATATCTGCCACAGTGCAGGAGAATCCGCATAGGTGTTCGAGTGTTCGAACCGTAATGCGCAAGAAATGGTATGTAAACCCCGTATTTACATATCTGCCACTGTGCAGGAGAATCCGCATAGGTGTTCGAGTGTTCGAACCGTAATGCGCAAGAAATGGTATGTAAACCCCGTATTTACATATCTGCCACTGTGCAGGAGAATCCGTATAGGTCTTCGAGTGTTCCAACCGTAATGCGCAAGAAATGGTACCGAAACCCCGTATTTACATATCTGCTACTGTGCAGGAGAATCCGTATAGGTGTTCGAGTGTTCGAACCGTAATGCGCAAGAAATGGTACCGAAACCCCGTATTTACATATCTGCCACTGTGCAGGAGAATCCGTATAGGTGTTTGAGTGTTCGAACCGTAATGCGCAAGAAATGGTACCGAAACCCCGTATTTACATATCTGCCACAGTGCAGGAGAATCCGCATAGGTGTTCGAGTGTTCGAACCGTAATGCGCAAGAAATGGTAGGTAAACCCCGTATTTACATATCTGCCACTGTGCAGGAGAATCCGCATAGGTGTTCGAGTGTTCGAACCGTAATGCGCAAGAAATGGTACGGAAACCCCGTATTTACATATCTGCCACTGTGCAGGAGAATCCACATAGGTGTTCGAGTGTTCCAACCGTAATGCGCAAGAAATGGTACCGAAACCCCGTATTTACATATCTGCCACTGTGCAGGAGAATCCGCATAGGTGTTCGAGTGTTCGAACCGTATTGCGCAAGAAATGGTATGTAAACCCCGTATTTACCTATCTGCCACTGTGCAGGAGAATCCGTACAGGTGTTCGAGTGTTCGAACCGTAATGCGCAAGAAATGGTATGGAAACCCCGTATTTACATATCTGCCACTGCGCAGGAGAATCCGTATAGGTGTTCGAGTGTTCGAACCGTAATGCGCAAGAAATGGTAGGGAAACCCCGTATTTACATATCTGCCACTGTGTAGGAGAATCCGTATAGCTGTTCGAGTGTTCGAACCGTAATGCGGAAGAAATGGTACCGAAACCCCGTATTTACATATCTGCCACTGTGTTGGAGAATCCGCATAGGTGTTCGAGTGTTCGAACCGTAATGCGCAAGAAATGGTATGTAAACCCCATATTTACATATCTGCCACTTTGCAGGAGAATCCGTATATGTGTTCGAGTGTTCGAACCGTAATGCGCAAGAAATGGTACGGAAACCCCGTATTGACATATCTGCCACTGTGCAGGAGAATCCGCATAGGTGTTCGAGTGTTCGAATCGTAATGCGCAAGAAATGGTATGTAAACCCCGTATTTACATATCTGCCACTTTGCAGGAGAATCCGCATAGGTGTTCGAGTGTTCGAACCGTAATGCGCAAGAAATGGTACCGAAACCCCGTATTTACATATCTCCCACTGTGTAGGAGAATCCGCATAGGTGTTCGAGTGTTCGAACCGTATTGCGCATGAAATGGTATGTAAACCCCGTATTTACATATCTGCCACTGTGTAGGAGAATCCGTATAGGTGTTCGAGTGTTCGAACCGTAATGCGCAAGAAATGGTATGTAAACCCCGTATTTACATATCTGCCACTGTGCAGGAGAATCCGTATAGGTGTTCGAGTGTTCCAACCGTAATGCGCAAGAAATGGTACCGAAACCCCGTATTTACATATCTGCCACTGTGCAGGAGAATCCGTATTGGTGTTCGAGTGTTCGAACCGTAATGCGCAAGAAATGGTACCGAAACCCTGTATTTACATATCTGCCACTGTGCAGGAGAATCCGCATAGGTGTTCGAGTGTTCGAACCGTAATGCGCAAGAAATGGTATGTAAACCCCGTATTTACATATCTGCCACTGTGCAGGAGAATCCGCATAGGTGTTCGAGTGTTCGAACCGTAATGCGCAAGAAATGGTATGTAAACCCCGTATTTACATATCTGCCACTGTGCAGGAGAATCCGCATAGGTGTTCGAGTGTTCGAACCGTAATGCGCAAGAAATGGTAGGTAAACCCCGTATTTACATATCTGCCACTGTGCAGGAGAATCCGCATAGGTGTTCGAGTGTTCGAACCGTAATGCGCAAGAAATGGTACGGAAACCCCGTATTTACATATCTGCCACTGTGCAGGAGAATCCGCATAGGTGTTCGAGTGTTCGAACCGTAATGCGCAAGAAATGGTACCGAAACCCCGTATTTACATATCTCCCACTGTGTAGGAGAATCCGCATAGGTGTTCGAGTGTTCGAACCGTATTGCGCATGAAATGGTATGTAAACCCCGTATTTACATATCTGCCACTGTGTAGGAGAATCCGTATAGGTGTTCGAGTGTTCGAACCGTAATGCGCAAGAAATGGTATGTAAACCCCGTATTTACATATCTGCCACTGTGCAGGAGAATCCGTATAGGTGTTCGAGTGTTCCAACCGTAATGCGCAAGAAATGGTACCGAAACCCCGTATTTACATATCTGCCACTGTGCAGGAGAATCCGTATTGGTGTTCGAGTGTTCGAACCGTAATGCGCAAGAAATGGTACCGAAACCCTGTATTTACATATCTGCCACTGTGCAGGAGAATCCGCATAGGTGTTCGAGTGTTCGAACCGTAATGCGCAAGAAATGGTATGTAAACCCCGTATTTACATATCTGCCACTGTGCAGGAGAATCCGCATAGGTGTTCGAGTGTTCGAACCGTAATGCGCAAGAAATGGTATGTAAACCCCGTATTTACATATCTGCCACTGTGCAGGAGAATCCGCATAGGTGTTCGAGTGTTCGAACCGTAATGCGCAAGAAATGGTATGTAAACCCCGTATTTACATATCTGCCACTGTGCAGGAGAATCCGTATAGGTCTTCGAGTGTTCGAACCGTAATGCGCAAGAAATGGTACCGAAACCCCGTATTTACATATCTGCCACAGTGCAGGAGAATCCGCATAGGTGTTCGAGTGTTCGAACCGTAATGCGCAAGAAATGGTATGTAAACCCCGTATTTACATATCTGCCACTGTGCAGGAGAATCCGCATAGGTGTTCGAGTGTTCGAACCGTAATGCGCAAGAAATGGTATGTAAACCCCGTATTTACATATCTGCCACTGTGCAGGAGAATCCGTATAGGTCTTCGAGTGTTCCAACCGTAATGCGCAAGAAATGGTACCGAAACCCCGTATTTACATATCTGCTACTGTGCAGGAGAATCCGTATAGGTGTTCGAGTGTTCGAACCGTAATGCGCAAGAAATGGTACCGAAACCCCGTATTTACATATCTGCCACTGTGCAGGAGAATCCGTATAGGTGTTTGAGTGTTCGAACCGTAATGCGCAAGAAATGGTACCGAAACCCCGTATTTACATATCTGCCACAGTGCAGGAGAATCCGCATAGGTGTTCGAGTGTTCGAACCGTAATGCGCAAGAAATGGTAGGTAAACCCCGTATTTACATATCTGCCACTGTGCAGGAGAATCCGCATAGGTGTTCGAGTGTTCGAACCGTAATGCGCAAGAAATGGTACGGAAACCCCGTATTTACATATCTGCCACTGTGCAGGAGAATCCACATAGGTGTTCGAGTGTTCCAACCGTAATGCGCAAGAAATGGTACCGAAACCCCGTATTTACATATCTGCCACTGTGCAGGAGAATCCGCATAGGTGTTCGAGTGTTCGAACCGTATTGCGCAAGAAATGGTATGTAAACCCCGTATTTACCTATCTGCCACTGTGCAGGAGAATCCGTACAGGTGTTCGAGTGTTCGAACCGTAATGCGCAAGAAATGGTATGGAAACCCCGTATTTACATATCTGCCACTGCGCAGGAGAATCCGTATAGGTGTTCGAGTGTTCGAACCGTAATGCGCAAGAAATGGTAGGGAAACCCCGTATTTACATATCTGCCACTGTGTAGGAGAATCCGTATAGCTGTTCGAGTGTTCGAACCGTAATGCGGAAGAAATGGTACCGAAACCCCGTATTTACATATCTGCCACTGTGTTGGAGAATCCGCATAGGTGTTCGAGTGTTCGAACCGTAATGCGCAAGAAATGGTATGTAAACCCCATATTTACATATCTGCCACTTTGCAGGAGAATCCGTATATGTGTTCGAGTGTTCGAACCGTAATGCGCAAGAAATGGTACGGAAACCCCGTATTGACATATCTGCCACTGTGCAGGAGAATCCGCATAGGTGTTCGAGTGTTCGAATCGTAATGCGCAAGAAATGGTATGTAAACCCCGTATTTACATATCTGCCACTTTGCAGGAGAATCCGCATAGGTGTTCGAGTGTTCGAACCGTAATGCGCAAGAAATGGTACCGAAACCCCGTATTTACATATCTCCCACTGTGTAGGAGAATCCGCATAGGTGTTCGAGTGTTCGAACCGTATTGCGCATGAAATGGTATGTAAACCCCGTATTTACATATCTGCCACTGTGTAGGAGAATCCGTATAGGTGTTCGAGTGTTCGAACCGTAATGCGCAAGAAATGGTATGTAAACCCCGTATTTACATATCTGCCACTGTGCAGGAGAATCCGTATAGGTGTTCGAGTGTTCCAACCGTAATGCGCAAGAAATGGTACCGAAACCCCGTATTTACATATCTGCCACTGTGCAGGAGAATCCGTATTGGTGTTCGAGTGTTCGAACCGTAATGCGCAAGAAATGGTACCGAAACCCTGTATTTACATATCTGCCACTGTGCAGGAGAATCCGCATAGGTGTTCGAGTGTTCGAACCGTAATGCGCAAGAAATGGTATGTAAACCCCGTATTTACATATCTGCCACTGTGCAGGAGAATCCGCATAGGTGTTCGAGTGTTCGAACCGTAATGCGCAAGAAATGGTATGTAAACCCCGTATTTACATATCTGCCACTGTGCAGGAGAATCCGCATAGGTGTTCGAGTGTTCGAACCGTAATGCGCAAGAAATGGTATGTAAACCCCGTATTTACATATCTGCCACTGTGCAGGAGAATCCGTATAGGTCTTCGAGTGTTCGAACCGTAATGCGCAAGAAATGGTACCGAAACCCCGTATTTACATATCTGCCACAGTGCAGGAGAATCCGCATAGGTGTTCGAGTGTTCGAACCGTAATGCGCAAGAAATGGTATGTAAACCCCGTATTTACATATCTGCCACTGTGCAGGAGAATCCGCATAGGTGTTCGAGTGTTCGAACCGTAATGCGCAAGAAATGGTATGTAAACCCCGTATTTACATATCTGCCACTGTGCAGGAGAATCCGTATAGGTCTTCGAGTGTTCCAACCGTAATGCGCAAGAAATGGTACCGAAACCCCGTATTTACATATCTGCTACTGTGCAGGAGAATCCGTATAGGTGTTCGAGTGTTCGAACCGTAATGCGCAAGAAATGGTTCCGAAACCCCGTATTTACATATCTGCCACTGTGCAGGAGAATCCGTATAGGTGTTTGAGTGTTCGAACCGTAATGCGCAAGAAATGGTACCGAAACCCCGTATTTACATATCTGCCACAGTGCAGGAGAATCCGCATAGGTGTTCGAGTGTTCGAACCGTAATGCGCAAGAAATGGTAGGTAAACCCCGTATTTACATATCTGCCACTGTGCAGGAGAATCCGCATAGGTGTTCGAGTGTTCGAACCGTAATGCGCAAGAAATGGTACGGAAACCCCGTATTTACATATCTGCCACTGTGCAGGAGAATCCGCATAGGTGTTCGAGTGTTCCAACCGTAATGCGCAAGAAATGGTACGGAAACCCCGTATTTACATATCTGCCACTGTGCAGGAGAATCCGCATAGGTGTTCGAGTGTTCGAACCGTATTGCGCAAGAAATGGTATGTAAACCCCGTATTTACCTATCTGCCACTGTGCAGGAGAATCCGTATAGGTGTTCGAGTGTTCGAACCGTAATGCGCAAGAAATGGTACCGAAACCCCGTATTTACATATCTGCTACTGTGCAGGAGAATCCGTATAGGTGTTCGAGTGTTCGAACCGTAATGCGCAAGAAATGGTACCGAAACCCCGTATTTACATATCTGCCACTGTGCAGGAGAATCCGTATAGGTGTTTGAGTGTTCGAACCGTAATGCGCAAGAAATGGTACCGAAACCCCGTATTTACATATCTGCCACAGTGCAGGAGAATCCGCATAGGTGTTCGAGTGTTCGAACCGTAATGCGCAAGAAATGGTAGGTAAACCCCGTATTTACATATCTGCCACTGTGCAGGAGAATCCGCATAGGTGTTCGAGTGTTCGAACCGTAATGCGCAAGAAATGGTACGGAAACCCCGTATTTACATATCTGCCACTGTGCAGGAGAATCCACATAGGTGTTCGAGTGTTCCAACCGTAATGCGCAAGAAATGGTACCGAAACCCCGTATTTACATATCTGCCACTGTGCAGGAGAATCCGCATAGGTGTTCGAGTGTTCGAACCGTATTGCGCAAGAAATGGTATGTAAACCCCGTATTTACCTATCTGCCACTGTGCAGGAGAATCCGTACAGGTGTTCGAGTGTTCGAACCGTAATGCGCAAGAAATGGTATGGAAACCCCGTATTTACATATCTGCCACTGCGCAGGAGAATCCGTATAGGTGTTCGAGTGTTCGAACCGTAATGCGCAAGAAATGGTAGGGAAACCCCGTATTTACATATCTGCCACTGTGTAGGAGAATCCGTATAGCTGTTCGAGTGTTCGAACCGTAATGCGGAAGAAATGGTACCGAAACCCCGTATTTACATATCTGCCACTGTGTTGGAGAATCCGCATAGGTGTTCGAGTGTTCGAACCGTAATGCGCAAGAAATGGTATGTAAACCCCATATTTACATATCTGCCACTTTGCAGGAGAATCCGTATATGTGTTCGAGTGTTCGAACCGTAATGCGCAAGAAATGGTACGGAAACCCCGTATTGACATATCTGCCACTGTGCAGGAGAATCCGCATAGGTGTTCGAGTGTTCGAATCGTAATGCGCAAGAAATGGTATGTAAACCCCGTATTTACATATCTGCCACTTTGCAGGAGAATCCGCATAGGTGTTCGAGTGTTCGAACCGTAATGCGCAAGAAATGGTACCGAAACCCCGTATTTACATATCTCCCACTGTGTAGGAGAATCCGCATAGGTGTTCGAGTGTTCGAACCGTATTGCGCATGAAATGGTATGTAAACCCCGTATTTACATATCTGCCACTGTGTAGGAGAATCCGTATAGGTGTTCGAGTGTTCGAACCGTAATGCGCAAGAAATGGTATGTAAACCCCGTATTTACATATCTGCCACTGTGCAGGAGAATCCGTATAGGTGTTCGAGTGTTCCAACCGTAATGCGCAAGAAATGGTACCGAAACCCCGTATTTACATATCTGCCACTGTGCAGGAGAATCCGTATTGGTGTTCGAGTGTTCGAACCGTAATGCGCAAGAAATGGTACCGAAACCCTGTATTTACATATCTGCCACTGTGCAGGAGAATCCGCATAGGTGTTCGAGTGTTCGAACCGTAATGCGCAAGAAATGGTATGTAAACCCCGTATTTACATATCTGCCACTGTGCAGGAGAATCCGCATAGGTGTTCGAGTGTTCGAACCGTAATGCGCAAGAAATGGTATGTAAACCCCGTATTTACATATCTGCCACTGTGCAGGAGAATCCGCATAGGTGTTCGAGTGTTCGAACCGTAATGCGCAAGAAATGGTATGTAAACCCCGTATTTACATATCTGCCACTGTGCAGGAGAATCCGTATAGGTCTTCGAGTGTTCGAACCGTAATGCGCAAGAAATGGTACCGAAACCCCGTATTTACATATCTGCCACAGTGCAGGAGAATCCGCATAGGTGTTCGAGTGTTCGAACCGTAATGCGCAAGAAATGGTATGTAAACCCCGTATTTACATATCTGCCACTGTGCAGGAGAATCCGCATAGGTGTTCGAGTGTTCGAACCGTAATGCGCAAGAAATGGTATGTAAACCCCGTATTTACATATCTGCCACTGTGCAGGAGAATCCGTATAGGTCTTCGAGTGTTCCAACCGTAATGCGCAAGAAATGGTACCGAAACCCCGTATTTACATATCTGCTACTGTGCAGGAGAATCCGTATAGGTGTTCGAGTGTTCGAACCGTAATGCGCAAGAAATGGTTCCGAAACCCCGTATTTACATATCTGCCACTGTGCAGGAGAATCCGTATAGGTGTTTGAGTGTTCGAACCGTAATGCGCAAGAAATGGTACCGAAACCCCGTATTTACATATCTGCCACAGTGCAGGAGAATCCGCATAGGTGTTCGAGTGTTCGAACCGTAATGCGCAAGAAATGGTAGGTAAACCCCGTATTTACATATCTGCCACTGTGCAGGAGAATCCGCATAGGTGTTCGAGTGTTCGAACCGTAATGCGCAAGAAATGGTACGGAAACCCCGTATTTACATATCTGCCACTGTGCAGGAGAATCCGCATAGGTGTTCGAGTGTTCCAACCGTAATGCGCAAGAAATGGTACGGAAACCCCGTATTTACATATCTGCCACTGTGCAGGAGAATCCGCATAGGTGTTCGAGTGTTCGAACCGTATTGCGCAAGAAATGGTATGTAAACCCCGTATTTACCTATCTGCCACTGTGCAGGAGAATCCGTATAGGTGTTCGAGTGTTCGAACCGTAATGCGCAAGAAATGGTATGGAAACCCCGTATTTACATATCTGCCACTGCGCAGGAGAATCCGTATAGGTGTTCGAGTGTTCGAACCGTAATGCGCAAGAAATGGTAGGGAAACCCCGTATTTACATATCTGCCACTGTGTAGGAGAATCCGTATAGCTGTTCGAGTGTTCGAACCGTAATGCGGAAGAAATGGTACCGAAACCCCGTATTTACATATCTGCCACTGTGCAGGAGAATCCGCATAGGTGTTCGAGTGTTCGAACCGTAATGCGCAAGAAATGGTATGTAAACCCCGTATTTACATATCTGCCACTGTGCAGGAGAATCCGCATAGGTGTTCGAGTGTTCGAACCGTAATGCGCAAGAAATGGTATGTAAACCCCGTATTTGCATATCTGCCACTGTGCAGGAGAATCCGTATAGGTGTTCGAGTGTTCCAACCGTAATGCGCAAGAAATGGTACCGAAACCCCGTATTTACATATCTGCCACTGTGCAGGAGAATCCGTATAGGTGTTCGAGTGTTCGAACCGTAATGCGCAAGAAATGGTACCGAAACCCCGTATTTACATATCTGCCACTGTGCAGGAGAATCCGCATAGGTGTTCGAGTGTTCGAACCGTAATGCACAAGAAATGGTATGTAAACCCCGTATTTACATATCTGCCACTGTGCAGGAGAATCCGCATAGGTGTTCGAGTGTTCGAACCGTAATGCGCAAGAAATGGTATGTAAACCCCGTATTTACATATCTGCCACAGTGCAGGAGAATCCGTATAGGTGTTCGAGTGTTCGAACCGTAATGCGCAAGAAATGGTACCGAAACCCCGTATTTACATATCTGCCATAGTGCAGGAGAATCCGCATAGGTGTTCGAGTGTTCGAACCGTAATGCGCAAGAAATGGTAGGTAAACCCCGTATTTACATATCTGCCACTGTGCAGGAGAATCCGCATAGGTGTTCGAGTGTTCGAACCGTAATGCGCAAGAAATGGTACGGAAACCCCGTATTTACATATCTGCCACTGTGCAGGAGAATCCGCATAGGTGTTCGAGTGTTCCAACCGTAATGCGCAAGAAATGGTACCGAAACCCCGTATTTACATATCTGCCACTGTGCAGGAGAATCCGCATAGGTGTTCGAGTGTTCGAACCGTATTGCGCAAGAAATGGTATGTAAACCCCGTATTTACCTATCTGCCACTGTGCAGGAGAATCCGTATAGGTGTTCGAGTGTTCGAACCGTAATGCGCAAGAAATGGTATGGAAACCCCGTATTTACATATCTGCCACTGCGCAGGAGAATCCGTATAGGTGTTCGAGTGTTCGAACCGTAATGCGCAAGAAATGGTAGGGAAACCCCGTATTTACATATCTGCCACTGTGTAGGAGAATCCGTATAGCTGTTCGAGTGTTCGAACCGTAATGCGGAAGAAATGGTACCGAAACCCCGTATTTACATATCTGCCACTGTGTTGGAGAATCCGCATAGGTGTTCGAGTGTTCGAACCGTAATGCGCAAGAAATGGTATGTAAACCCCATATTTACATATCTGCCACTTTGCAGGAGAATCCGTATATGTGTTCGAGTGTTCGAACCGTAATGCGCAAGAAATGGTACGGAAACCCCGTATTGACATATCTGCCACTGTGCAGGAGAATCCGCATAGGTGTTCGAGTGTTCGAATCGTAATGCGCAAGAAATGGTATGTAAACCCCGTATTTACATATCTGCCACTTTGCAGGAGAATCCGCATAGGTGTTCGAGTGTTCGAACCGTAATGCGCAAGAAATGGTACCGAAACCCCGTATTTACATATCTCCCACTGTGTAGGAGAATCCGCATAGGTGTTCGAGTGTTCGAACCGTATTGCGCATGAAATGGTATGTAAACCCCGTATTTACATATCTGCCACTGTGTAGGAGAATCCGTATAGGTGTTCGAGTGTTCGAACCGTAATGCGCAAGAAATGGTATGTAAACCCCGTATTTACATATCTGCCACTGTGCAGGAGAATCCGTATAGGTGTTCGAGTGTTCCAACCGTAATGCGCAAGAAATGGTACCGAAACCCCGTATTTACATATCTGCCACTGTGCAGGAGAATCCGTATAGGTGTTCGAGTGTTCGAACCGTAATGCGCAAGAAATGGTACCGAAACCCCGTATTTACATATCTGCCACTGTGCAGGAGAATCCAGATAGGTGTTTGAGTGTTCGAACCGTAATGCGCAAGAAATGGTACCGAAACCCCGTATTTACATATCTGCCACTGTGCAGGAGAATCCGCATAGGTGTTCGAGTGTTCGAACCGTATTGCGCAAGAAATGGTATGTAAACCCCGTATTTACATATCTGCCACTGTGCAGGAGAATCCGTATAGGTGTTCGAGTGTTCGAACCGTAATGCGCAAGAAATGGTATGGAAACCCCGTATTTACATATCTGCCACTGTGCAGGAGAATCCGCATAGGTGTTCGAGTGTTCGAACCGTAATGCGCAAGAAATGGTATGTAAACCCCGTATTTACATATCTGCCACTGTGCAGGAGAATCCGTATAGGTCTTCGAGTGTTCGAACCGTAATGCGCAAGAAATGGTACCGAAACCCCGTATTTACATATCTGCCACAGTGCAGGAGAATCCGCATAGGTGTTCGAGTGTTCGAACCGTAATGCGCAAGAAATGGTATGTAAACCCCGTATTTACATATCTGCCACTGTGCAGGAGAATCCGCATAGGTGTTCGAGTGTTCGAACCGTAATGCGCAAGAAATGGTATGTAAACCCCGTATTTACATATCTGCCACTGTGCAGGAGAATCCGTATAGGTCTTCGAGTGTTCCAACCGTAATGCGCAAGAAATGGTACCGAAACCCCGTATTTACATATCTGCTACTGTGCAGGAGAATCCGTATAGGTGTTCGAGTGTTCGAACCGTAATGCGCAAGAAATGGTACCGAAACCCCGTATTTACATATCTGCCACTGTGCAGGAGAATCCGTATTGGTGTTCGAGTGTTCGAACCGTAATGCGCAAGAAATGGTACCGAAACCCCGTATTTACATATCTGCCACTGTGTAGGAGAATCCGCAAAGGTGTTCGAGTGTTCGAACCGTATTGCGCATGAAATGGTATGTAAACCCCGTATTTACATATCTGCCACTGTGTAGGAGAATCCGTATAGGTGTTCGAGTGTTCGAACCGTAATGCGCAAGAAATGGTATGTAAACCCCGTATTTACATATCTGCCACTGTGCAGGAGAATCCGTATAGGTGTTCGAGTGTTCCAACCGTAATGCGCAAGAAATGGTACCGAAACCCCGTATTTACATATCTGCCATAGTGCAGGAGAATCCGCATAGGTGTTCGAGTGTTCGAACCGTAATGCGCAAGAAATGGTAGGTAAACCCCGTATTTACATATCTGCCACTGTGCAGGAGAATCCGCATAGGTGTTCGAGTGTTCGAACCGTAATGCGCAAGAAATGGTACGGAAACCCCGTATTTACATATCTGCCACTGTGCAGGAGAATCCGCATAGGTGTTCGAGTGTTCCAACCGTAATGCGCAAGAAATGGTACCGAAACCCCGTATTTACATATCTGCCACTGTGCAGGAGAATCCGCATAGGTGTTCGAGTGTTCGAACCGTATTGCGCAAGAAATGGTATGTAAACCCCGTATTTACCTATCTGCCACTGTGCAGGAGAATCCGTATAGGTGTTCGAGTGTTCGAACCGTAATGCGCAAGAAATGGTATGGAAACCCCGTATTTACATATCTGCCACTGCGCAGGAGAATCCGTATAGGTGTTCGAGTGTTCGAACCGTAATGCGCAAGAAATGGTAGGGAAACCCCGTATTTACATATCTGCCACTGTGTAGGAGAATCCGTATAGCTGTTCGAGTGTTCGAACCGTAATGCGGAAGAAATGGTACCGAAACCCCGTATTTACATATCTGCCACTGTGTTGGAGAATCCGCATAGGTGTTCGAGTGTTCGAACCGTAATGCGCAAGAAATGGTATGTAAACCCCATATTTACATATCTGCCACTTTGCAGGAGAATCCGTATATGTGTTCGAGTGTTCGAACCGTAATGCGCAAGAAATGGTACGGAAACCCCGTATTGACATATCTGCCACTGTGCAGGAGAATCCGCATAGGTGTTCGAGTGTTCGAATCGTAATGCGCAAGAAATGGTATGTAAACCCCGTATTTACATATCTGCCACTTTGCAGGAGAATCCGCATAGGTGTTCGAGTGTTCGAACCGTAATGCGCAAGAAATGGTACCGAAACCCCGTATTTACATATCTCCCACTGTGTAGGAGAATCCGCATAGGTGTTCGAGTGTTCGAACCGTATTGCGCATGAAATGGTATGTAAACCCCGTATTTACATATCTGCCACTGTGTAGGAGAATCCGTATAGGTGTTCGAGTGTTCGAACCGTAATGCGCAAGAAATGGTATGTAAACCCCGTATTTACATATCTGCCACTGTGCAGGAGAATCCGTATAGGTGTTCGAGTGTTCCAACCGTAATGCGCAAGAAATGGTACCGAAACCCCGTATTTACATATCTGCCACTGTGCAGGAGAATCCGTATAGGTGTTCGAGTGTTCGAACCGTAATGCGCAAGAAATGGTACCGAAACCCCGTATTTACATATCTGCCACTGTGCAGGAGAATCCAGATAGGTGTTTGAGTGTTCGAACCGTAATGCGCAAGAAATGGTACCGAAACCCCGTATTTACATATCTGCCACTGTGCAGGAGAATCCGCATAGGTGTTCGAGTGTTCGAACCGTATTGCGCAAGAAATGGTATGTAAACCCCGTATTTACATATCTGCCACTGTGCAGGAGAATCCGTATAGGTGTTCGAGTGTTCGAACCGTAATGCGCAAGAAATGGTATGGAAACCCCGTATTTACATATCTGCCACTGTGCAGGAGAATCCGCATAGGTGTTCGAGTGTTCGAACCGTAATGCGCAAGAAATGGTATGTAAACCCCGTATTTACATATCTGCCACTGTGCAGGAGAATCCGTATAGGTCTTCGAGTGTTCGAACCGTAATGCGCAAGAAATGGTACCGAAACCCCGTATTTACATATCTGCCACAGTGCAGGAGAATCCGCATAGGTGTTCGAGTGTTCGAACCGTAATGCGCAAGAAATGGTATGTAAACCCCGTATTTACATATCTGCCACTGTGCAGGAGAATCCGCATAGGTGTTCGAGTGTTCGAACCGTAATGCGCAAGAAATGGTATGTAAACCCCGTATTTACATATCTGCCACTGTGCAGGAGAATCCGTATAGGTCTTCGAGTGTTCCAACCGTAATGCGCAAGAAATGGTACCGAAACCCCGTATTTACATATCTGCTACTGTGCAGGAGAATCCGTATAGGTGTTCGAGTGTTCGAACCGTAATGCGCAAGAAATGGTACCGAAACCCCGTATTTACATATCTGCCACTGTGCAGGAGAATCCGTATTGGTGTTCGAGTGTTCGAACCGTAATGCGCAAGAAATGGTACCGAAACCCCGTATTTACATATCTGCCACTGTGTAGGAGAATCCGCAAAGGTGTTCGAGTGTTCGAACCGTATTGCGCATGAAATGGTATGTAAACCCCGTATTTACATATCTGCCACTGTGTAGGAGAATCCGTATAGGTGTTCGAGTGTTCGAACCGTAATGCGCAAGAAATGGTATGTAAACCCCGTATTTACATATCTGCCACTGTGCAGGAGAATCCGTATAGGTGTTCGAGTGTTCCAACCGTAATGCGCAAGAAATGGTACCGAAACCCCGTATTTACATATCTGCCACTGTGCAGGAGAATCCGTATTGGTGTTCGAGTGTTCGAACCGTAATGCGCAAGAAATGGTACCGAAACCCCGTATTTACATATCTGCCACTGTGCAGGAGAATCCGGATAGGTGTTTGAGTGTTCGAACCGTAATGCGCAAGAAATGGTACCGAAACCCCGTATTTACATATCTGCCACTGTGCAGGAGAATCCGCATAGGTGTTCGAGTGTTCGAACCGTATTGCGCAAGAAATGGTATGTAAACCCCGTATTTACATATCTGCCACTGTGCAGGAGAATCCGTATAAGTGTTCGAGTGTTTGAACCGTAATGCGCAAGAAATGGTATGGAAACCCCGTATTTACATATCTGCCACTGTGTAGGAGAATCCGCATAGGTGTTCGAGTGTTCGAACCGTAATGCGCAAGAAATGGTATGTAAACCCCGTATTTACATATCTGCCACTGTGCAGGAGAATCCGCATAGGTGTTCGAGTGTTCGAACCGTATTGCGCAAGAAATGGTATGTAAACCCCGTACTTACATATCTGCCACTGTGCAGGAGAATTCGTATAGGTGTTCGAGTGTTCGAACCGTAATGCGCAAGAAATGGTATGGAAACCCCGTATTTACATATCTGCCACTGTGCAGGAGAATCCGCATAGGTGTTCGAGTGTTCGAACCGTAATGCGCAAGAAATGGTATGTAAACCCCGTATTTACATATCTGCCACTGTGCAGGAGAATCCGTATAGGTGTTCGAGTGTTCGAACCGTAATGCGCAAGAAATGGTACGGAAACCCCGTATTTACATATCTGCCACTGTGCAGGAGAATCCGTATAGGTGTTCGAGTGTTCGAACCGTAATGCGCAAGAAATGGTACCGAAACCCCGTATTTACATATCTGCCACTGTGTAGGAGAATCCGCATAGGTGTTCGAGTGTTCGAACCGTAATGCGCAAGAAATGGTATGTAAACCCCGTATTTACATATCTGCCACTGTGCAGGAGAATCCGTATAGGTGTTCGAGTGTTCGAACCGTAATGCGCAAGAAATGGTACGGAAACCCCGTATTTACATATCTGCCACTGTGCAGGAGAATCCGTATAGGTGTTCGAGTGTTCGAACCGTAATGCGCAAGAAATGGTACGGAAACCCCGTATTTACATATCTGCCACTGTGCAGGAGAATCCGCATAGGTGTTCGAGTGTTAGAACCGTAATGCGCAAGAAATGGTATGTAAACCCCGTATTTACATATCTGCCGCTGTGCAGGAGCATCCGCATAGGTGTTCGAGTGTTCGAACCGTAATGCGCAAGAAATGGTATGTAAACCCCGTATTTACATATCTGCCACTGTGCAGGAGAATCCGTATAGGTGTTCGAGTGTTCCAACCGTAATGCGCAAGAAATGGTACCGAAACCCCGTATTTACATATCTGCCACTGTGCAGGAGAATTCGCATAGGTCTTCGAGTGTTAGAACCGTAATGCGCAAGAAATGGTATGTAAACCCCGTATTTACATATCTGCCGCTGTGCAGGAGCATCCGCATAGGTGTTCGAGTGTTCGAACCGTAATGCGCAAGAAATGGTATGTAAACCCCGTATTTACATATCTGCCACTGTGCAGGAGAATCCGTATAGGTGTTCGAGTGTTCCAACCGTAATGCGCAAGAAATGGTACCGAAACCCCGTATTTACATATCTGCCACTGTGCAGGAGAATCCGCATAGGTGTTCGAGTGTTCGAACCGTATTGCGCATGAAATGGTATGTAAACCCCGTATTTACATATCTGCCACTGTGTAGGAGAATCCGTATAGGTGTTCGAGTGTTCGAACCGTAATGCGCAAGAAATGGTACCGAAACCCCGTATTTACATATCTGCCACTGTGCAGGAGAATCCGCATAGGTGTTCGAGTGTTCCAACCGTAATGCGCAAGCAATGGTACCGAAACCCCGTATTTACATATCTGCTACTGTGCAGGAGAATCCGTATAGGTGTTCGAGTGTTCGAACTGTAATGCGCAAGAAATGGTACCGAAACCCCGTATTTACATATCTGCCACTGTGTAGGAGAATCCGGATAGGTGTTTGAGTGTTCGAACCGTAATGCGCAAGAAATGGTACCGAAACCCCGTATTTACATATCTGCCACTGTGCAGGAGAATCCGTATAGGTGTTCGAGTGTTCGAACCGTAATGCGCAAGAAATGGTACCGAAACCCCGTATTTACATATCTGCCACTGTGCAGGAGAATCCGTATAGGTGTTCGAGTGTTCGAACCGTAATGCGCAAGAAATGGTATGTAAACCCCGTATTTACATATCTGCCACTGTGCAGGAGAATCAGCATAGGTGTTCGAGTGTTCGAACCGTAATGCGCAAGAAATGGTACGGAAACCCCGTATTTACATATCTGCCACTGTGCAGGAGAATCCGTATAGGTGTTCGAGTGTTCGAACCGTAATGCGCAAGAAATGGTACCGAAACCCCGTATTTACATATCTGCCACTGTGCAGGAGAATCCGTATAGGTGTTCGAGTGTTCGAACCGTAATGCGCAAGAAATGGTATGTAAACCCCGTATTTACATATCTGCCACTGTGCAGGAGAATCAGCATAGGTGTTCGAGTGTTCGAACCGTAATGCGCAAGAAATGGTAGGTAAACCCCGTATTTACATATCTGCCACTGTGCAGGAGAATCCGTATATGTGTTCGAGTGTTCGAACCGTAATGCGCAAGAAATGGTACGGAAACCCCGTATTTACATATCTGCCACGGTGCAGGAGAATCCGTATAGGTGTTCGAGTGTTCGAACCGTAATGCGCAAGAAATGGTACCGAAACCCCGTATTTACATATCTGCCACTGTGTAGGAGAATCCGCATAGGTGTTCGAGTGTTCGAACCGTAATGCGCAAGAAATGGTATGTAAACCCCGTATTTACATATCAGCCACTGTGCAGGAGAATCCGTATAGGTGTTCGAGTGTTCGAACCGTAATGCGCAAGAAATGGTACGGAAACCCCGTATTTACATATCTGCCACTGTGCAGGAGAATCCGTATAGGTGTTCGAGTGTTCGAACCGTAATGCGCAAGAAATGGTACGGAAACCCCGTATTTACATATCTGCCACTGTGCAGGAGAATCCGCATAGGTGTTCGAGTGTTCGAACCGTAATGCGCAAGAAATGGTATGTAAACCCCGTATTTACATATCTGCCGCTGTGCAGGAGCATCCGCATAGGTGTTCGAGTGTTCGAACCGTAATGCGCAAGAAATGGTATGTAAACCCCGTATTTACATATCTGCCACTGTGCAGGAGAATCCGTATAGGTGTTCGAGTGTTCCAACCGTAATGCGCAAGAAATGGTACCGAAACCCCGTATTTACATATCTGCCACTGTGCAGGAGAATCCGTATTGGTGTTCGAGTGTTCGAACCGTAATGCGCAAGAAATGGTACCGAAACCCCGTATTTACATATCTGCCACTGTGCAGGAGAATCCGCATAGGTGTTCGAGTGTTCGAACCGTAATGCGCAAGAAATGGTATGTAAACCCCGTATTTACATATCTGCCACTGTGCAGGAGAATCCGCATAGGTGTTCGAGTGTTCGAACCGTAATGCGCAAGAAATGGTATGTAAACCCCGTATTTACATATCTGCCACTGTGCAGGAGAATCCGCATAGGTGTTCGAGTGTTCGAACCGTAATGTGCTAGAAATGGTATGTAAACCCCGTATTTACATATCTGCCATTGTGCAGGAGAATCCGTATAGGTGTTCGAGTGTTCGAACCGTAATGCGCAAGAAATGGTACGGAAACCCCGTATTTACATATCTGCCACTGTGCAGGAGAATCCGTATAGGTGTTCGAGTGTTCGAACCGTAATGCGCAAGAAATGGTACGGAAACCCCGTATTTACATATCTGCCACTGTGCAGGAGAATCCGCATAGGTGTTCGAGTGTTCCAACCGTAATGCGCAAGAAATGGTACCGAAACCCCGTATTTACATATCTGCTACTGTGCAGGAGAATCCGTATAGGTGTTCGAGTGTTCGAACCGTAATGCGCAAGAAATGGTACCGAAACCCCGTATTTACATATCTGCCACTGTGCAGGAGAATCCGGATAGGTGTTTGAGTGTTCGAACCGTAATGCGCAAGAAATGGTACCGAAACCCCGTATTTACATATCTGCCACTGTGCAGGAGAATCCGTATAGGTGTTCGAGTGTTCGAACCGTAATGCGCAAGAAATGGTACCGAAACCCCGTATTTACATATCTGCCACTGTGCAGGAGAATCCGTATAGGTGTTCGAGTGTTCGAACCGTAATGCGCAAGAAATGGTATGTAAACCCCGTATTTACATATCTGCCACTGTGCAGGAGAATCAGCATAGGTGTTCGAGTGTTCGAACCGTAATGCGCAAGAAATGGTACGGAAACCCCGTATTTACATATCTGCCACTGTGCAGGAGAATCCGTATAGGTGTTCGAGTGTTCGAACCGTAATGCGCAAGAAATGGTACCGAAACCCCGTATTTACATATCTGCCACTGTGCAGGAGAATCCGTATAGGTGTTCGAGTGTTCGAACCGTAATGCGCAAGAAATGGTATGTAAACCCCGTATTTACATATCTGCCACTGTGCAGGAGAATCAGCATAGGTGTTCGAGTGTTCGAACCGTAATGCGCAAGAAATGGTAGGTAAACCCCGTGTTTACATATCTGCCACTGTGCAGGAGAATCCGTATATGTGTTCGAGTGTTCGAACCGTAATGCGCAAGAAATGGTACGGAAACCCCGTATTTACATATCTGCCACTGTGCAGGAGAATCCGCATAGGTGTTCGAGTGTTCGAACCGTAATGCGCAAGAAATGGTATGTAAACCCCGTATTTACATATCTGCCACTGTGCAGGAGAATCCGCATAGGTGTTCGAGTGTTCGAACCGTAATGCGCAAGAAATGGTATGTAAACCCCGTATTTGCATATCTGCCACTGTGCAGGAGAATCCGTATAGGTGTTCGAGTGTTCCAACCGTAATGCGCAAGAAATGGTACCGAAACCCCGTATTTACATATCTGCCACTCTGCAGGAGAATCCGTATAGGTGTTCGAGTGTTCGAACCGTAATGCGCAAGAAATGGTACCGAAACCCCGTATTTACATATCTGCCACTGTGCAGGAGAATCCGCATAGGTGTTCGAGTGTTCGAACCGTAATGCGCAAGAAATGGTATGTAAACCCCGTATTTACATATCTTCCACTGTGCAGGAGAATCCGCATAGGTGTTCGAGTGTTCGAACCGTAATGCGCAAGAAATGGTATGTAAACCCCGTATTTACATATCTGCCACTCTGCAGGAGAATCCGTATAGGTGTTCGAGTGTTCGAACCGTAATGCGCAAGAAATGGTACCGAAACCCCGTATTTACATATCTGCCACAGTGCAGGAGAATCCGTATAGGTGTTCGAGTGTTCGAACCGTAATGCGCAAGAAATGGTACCGAAACCCCGTATTTACATATCTGCCACTGTGCAGGAGAATCCGGATAGGTGTTTGAGTGTTCGAACCGTAATGCGCAAGAAATGGTACCGAAACCCCGTATTTACATATCTGCCACTGTGCAGGAGAATCCGCATAGGTGTTCGAGTGTTCGAACCGTATTGCGCAAGAAATGGTATGTAAACCCCGTATTTACATATCTGTCACTGTGCAGGAGAATCCGTATAGGTGTTCGAGTGTTCGAACCGTAATGCGCAAGAAATGGTATGGAAACCCCGTATTTACATATCTGCCACTGCGCAGGAGAATCCGTATAGGTGTTCGAGTGTTCGAACCGTAATGCGCAAGAAATGGTACGGAAACCCCGTATTTACATATCTGCCACTGTGTTGGAGAATCCGTACAGCTGTTCGAGTGTTCGAACCGTAATGCGCAAGAAATGGTACCGAAACCCCGTATTTACATATCTGCCACTGTGTAGGAGAATCCGCATAGGTGTTCGAGTGTTCGAACCGTAATGCGCAAGAAATGGTATGTAAACCCCGTATTTACATATCTGCCACTTTGCAGGAGAATCCGTATATGTGTTCGAGTGTTCGAACCGTAATGCGCAAGAAATGGTACGGAAACCCCGTATTTACATATCTGCCACTGTGCAGGAGAATCCGCATAGGTGTTCGAGTGTTCGAACCGTAATGCGCAAGAAATGGTATGTAAACCCCGTATTTACATATCTGCCACTGTGCAGGAGAATCCGCATAGGTGTTCGAGTGTTCGAACCGTAATGCGCAAGAAATGGTACCGAAACCCCGTATTTACATATCTGCCACTGTGTAGGAGAATCCGCATAAGTGTTCGAGTGTTCGAACCGTATTGCGCGTGAAATGGTATGTAAACCCCGTATTTACATATCTGCCACTGTGTAGGAGAATCCGTATAGGTGTTCGAGTGTTCGAACCGTAATGCGCAAGAAATGGTATGTAAACCCCGTATTTACATATCTGCCACTGTGCAGGAGAATCCGTATAGGTGTTCGAGTGTTCCAACCGTAATGCGCAAGAAATGGTACCGAAACCCCGTATTTACATATCTGCCACTGTGCAGGAGAATCCGTATAGGTGTTCGAGTGTTCGAACCGTAATGCGCAAGAAATGGTACCGAAACCCCGTATTTACATATCTGCCACTGTGCAGGAGAATCCGGATAGGTGTTTGAGTGTTCGAACCGTAATGCGCAAGAAATGGTACCGAAACCCCGTATTTACATATCTGCCACTGTGCAGGAGAATCCGCATAGGTGTTCGAGTGTTCGAACCGTATTGCGCAAGAAATGGTATGTAAACCCCGTATTTACATATCTGCTACTGTGCAGGAGAATCCGTATAGGTGTTCGAGTGTTCGAACCGTAATGCGCAAGAAATGGTATGGAAACCCCGTATTTACATATCTTCCACTGTGCAGGAGAATCCGCATAGGTGTTCGAGTGTTCGAACCGTAATGCGCAAGAAATGGTATGTAAACCCCGTATTTACATATCTGCCACTGTGCAGGAGAATCCGCATAGGTGTTCGAGTGTTCGAACCGTATTGCGCAAGAAATGGTATGTAAACCCCGTATTTACATATCTGCCACTGTGCAGGAGAATCCGTATAGGTGTTCGAGTGTTCGAACCGTAATGCGCAAGAAATGGTACCGAAACCCCGTATTTACATATCTGCCACTGTGCAGGAGAATCCAGATAGGTGTTTGAGTGTTCGAACCGTAATGCGCAAGAAATGGTACCGAAACCCCGTATTTACATATCTGCCACTGTGCAGGAGAATCCGCATAGGTGTTCGAGTGTTCGAACCGTATTGCGCAAGAAATGGTATGTAAACCCCGTATTTACATATCTGCCACTGTGCAGGAGAATCCGTATAGGTGTTCGAGTGTTCGAACCGTAATGCGCAAGAAATGGTATGGAAACCCCGTATTTACATATCTGCCACTGTGCAGGAGAATCCGCATAGGTGTTCGAGTGTTCGAACCGTAATGCGCAAGAAATGGTATGTAAACCCCGTATTTACATATCTGCCACTGTGCAGGAGAATCCGCATAGGTGTTCGAGTGTTCGAACCGTATTGTGCAAGAAATGGTATGTAAACCCCGTATTTACATATCTGCCACTGTGCAGGAGAATCCGCATAGGTGTTCGAGTGTTCGAACCGTATTGCGCAAGAAATGGTATGTAAACCCCGTATTTACATATCTGCCACTGTGCAGGAGAATCCGTATAGGTTTTCGAGTGTTCGAACCGTAATGCGTAAGAAATGGTATGGAAGCCCCGTATTTACATATCTGCCACTGTGCAGGAGAATCCGCATAGGTGTTCGAGTGTTCGAACCGTAATGCGCAAGAAATGGTATTTAAACCCCGTATTTACATATCTGCCACTTTGCAGGAGAATCCGTATATGTGTTCGAGTGTTCGAACCGTAATGCGCAAGAAATGGTACGGAAACCCCGTATTTACATATCTCCCACTGTGCAGGAGAATCCGCATAGGTGTTCGAGTGTTCGAACCGTAATGCGCAAGAAATGGTATGTAAACCCTGTATTTACATATCTGCCACTGTGCAGGAGAATCCGCATAGGTGTTCGAGTGTTCGAACCGTAATGCACAAGAAATGGTACCGAAACCCCGTATTTACATATCTGCCACTGTGTAGGAGAATCCGCATAGGTGTTCGAGTGTTCGAACCGTATTGCGCATGAAATGGTATGTAAACCCCGTATTTACATATCTGCCACTGTGTAGGAGAATCCGTATAGGTGTTCGAGTGTTCGAACCGTAATGCGCAAGAAATGGTATGTAAACCCCGTATTTACATATCTGCCACTGTGTAGGAGAATCCGTATAGGTGTTCGAGTGTTCCAACCGTAATGCGCAAGAAATGGTACCGAAACCCCGTATTTACATATCTGCCACTGTGCAGGAGAATCCGTATAGGTGTTCGAGTGTTCGAACCGTAATGCGCAAGAAATCGTACCGAAACCCCGTATTTACATATCTGCCACTGTGCAGGAGAATCCGGATAGGTGTTTGAGTGTTCGAACCGTAATGCGCAAGAAATGGTACCGAAACCCCGTATTTACATATCTGCCACTGTGCAGGAGAATCCGCGTAGGTGTTCGAGTGTTCGAACCGTATTGCGCAAGAAATGGTATGTAAACCCCGTATTTACATATCTGCCACTGTGCAGGAGAATCCGTATAGGTGTTCGAGTGTTCGAACCGTAATGCGCAAGAAATGGTATGGAAACCCCGTATTTACATATCTGCCACTGTGCAGGAGAATCCGCATAGGTGTTCGAGTGTTCGAACCGTAATGCGCAAGAAATGGTATGTAAACCCCGTATTTACATATCTGCCACTGTGCAGGAGAATCCGCATAGGTGTTCGAGTGTTCGAACCGTATTGCGCAAGAAATGGTATGTAAACCCCGTACTTACATATCTGCCACTGTGCAGGAGAATCCGTATAGGTGTTCGAGTGTTCGAACCGTAATGCGCAAGAAATGGTATGGAAACCCCGTATTTACATATCTGCCACTGTGCAGGAGAATCCGCATAGGTGTTCGAGTGTTCGAACCGTAATGCGCAAGAAATGGTAGGTAAACCCCGTATTTACATATCTGCCACTGTGCAGGAGAATCCGTATAGGTGTTCGAGTGTTCGAACCGTAATGCGCAAGAAATGGTACCGAAACCCCGTATTTACATATCTGCCACTGTGTAGGAGAATCCGCATAGGTGTTCGAGTGTTCGAACCGTAATGCGCAAGAAATGGTATGTAAACCCCGTATTTACATATCTGCCACTGTGCAGGAGAATCCGTATAGGTGTTCGAGTGTTCGAACCGTAATGCGCAAGAAATGGTACGGAAACCCCGTATTTACATATCTGCCACTGTGCAGGACAATCCGTATAGGTGTTCGAGTGTTCGAACCGTAATGCGCAAGAAATGGTACGGAAACCCCGTATTTACATATTTGCCACTGTGCAGGAGAATCCGCATAGGTGTTCGAGTGTTCGAACCGTAATGCGCAAGAAATGGTATGTAAACCCCATATTTACATATCTGCCGCTGTGCAGGTGAATCCGCATAGGTGTTCGAGTGTTCGAACCGTAATGCGCAAGAAATGGTATGTAAACCCCGTATTTACATATCTGCCACTGTGCAGGAGAATCCGTATAGGTGTTCGAGTGTTCCAACCGTAATGCGCAAGAAATGGTACCGAAACCCTGTATTTACATATCTGCCACTGTGCAGGAGAATCCGTATTGGTGTTCGAGTGTTCGAACCGTAATGCGCAAGAAATGGTACCGAAACCCCGTATTTACATATCTGCCACTGTGCAGGAGAATCCGCATAGGTGTTCGAGTGTTCGAACCGTAATGCGCAAGAAATGGTATGTAAACCCCGTATTTACATATCTGCCACTGTGCAGGAGAATCCGCATAGGTGTTCGAGTGTTCGAACCGTAATGCGCAAGAAATGGTATGTAAACCCCGTATTTACATATCTTCCACTGTGCAGGAGAATCCGCATAGGTGTTCGAGTGTTCGAACCGTAATGCGCTAGAAATGGTATGTAAACCCCGTATTTACATATCTGCCACTGTGCAGGAGAATCCGTATAGGTGTTCGAGTGTTCGAACCGTAATGCGCAAGAAATGGTACCGAAACCCCGTATTTACATATCTGCCACAGTGCAGGAGAATCCGCATAGGTGTTCGAGTGTTCGAACCGTAATGCGCAAGAAATGTTAGGTAAACCCCGTATTTACATATCTGCCACTGTGCAGGAGAATCCGCATAGGTGTTCGAGTGTTCGAACCGTAATGCGCAAGAAATGGTACGGAAACCCCGTATTTACATATCTGCCACTGTGCAGGAGAATCCGCATAGGT
Source organism: Camellia sinensis (assembly GCF_055761805.1). Lineage (NCBI taxonomy): Eukaryota > Viridiplantae > Streptophyta > Magnoliopsida > Ericales > Theaceae > Camellia > Camellia sinensis. Next base: position 5,359,122 of record NC_138971.1, read on the forward strand.
GTTCGAGTGTTCCAACCGTAATGCGCAAGAAATGGTACCGAAACCCCGTATTTACATATCTGCTACTGTGCAGGAGAATCCGTATAGGTGTTCGAGTGTTCGAACCGTAATGCGCAAGAAATGGTACCGAAACCCCGTATTTACATATCTGCCACTGTGCAGGAGAATCCGGATAGGTGTTTGAGTGTTCGAACCGTAATGCGCAAGAAATGGTACCGAAACCCCGTATTTACATATCTGCCACTGTGCAGGAGAATCCATATAGGTGTTCGAGTGTTCGAACCGTAATGCGCAAGAAATGGTACCGAAACCCCGTATTTACATATCTGCCACTGTGCAGGAGAATCCGTATAGGTGTTCGAGTGTTCGAACCGTAATGCGCAAGAAATGGTATGTAAACCCCGTATTTACATATCTGCCACTGTGCAGGAGAATCAGCATAGGTGTTCGAGTGTTCGAACCGTAATGCGCAAGAAATGGTACGGAAACCCCGTATTTACATATCTGCCACTGTGCAGGAGAATCCGTATAGGTGTTCGAGTGTTCGAACCGTAATGCGCAAGAAATGGTACCGAAACCCCGTATTTACATATCTGCCACTGTGCAGGAGAATCCGTACAGGTGTTCGAGTGTTCGAACCGTAATGCGCAAGAAATGGTATGTAAACCCCGTATTTACATATCTGCCACTGTGCAGGAGAATCAGCGTAGGTGTTCGAGTGTTCGAACCGTAATGCGCAAGAAATGGTAGGTAAACCCCGTATTTACATATCTGCCACTGTGCAGGAGAATCCGTATATGTGTTCGAGTGTTCGAACCGTAATGCGCAAGAAATGGTACGGAAACCCCGTATTTACATATCTGCCACTGTGCAGGAGAATCCGCATAGGTGTTCGAGTGTTCGAACCGTAATGCGCAAGAAATGGTATGTAAACCCCGTATTTACATATCTGCCACTGTGCAGGAGAATCCGCATAGGTGTTCGAGTGTTCGAACCGTAATGCGCTAGAAATGGTATGTAAACCCCGTATTTACATATCTGCCACTGTGCAGGAGAATCCGTATAGGTGTTCGAGTGTTCGAACCGTAATGCGCAAGAAATGGTACCGAAACCCCGTATTTACATATCTGCCACAGTGCAGGAGAATCCGCATAGGTGTTCGAGTGTTCGAACCGTAATGCGCAAGAAATGGTAGGTAAACCCCGTATTTACATATCTGCCACTGTGCAGGAGAATCTGCATAGGTGTTCGAGTGTTCGAACCGTAATGCGCAAGAAATGGTACGGAAACCCCGTATTTACATATCTGCCACTGTGCAGGAGAATCCGCATAGGTGTTCGAGTGTTCCAACCGTAATGCGCAAGAAATGGTACCGAAACCCCGTATTTACATATCTGCTACTGTGCAGGAGAATCCGTATAGGTGTTCGAGTGTTCGAACCGTAATGCGCAAGAAATGGTACCGAAACCCCGTATTTACATATCTGCCACTGTGCAGGAGAATCCGGATAGGTGTTTGAGTGTTCGAACCGTAATGCGCAAGAAATGGTACCGAAACCCCGTATTTACATATCTGCCACTGTGCAGGAGAATCCATATAGGTGTTCGAGTGTTCGAACCGTAATGCGCAAGAAATGGTACCGAAACCCCGTATTTACATATCTGCCACTGTGCAGGAGAATCCGTATAGGTGTTCGAGTGTTCGAACCGTAATGCGCAAGAAATGGTATGTAAACCCCGTATTTACATATCTGCCACTGTGCAGGAGAATCAGCATAGGTGTTCGAGTGTTCGAACCGTAATGCGCAAGAAATGGTACGGAAACCCCGTATTTACATATCTGCCACTGTGCAGGAGAATCCGTATAGGTGTTCGAGTGTTCGAACCGTAATGCGCAAGAAATGGTACCGAAACCCCGTATTTACATATCTGCCACTGTGCAGGAGAATCCGTATAGGTGTTCGAGTGTTCGAACCGTAATGCGCAAGAAATGGTATGTAAACCCCGTATTTACATATCTGCCACTGTGCAGGAGAATCAGCGTAGGTGTTCGAGTGTTCGAACCGTAATGCGCAAGAAATGGTAGGTAAACCCCGTATTTACATATCTGCCACTGTGCAGGAGAATCCGTATATGTGTTCGAGTGTTCGAACCGTAATGCGCAAGAAATGGTACGGAAACCCCGTATTTACATATCTGCCACTGTGCAGGAGAATCCGCATAGGTGTTCGAGTGTTCGAACCGTAATGCGCAAGAAATGGTATGTAAACCCCGTATTTACATATCTGCCACTGTGCAGGAGAATCCGCATAGGTGTTCGAGTGTTCGAACCGTAATGCGCAAGAAATGGTATGTAAACCCCGTATTTGCATATCTGCCACTGTGCAGGAGAATCCGTATAGGTGTTCGAGTGTTCCAACCGTAATGCGCAAGAAATGGTACCGAAACCCCGTATTTACATATCTGCCACTGTGCAGGAGAATCCGTATAGGTGTTCGAGTGTTCGAACCGTAATGCGCAAGAAATGGTACCGAAACCCCGTATTTACATATCTGCCACTCTGCAGGAGAATCCGCATAGGTGTTCGAGTGTTCGAACCGTAATGCGCAAGAAATGGTATGTAAACCCCGTATTTACATATCTGCCACTGTGCAGGAGAATCCGCATAGGTGTTCGAGTGTTCGAACCGTAATGCGCAAGAAATGGTATGTAAACCCCGTATTTACATATCTGCCCCTGTGCAGCAGAATCCGTATAGGTGTTCGAGTGTTCCAACCGTAATGCGCAAGAAATGGTACCGAAACCCCGTATTTACATATCTGCCACTGTGCAGGAGAATCCGTATAGGTGTTCGAGTGTTCGAACCGTAATGCGCAAGAAATGGTACCGAAACCCCGTATTTACATATCTGCCACTGTGCAGGAGAATCCGGATAGGTGTTTGAGTGTTCGAACTGTAATTCGCAAGAAATGGTACCGAAACCCCGTATTTACATATCTGCCACTGTGCAGGAGAATCCGCATAGGTGTTCGAGTGTTCGAACCGTATTGCGCAAGAAATGGTATGTAAACCCCGTATTTACATATCTGCCACTGTGCAGGAGAATCCGTATAGGTGTTCGAGTGTTCGAACCGTAATGCGCAAGAAATGGTATGGAAACCCCGTATTTACATATCTGCCACTGTGCAGGAGAATCCGCATAGGTGTTCGAGTGTTCAAACCGTAATGCGCAAGAAATGGTATGTAAACCCCGTATTTACATATCTGCCACTGTGCAGGAGAATCCGCATAGGTGTTCGAGTGTTCGAACCGTATTGCGCAAGAAATGGTATGTAAACCCCGTATTTACATATCTGCCACTGTGCAGGAGAATCCGTATAGGTGTTCGAGTGTTCGAACCGTAAGGCGCAAGAAATGGTATGGAAACCCCGTATTTACATATCTGCCACTGTGCAGGAGAATCCGCATAGGTGTTCGAGTGTTCGAACCGTAATGCGCAAGAAATGGTATGTAAACCCCGTATTTACATATCTGCCACTTTGCAGGAGAATCCGTATATGTGTTCGAGTGTTCGAACCGTAATGCGCAAGAAATGGTATGGAAACCCCGTATTTACATATCTGCCACTGTGCAGGAGAATCCGTATATGTGTTCGAGTGTTCGAACTGTAATGCGCAAGAAATGGTACGGAAACCACGTATTTACATATCTGCCACTGTGCAGGAGAATCCGCATAGGTGTTCGAGTGTTCGAACCGTAATGCGCAAGAAATGGTATGTAAACCCCGTATTTACATATCTGCCACTGTGCAGGAGAATCCGCATAGGTGTTAGAGTGTTCGAACCGTAATGCGCAAGAAATGGTACCGAAACCCCGTATTTATAAATCTGCCACTGTGTAGGAGAATCTGCATAGGTGTTCGAGTGTTCGAACCGTATTGCGCATGAAATGGTATGTAAACCCCGTATTTACATATCTGCCACTGTGTAGGAGAATCCGTATAGGTGTTCGAGTGTTCGAACCGTAATGCGCAAGAAATGGTATGTAAACCCCGTATTTACATATCTGCCACTGTGCAGCAGAATCCGTATAGGTGTTCGAGTGTTCCAACCGTAATGCGCAAGAAATGGTACCGAAACCCCGTATTTACATATCTGCCACTGTGCAGGAGAATCCGTATAGGTGTTCGAGTGTTCGAACCGTAATGCGCAAGAAATGGTACCGAAACCCCGTATTTACATATCTGCCACTGTGCAGGAGAATCCGGATAGGTGTTTGAGTGTTCGAACCGTAATGCGCAAGAAATGGTACCGAAACCCCGTATTTACATATCTGCCACTGTGCAGGAGAATCCGGATAGGTGTTTGAGTGTTCGAACCGTAATGCGCAAGAAATGGTACCGAAACCCCGTATTTACATATCTGCCACTGTGCAGGAGAATCCGTATAGGTGTTCGAGTGTTCGAACCGTAATGCGCAAGAAATGGTATGGAAACCCCGTATTTACATATCTGCCACTGTGCAGGAGAATCCGCATAGGTGTTCGAGTGTTCGAACCGTAATGCGCAAGAAATGGTATGTAAACCCCGTATTTAAATATCTGCCACTGTGCAGGAGAATCCGCATAGGTGTTCGAGTGTTCGAACCGTATTGCGCAAGAAATGGTATGTAAACCCCGTATTTACATATCTGCCACTGTGCAGGAGAATCCGTATAGGTGTTCGAGTGTTCGAACCGTAATGCGCAAGAAATGGTATGGAAACCCCGTATTTACATATCTGGCACTGTGCAGGAGAATCCGCATAGGTGTTCGAGTGTTCGAACCGTAATGCGCAAGAAATGGTATGTAAACCCCGTATTTACATATCTGCCACTTTGCAGGAGAATCCGTATATGTGTTCGAGTGTTCGAACCGTAATGCGCAAGAAATGGTACGGAAACCACGTATTTACATATCTGCCACTGTGCAGGAGAATCCGCATAGGTGTTCGAGTGTTCGAACCGTAATGCGCAAGAAATGGTATGTAAACCCCGTATTTACATATCTGCCACTGTGCAGGAGAATCCGCATAGGTGTTCTAGTGTTCGAACCGTAATGCGCAAGAAATGGTACCGAAACCCCGTATTTATAAATCTCCCACTGTGTAGGAGAATCTGCATAGGTGTTCGAGTGTTCGAACCGTATTGCGCATGAAATGGTATGTAAACCCCGTATTTACATATCTGCCACTGTGTAGGAGAATCCGTATAGGTGTTCGAGTGTTCGAACCGTAATGCGCAAGAAATGGTATGTAAACCCCGTATTTACATATCTGCCACTGTGCAGCAGAATCCGTATAGGTGTTCGAGTGTTCCAACCGTAATGCGCAAGAAATGGTACCGAAACCCCGTATTTACATATCTGCCACTGTGCAGGAGAATCCGTATAGGTGTTCGAGTGTTCGAACCGTAATGCGCAAGAAATGGTACCGAAACCCCGTATTTACATATCTGCCACTGTGCAGGAGAATCCGGATAGGTGTTTGAGTGTTCGAACTGTAATTCGCAAGAAATGGTACCGAAACCCCGTATTTACATATCTGCCACTGTGCAGGAGAATCCGCATAGGTGTTCGAGTGTTCGAACCGTATTGCGCAAGAAATGGTATGTAAACCCCGTATTTACATATCTGCCACTGTGCAGGAGAATCCGTATAGGTGTTCGAGTGTTCGAACCGTAATGCGCAAGAAATGGTATGGAAACCCCGTATTTACATATCTGCCACTGTGCAGGAGAATCCGCATAGGTGTTCGAGTGTTCGAACCGTAATGCGCAAGAAATGGTATGTAAACCCCGTATTTACATATCTGCCACTGTGCAGGAGAATCCGCATAGGTGTTCGAGTGTTCGAACCGTATTGCGCAAGAAATGGTATGTAAACCCCGTATTTACATATCTGCCACTGTGCAGGAGAATCCGTATAGGTGTTCGAGTGTTCGAACCGTAAGGCGCAAGAAATGGTATGGAAACCCCGTATTTACATATCTGCCACTGTGCAGGAGAATCCGCATAGGTGTTCGAGTGTTCGAACCGTAATGCGCAAGAAATGGTATGTAAACCCCGTATTTACATATCTGCCACTTTGCAGGAGAATCCGTATATGTGTTCGAGTGTTCGAACCGTAATGCGCAAGAAATGGTATGGAAACCCCGTATTTACATATCTGCCACTGTGCAGGAGAATCCGTATATGTGTTCGAGTGTTCGAACCGTAATGCGCAAGAAATGGTACGGAAACCACGTATTTACATATCTGCCACTGTGCAGGAGAATCCGCATAGGTGTTCGAGTGTTCGAACCGTAATGCGCAAGAAATGGTATGTAAACCCCGTATTTACATATCTGCCACTGTGCAGGAGAATCCGCATAGGTGTTAGAGTGTTCGAACCGTAATGCGCAAGAAATGGTACCGAAACCCCGTATTTATAAATCTGCCACTGTGTAGGAGAATCTGCATAGGTGTTCGAGTGTTCGAACCGTATTGCGCATGAAATGGTATGTAAACCCCGTATTTACATATCTGCCACTGTGTAGGAGAATCCGTATAGGTGTTCGAGTGTTCGAACCGTAATGCGCAAGAAATGGTATGTAAACCCCGTATTTACATATCTGCCCCTGTGCAGCAGAATCCGTATAGGTGTTCGAGTGTTCCAACCGTAATGCGCAAGAAATGGTACCGAAACCCCGTATTTACATATCTGCCACTGTGCAGGAGAATCCGTATAGGTGTTCGAGTGTTCGAACCGTAATGCGCAAGAAATGGTACCGAAACCCCGTATTTACATATCTGCCACTGTGCAGGAGAATCCGGATAGGTGTTTGAGTGTTCGAACTGTAATTCGCAAGAAATGGTACCGAAACCCCGTATTTACATATCTGCCACTGTGCAGGAGAATCCGCATAGGTGTTCGAGTGTTCGAACCGTATTGCGCAAGAAATGGTATGTAAACCCCGTATTTACATATCTGCCACTGTGCAGGAGAATCCGTATAGGTGTTCGAGTGTTCGAACCGTAATGCGCAAGAAATGGTATGGAAACCCCGTATTTACATATCTGCCACTGTGCAGGAGAATCCGCATAGGTGTTCGAGTGTTCAAACCGTAATGCGCAAGAAATGGTATGTAAACCCCGTATTTACATATCTGCCACTGTGCAGGAGAATCCGCATAGGTGTTCGAGTGTTCGAACCGTATTGCGCAAGAAATGGTATGTAAACCCCGTATTTACATATCTGCCACTGTGCAGGAGAATCCGTATAGGTGTTCGAGTGTTCGAACCGTAAGGCGCAAGAAATGGTATGGAAACCCCGTATTTACATATCTGCCACTGTGCAGGAGAATCCGCATAGGTGTTCGAGTGTTCGAACCGTAATGCGCAAGAAATGGTATGTAAACCCCGTATTTACATATCTGCCACTTTGCAGGAGAATCCGTATATGTGTTCGAGTGTTCGAACCGTAATGCGCAAGAAATGGTATGGAAACCCCGTATTTACATATCTGCCACTGTGCAGGAGAATCCGTATATGTGTTCGAGTGTTCGAACTGTAATGCGCAAGAAATGGTACGGAAACCACGTATTTACATATCTGCCACTGTGCAGGAGAATCCGCATAGGTGTTCGAGTGTTCGAACCGTAATGCGCAAGAAATGGTATGTAAACCCCGTATTTACATATCTGCCACTGTGCAGGAGAATCCGCATAGGTGTTAGAGTGTTCGAACCGTAATGCGCAAGAAATGGTACCGAAACCCCGTATTTATAAATCTGCCACTGTGTAGGAGAATCTGCATAGGTGTTCGAGTGTTCGAACCGTATTGCGCATGAAATGGTATGTAAACCCCGTATTTACATATCTGCCACTGTGTAGGAGAATCCGTATAGGTGTTCGAGTGTTCGAACCGTAATGCGCAAGAAATGGTATGTAAACCCCGTATTTACATATCTGCCACTGTGCAGCAGAATCCGTATAGGTGTTCGAGTGTTCCAACCGTAATGCGCAAGAAATGGTACCGAAACCCCGTATTTACATATCTGCCACTGTGCAGGAGAATCCGTATAGGTGTTCGAGTGTTCGAACCGTAATGCGCAAGAAATGGTACCGAAACCCCGTATTTACATATCTGCCACTGTGCAGGAGAATCCGGATAGGTGTTTGAGTGTTCGAACCGTAATGCGCAAGAAATGGTACCGAAACCCTGTATTTACATATCTGCCACTGTGCAGGAGAATCCGGATAGGTGTTTGAGTGTTCGAACCGTAATGCGCAAGAAATGGTACCGAAACCCCGTATTTACATATCTGCCACTGTGCAGGAGAATCCGTATAGGTGTTCGAGTGTTCGAACCGTAATGCGCAAGAAATGGTATGGAAACCCCGTATTTACATATCTGCCACTGTGCAGGAGAATCCGCATAGGTGTTCGAGTGTTCGAACCGTAATGCGCAAGAAATGGTATGTAAACCCCGTATTTAAATATCTGCCACTGTGCAGGAGAATCCGCATAGGTGTTCGAGTGTTCGAACCGTATTGCGCAAGAAATGGTATGTAAACCCCGTATTTACATATCTGCCACTGTGCAGGAGAATCCGTATAGGTGTTCGAGTGTTCGAACCGTAATGCGCAAGAAATGGTATGGAAACCCCGTATTTACATATCTGGCACTGTGCAGGAGAATCCGCATAGGTGTTCGAGTGTTCGAACCGTAATGCGCAAGAAATGGTATGTAAACCCCGTATTTACATATCTGCCACTTTGCAGGAGAATCCGTATATGTGTTCGAGTGTTCGAACCGTAATGCGCAAGAAATGGTACGGAAACCACGTATTTACATATCTGCCACTGTGCAGGAGAATCCGCATAGGTGTTCGAGTGTTCGAACCGTAATGCGCAAGAAATGGTATGTAAACCCCGTATTTACATATCTGCCACTGTGCAGGAGAATCCGCATAGGTGTTCGAGTGTTCGAACCGTAATGCGCAAGAAATGGTACCGAAACCCCGTATTTATAAATCTCCCACTGTGTAGGAGAATCTGCATAGGTGTTCGAGTGTTCGAACCGTATTGCGCATGAAATGGTATGTAAACCCCGTATTTACATATCTGCCACTGTGTAGGAGAATCCGTATAGGTGTTCGAGTGTTCGAACCGTAATGCGCAAGAAATGGTATGTAAACCCCGTATTTACATATCTGCCACTGTGCAGCAGAATCCGTATAGGTGTTCGAGTGTTCCAACCGTAATGCGCAAGAAATGGTACCGAAACCCCGTATTTACATATCTGCCACTGTGCAGGAGAATCCGTATAGGTGTTCGAGTGTTCGAACCGTAATGCGCAAGAAATGGTACCGAAACCCCGTATTTACATATCTGCCACTGTGCAGGAGAATCCGGATAGGTGTTTGAGTGTTCGAACTGTAATTCGCAAGAAATGGTACCGAAACCCCGTATTTACATATCTGCCACTGTGCAGGAGAATCCGCATAGGTGTTCGAGTGTTCGAACCGTATTGCGCAAGAAATGGTATGTAAACCCCGTATTTACATATCTGCCACTGTGCAGGAGAATCCGTATAGGTGTTCGAGTGTTCGAACCGTAATGCGCAAGAAATGGTATGGAAACCCCGTATTTACATATCTGCCACTGTGCAGGAGAATCCGCATAGGTGTTCGAGTGTTCGAACCGTAATGCGCAAGAAATGGTATGTAAACCCCGTATTTACATATCTGCCACTGTGCAGGAGAATCCGCATAGGTGTTCGAGTGTTCGAACCGTATTGCGCAAGAAATGGTATGTAAACCCCGTATTTACATATCTGCCACTGTGCAGGAGAATCCGTATAGGTGTTCGAGTGTTCGAACCGTAAGGCGCAAGAAATGGTATGGAAACCCCGTATTTACATATCTGCCACTGTGCAGGAGAATCCGCATAGGTGTTCGAGTGTTCGAACCGTAATGCGCAAGAAATGGTATGTAAACCCCGTATTTACATATCTGCCACTTTGCAGGAGAATCCGTATATGTGTTCGAGTGTTCGAACCGTAATGCGCAAGAAATGGTATGGAAACCCCGTATTTACATATCTGCCACTGTGCAGGAGAATCCGTATATGTGTTCGAGTGTTCGAACCGTAATGCGCAAGAAATGGTACGGAAACCACGTATTTACATATCTGCCACTGTGCAGGAGAATCCGCATAGGTGTTCGAGTGTTCGAACCGTAATGCGCAAGAAATGGTATGTAAACCCCGTATTTACATATCTGCCACTGTGCAGGAGAATCCGCATAGGTGTTAGAGTGTTCGAACCGTAATGCGCAAGAAATGGTACCGAAACCCCGTATTTATAAATCTGCCACTCTGTAGGAGAATCTGCATAGGTGTTCGAGTGTTCGAACCGTATTGCGCATGAAATGGTATGTAAACCCCGTATTTACATATCTGCCACTGTGTAGGAGAATCCGTATAGGTGTTCGAGTGTTCGAACCGTAATGCGCAAGAAATGGTATGTAAACCCCGTATTTACATATCTGCCCCTGTGCAGCAGAATCCGTATAGGTGTTCGAGTGTTCCAACCGTAATGCGCAAGAAATGGTACCGAAACCCCGTATTTACATATCTGCCACTGTGCAGGAGAATCCGTATAGGTGTTCGAGTGTTCGAACCGTAATGCGCAAGAAATGGTACCGAAACCCCGTATTTACATATCTGCCACTGTGCAGGAGAATCCGGATAGGTGTTTGAGTGTTCGAACTGTAATTCGCAAGAAATGGTACCGAAACCCCGTATTTACATATCTGCCACTGTGCAGGAGAATCCGCATAGGTGTTCGAGTGTTCGAACCGTATTGCGCAAGAAATGGTATGTAAACCCCGTATTTACATATCTGCCACTGTGCAGGAGAATCCGTATAGGTGTTCGAGTGTTCGAACCGTAATGCGCAAGAAATGGTATGGAAACCCCGTATTTACATATCTGCCACTGTGCAGGAGAATCCGCATAGGTGTTCGAGTGTTCAAACCGTAATGCGCAAGAAATGGTATGTAAACCCCGTATTTACATATCTGCCACTGTGCAGGAGAATCCGCATAGGTGTTCGAGTGTTCGAACCGTATTGCGCAAGAAATGGTATGTAAACCCCGTATTTACATATCTGCCACTGTGCAGGAGAATCCGTATAGGTGTTCGAGTGTTCGAACCGTAAGGCGCAAGAAATGGTTTGGAAACCCCGTATTTACATATCTGCCACTGTGCAGGAGAATCCGCATAGGTGTTCGAGTGTTCGAACCGTAATGCGCAAGAAATGGTATGTAAACCCCGTATTTACATATCTGCCACTTTGCAGGAGAATCCGTATATGTGTTCGAGTGTTCGAACCGTAATGCGCAAGAAATGGTATGGAAACCCCGTATTTACATATCTGCCACTGTGCAGGAGAATCCGTATATGTGTTCGAGTGTTCGAACTGTAATGCGCAAGAAATGGTACGGAAACCACGTATTTACATATCTGCCACTGTGCAGGAGAATCCGCATAGGTGTTCGAGTGTTCGAACCGTAATGCGCAAGAAATGGTATGTAAACCCCGTATTTACATATCTGCCACTGTGCAGGAGAATCCGCATAGGTGTTAGAGTGTTCGAACCGTAATGCGCAAGAAATGGTACCGAAACCCCGTATTTATAAATCTGCCACTGTGTAGGAGAATCTGCATAGGTGTTCGAGTGTTCGAACCGTATTGCGCATGAAATGGTATGTAAACCCCGTATTTACATATCTGCCACTGTGTAGGAGAATCCGTATAGGTGTTCGAGTGTTCGAACCGTAATGCGCAAGAAATGGTATGTAAACCCCGTATTTACATATCTGCCACTGTGCAGCAGAATCCGTATAGGTGTTCGAGTGTTCCAACCGTAATGCGCAAGAAATGGTACCGAAACCCCGTATTTACATATCTGCCACTGTGCAGGAGAATCCGTATAGGTGTTCGAGTGTTCGAACCGTAATGCGCAAGAAATGGTACCGAAACCCCGTATTTACATATCTGCCACTGTGCAGGAGAATCCGGATAGGTGTTTGAGTGTTCGAACCGTAATGCGCAAGAAATGGTACCGAAACCCCGTATTTACATATCTGCCACTGTGCAGGAGAATCCGGATAGGTGTTTGAGTGTTCGAACCGTAATGCGCAAGAAATGGTACCGAAACCCCGTATTTACATATCTGCCACTGTGCAGGAGAATCCGTATAGGTGTTCGAGTGTTCGAACCGTAATGCGCAAGAAATGGTATGGAAACCCCGTATTTACATATCTGCCACTGTGCAGGAGAATCCGCATAGGTGTTCGAGTGTTCGAACCGTAATGCGCAAGAAATGGTATGTAAACCCCGTATTTAAATATCTGCCACTGTGCAGGAGAATCCGCATAGGTGTTCGAGTGTTCGAACCGTATTGCGCAAGAAATGGTATGTAAACCCCGTATTTACATATCTGCCACTGTGCAGGAGAATCCGTATAGGTGTTCGAGTGTTCGAACCGTAATGCGCAAGAAATGGTATGGAAACCCCGTATTTACATATCTGGCACTGTGCAGGAGAATCCGCATAGGTGTTCGAGTGTTCGAACCGTAATGCGCAAGAAATGGTATGTAAACCCCGTATTTACATATCTGCCACTTTGCAGGAGAATCCGTATATGTGTTCGAGTGTTCGAACCGTAATGCGCAAGAAATGGTACGGAAACCACGTATTTACATATCTGCCACTGTGCAGGAGAATCCGCATAGGTGTTCGAGTGTTCGAACCGTAATGCGCAAGAAATGGTATGTAAACCCCGTATTTACATATCTGCCACTGTGCAGGAGAATCCGCATAGGTGTTCGAGTGTTCGAACCGTAATGCGCAAGAAATGGTACCGAAACCCCGTATTTATAAATCTCCCACTGTGTAGGAGAATCTGCATAGGTGTTCGAGTGTTCGAACCGTATTGCGCATGAAATGGTATGTAAACCCCGTATTTACATATCTGCCACTGTGTAGGAGAATCCGTATAGGTGTTCGAGTGTTCGAACCGTAATGCGCAAGAAATGGTATGTAAACCCCGTATTTACATATCTGCCACTGTGCAGCAGAATCCGTATAGGTGTTCGAGTGTTCCAACCGTAATGCGCAAGAAATGGTACCGAAACCCCGTATTTACATATCTGCCACTGTGCAGGAGAATCCGTATAGGTGTTCGAGTGTTCGAACCGTAATGCGCAAGAAATGGTACCGAAACCCCGTATTTACATATCTGCCACTGTGCAGGAGAATCCGGATAGGTGTTTGAGTGTTCGAACTGTAATTCGCAAGAAATGGTACCGAAACCCCGTATTTACATATCTGCCACTGTGCAGGAGAATCCGCATAGGTGTTCGAGTGTTCGAACCGTATTGCGCAAGAAATGGTATGTAAACCCCGTATTTACATATCTGCCACTGTGCAGGAGAATCCGTATAGGTGTTCGAGTGTTCGAACCGTAATGCGCAAGAAATGGTATGGAAACCCCGTATTTACATATCTGCCACTGTGCAGGAGAATCCGCATAGGTGTTCGAGTGTTCGAACCGTAATGCGCAAGAAATGGTATGTAAACCCCGTATTTACATATCTGCCACTGTGCAGGAGAATCCGCATAGGTGTTCGAGTGTTCGAACCGTATTGCGCAAGAAATGGTATGTAAACCCCGTATTTACATATCTGCCACTGTGCAGGAGAATCCGTATAGGTGTTCGAGTGTTCGAACCGTAAGGCGCAAGAAATGGTATGGAAACCCCGTATTTACATATCTGCCACTGTGCAGGAGAATCCGCATAGGTGTTCGAGTGTTCGAACCGTAATGCGCAAGAAATGGTATGTAAACCCCGTATTTACATATCTGCCACTTTGCAGGAGAATCCGTATATGTGTTCGAGTGTTCGAACCGTAATGCGCAAGAAATGGTATGGAAACCCCGTATTTACATATCTGCCACTGTGCAGGAGAATCCGTATATGTGTTCGAGTGTTCGAACCGTAATGCGCAAGAAATGGTACGGAAACCACGTATTTACATATCTGCCACTGTGCAGGAGAATCCGCATAGGTGTTCGAGTGTTCGAACCGTAATGCGCAAGAAATGGTATGTAAACCCCGTATTTACATATCTGCCACTGTGCAGGAGAATCCGCATAGGTGTTAGAGTGTTCGAACCGTAATGCGCAAGAAATGGTACCGAAACCCCGTATTTATAAATCTGCCACTGTGTAGGAGAATCTGCATAGGTGTTCGAGTGTTCGAACCGTATTGCGCATGAAATGGTATGTAAACCCCGTATTTACATATCTGCCACTGTGTAGGAGAATCCGTATAGGTGTTCGAGTGTTCGAACCGTAATGCGCAAGAAATGGTATGTAAACCCCGTATTTACATATCTGCCCCTGTGCAGCAGAATCCGTATAGGTGTTCGAGTGTTCCAACCGTAATGCGCAAGAAATGGTACCGAAACCCCGTATTTACATATCTGCCACTGTGCAGGAGAATCCGTATAGGTGTTCGAGTGTTCGAACCGTAATGCGCAAGAAATGGTACCGAAACCCCGTATTTACATATCTGCCACTGTGCAGGAGAATCCGGATAGGTGTTTGAGTGTTCGAACTGTAATTCGCAAGAAATGGTACCGAAACCCCGTATTTACATATCTGCCACTGTGCAGGAGAATCCGCATAGGTGTTCGAGTGTTCGAACCGTATTGCGCAAGAAATGGTATGTAAACCCCGTATTTACATATCTGCCACTGTGCAGGAGAATCCGTATAGGTGTTCGAGTGTTCGAACCGTAATGCGCAAGAAATGGTATGGAAACCCCGTATTTACATATCTGCCACTGTGCAGGAGAATCCGCATAGGTGTTCGAGTGTTCAAACCGTAATGCGCAAGAAATGGTATGTAAACCCCGTATTTACATATCTGCCACTGTGCAGGAGAATCCGCATAGGTGTTCGAGTGTTCGAACCGTATTGCGCAAGAAATGGTATGTAAACCCCGTATTTACATATCTGCCACTGTGCAGGAGAATCCGTATAGGTGTTCGAGTGTTCGAACCGTAAGGCGCAAGAAATGGTATGGAAACCCCGTATTTACATATCTGCCACTGTGCAGGAGAATCCGCATAGGTGTTCGAGTGTTCGAACCGTAATGCGCAAGAAATGGTATGTAAACCCCGTATTTACATATCTGCCACTTTGCAGGAGAATCCGTATATGTGTTCGAGTGTTCGAACCGTAATGCGCAAGAAATGGTATGGAAACCCCGTATTTACATATCTGCCACTGTGCAGGAGAATCCGTATATGTGTTCGAGTGTTCGAACTGTAATCCGCAAGAAATGGTACGGAAACCACGTATTTACATATCTGCCACTGTGCAGGAGAATCCGCATAGGTGTTCGAGTGTTCGAACCGTAATGCGCAAGAAATGGTATGTAAACCCCGTATTTACATATCTGCCACTGTGCAGGAGAATCCGCATAGGTGTTAGAGTGTTCGAACCGTAATGCGCAAGAAATGGTACCGAAACCCCGTATTTATAAATCTGCCACTGTGTAGGAGAATCTGCATAGGTGTTCGAGTGTTCGAACCGTATTGCGCATGAAATGGTATGTAAACCCCGTATTTACATATCTGCCACTGTGTAGGAGAATCCGTATAGGTGTTCGAGTGTTCGAACCGTAATGCGCAAGAAATGGTATGTAAACCCCGTATTTACATATCTGCCACTGTGCAGCAGAATCCGTATAGGTGTTCGAGTGTTCCAACCGTAATGCGCAAGAAATGGTACCGAAACCCCGTATTTACATATCTGCCACTCTGCAGGAGAATCCGTATAGGTGTTCGAGTGTTCGAACCGTAATGCGCAAGAAATGGTACCGAAACCCCGTATTTACATATCTGCCACTGTGCAGGAGAATCCGGATAGGTGTTTGAGTGTTCGAACTGTAATTCGCAAGAAATGGTACCGAAACCCCGTATTTACATATCTGCCACTGTGCAGGAGAATCCGCATAGGTGTTCGAGTGTTCGAACCGTATTGCGCAAGAAATGGTATGTAAACCCCGTATTTACATATCTGCCACTGTGCAGGAGAATCCGTATAGGTGTTCGAGTGTTCGAACCGTAATGCGCAAGAAATGGTATGGAAACCCCGTATTTACATATCTGCCACTGTGCAGGAGAATCCGCATAGGTGTTCGAGTGTTCAAACCGTAATGCGCAAGAAATGGTATGTAAACCCCGTATTTACATATCTGCCACTGTGCAGGAGAATCCGCATAGGTGTTCGAGTGTTCGAACCGTATTGCGCAAGAAATGGTATGTAAACCCCGTATTTACATATCTGCCACTGTGCAGGAGAATCCGTATAGGTGTTCGAGTGTTCGAACCGTAAGGCGCAAGAAATGGTATGGAAACCCCGTATTTACATATCTGCCACTGTGCAGGAGAATCCGCATAGGTGTTCGAGTGTTCGAACCGTAATGCGCAAGAAATGGTATGTAAACCCCGTATTTACATATCTGCCACTTTGCAGGAGAATCCGTATATGTGTTCGAGTGTTCGAACCGTAATGCGCAAGAAATGGTACGGAAACCCCGTATTTACATATCTGCCACTGTGCAGGAGAATCCGCATAGGTGTTCGAGTGTTCGAACCGTAATGCGCAAGAAATGGTATGTAAACCCCGTATTTACATATCTGCCACTGTGCAGGAGAATCCGCATAGGTGTTCGAGTGTTCGAACCGTAATGCCCAAGAAATGGTACCGAAACCCCGTATTTACATATCTGCCACTGTGTAGGAGAATCCGCATAGGTGTTCGAGTGTTCAAACCGTATTGCGCATGAAATGGTATGTAAACCCCGTATTTACATATCTGCCACTGTGTAGGAGAATCCGTATAGGTGTTCGAGTGTTCGAACCGTAATGCGCAAGAAATGGTATGTAAACCCCGTATTTACATATCTGCCACTGTGCAGGAGAATCCGTATAGGTGTTCGAGTGTTCCAACCGTAATGCGCAAGAAATGGTACCGAAACCCCGTATTTACATATCTGCCACTGTGCAGGAGAATCCGTATAGGTGTTCGAGTGTTCGAACCGTAATGGGAAAGAAATGGTACCGAAACCCCGTATTTACATATCTGCCACTGTGCAGGAGAGTCCAGATAGGTGTTTGAGTGTTCGAACCGTAATGCGCAAGAAATGGTACCGAAACCCCGTATTTACATATCTGCCACTGTGCAGGAGAATCCGCATAGGTGTTCGAGTGTTCCAACCGTATTGCGCAAGAAATGGTATGTAAACCCCGTATTTACATATCTGCCACTGTGCAGGAGAATCCGTATAGGTGTTCGAGTGTTCGAACCGTAATGCGCAAGAAATGGTATGGAAACCCCGTATTTACAAATCTGCCACTGTGCAGGAGAATCCGCATAGGTGTTCGAGTGTTCGAACCGTAATGCGCAAGAAATGGTATGTAAACCCCGTATTTACATATCTGCCACTGTGCAGGAGAATCCGCATAGGTGTTCGAGTGTTCGAACCGTATTGCGCAAGAAATGGTATGTAAACCCCGTATTTACATATCTGCCACTGTGCAGGAGAATCCGTATAGGTGTTCGAGTGTTCGAACCGTAATGCGCAAGAAATGGTATGGAAACCCCGTATTTACATATCTGCCACTGTGCAGGAGAATCCGCATAGGTGTTCGAGTGTTCGAACCGTAATGCGCAAGAAATGGTATGTAAACCCCGTATTTACATATCTGCCACTTTGCAGGAGAATCCGTATATGTGTTCGGGTGTTCGAACCGTAATGCGCAAGAAATGGTACGGAAACCCCGTATTTACATATCTGCCACTGTGCAGGAGAATCCGCATAGGTGTTCGAGTGTTCGAACCGTAATGCGCAAGAAATGGTATGTAAACCCCGTATTTACATATCTGCCACTGTGCAGGAGAATCCGCATAGGTGTTCGAGTGTTCGAACCGTAATGCGCAAGAAATGGTACCGAAACCCCGTATTTACAAATCTGCCACTGTGTAGGAGAATCCGCATAGGTGTTCGAGTGTTCGAACCGTATTGCGCATGAAATGGTATGTAAACCCCGTATTTACATATCTGCCGCTGTGTAGGAGAATCCGTATAGGTGTTCGAGTGTTCGAACCGTAATGCGCAAGAAATGGTATGTAAACCCCGTATTTACATATCTGCCACTGTGCAGCAGAATCCGTATAGGTGTTCGAGTGTTCGAACCGTAATGCGCAAGAAATGGTACCGAAACCCCGTATTTACATATCTGCCACTGTGCAGGAGAATCCGTATAGGTGTTCGAGTGTTCGAACTGTAATTCGCAAGAAATGGTACCGAAACCCCGTATTTACATATCTGCCACTGTGCAGGAGAATCCGCATAGGTGTTCGAGTGTTCGAACCGTATTGCGCAAGAAATGGTATGTAAACCCCGTATTTACATATCTGCCACTGTGCAGCAGAATCCGTATAGGTGTTCGAGTGTTCCAACCGTAATGCGCAAGAAATGGTACCGAAACCCCGTATTTACATATCTGCCACTGTGCAGGAGAATCCGTATAGGTGTTCGAGTGTTCGAACCGTAATGCGCAAGAAATGGTACCGAAACCCCGTATTTACATATCTGCCACTGTGCAGGAGAATCCGGATAGGTGTTTGAGTGTTCGAACTGTAATTCGCAAGAAATGGTACCGAAACCCCGTATTTACATATCTGCCACTGTGCAGGAGAATCCGCATAGGTGTTCGAGTGTTCGAACCGTATTGCGCAAGAAATGGTATGTAAACCCCGTATTTACATATCTGCCACTGTGCAGGAGAATCCGTATAGGTGTTCGAGTGTTCGAACCGTAATGCGCAAGAAATGGTATGGAAACCCCGTATTTACATATCTGCCACTGTGCAGGAGAATCCGCATAGGTGTTCGAGTGTTCAAACCGTAATGCGCAAGAAATGGTATGTAAACCCCGTATTTACATATCTGCCACTGTGCAGGAGAATCCGCATAGGTGTTCGAGTGTTCGAACCGTATTGCGCAAGAAATGGTATGTAAACCCCGTATTTACATATCTGCCACTGTGCAGGAGAATCCGTATAGGTGTTCGAGTGTTCGAACCGTAAGGCGCAAGAAATGGTATGGAAACCCCGTATTTACATATCTGCCACTGTGCAGGAGAATCCGCATAGGTGTTCGAGTGTTCGAACCGTAATGCGCAAGAAATGGTATGTAAACCCCGTATTTACATATCTGCCACTTTGCAGGAGAATCCGTATATGTGTTCGAGTGTTCGAACCGTAATGCGCAAGAAATGGTACGGAAACCCCGTATTTACATATCTGCCACTGTGCAGGAGAATCCGCATAGGTGTTCGAGTGTTCGAACCGTATTGCGCAAGAAATGGTATGTAAACCCCGTATTTACATATCTGCCACTTTGCAGGAGAATCCGTATATGTGTTCGAGTGTTCGAACCGTAATGCGCAAGAAATGGTACGGAAACCCCGTATTTACATATCTGCCACTGTGCAGGAGAATCCGCATAGGTGTTCGAGTGTTCGAACCGTAATGCGCAAGAAATGGTATGTAAACCCCGTATTTACATATCTGCCACTGTGCAGGAGAATCCGCATAGGTGTTCGAGTGTTCGAACCGTAATGCGCAAGAAATGGTACCGAAACCCCGTATTTACATATCTGCCACTGTGTAGGACAATCCGCATAGGTGTTCGAGTGTTCGAACCGTATTGCGCATGAAATGGTATGTAAACCCCGTATTTACATATCTGCCACTGTGCAGGAGAATCCGTATAGGTGTTCGAGTGTTCGAACCGTAATGCGCAAGAAATGGTATGTAAACCCCGTATTTACATATCTGCCACTGTGCAGGAGAATCCGTATAGGTGTTCGAGTGTTCGAACCGTAATGCGCAAGAAATGGTACCGAAACCCCGTATTTACATATCTGCCACTGTGTAGGACAATCCGCATAGGTGTTCGAGTGTTCGAACCGTAATGCGCAAGAAATGGTATGTAAACCCCGTATTTACATATCTGCCACTGTGCAGGAGAATCCGCATAGGTGTTCGAGTGTTCGAACCGTAATGCGCAAGAAATGGTACCGAAACCCCGTATTTACAAATCTGCCACTGTGTAGGAGAATCCGCATAGGTGTTCGAGTGTTCGAACCGTATTGCGCATGAAATGGTATGTAAACCCCGTATTTACATATCTGCCGCTGTGTAGGAGAATCCGTATAGGTGTTCGAGTGTTCAAACCGTAATGCGCAAGAAATGGTATGTAAACCCCGTATTTACATATCTGCCACTGTGCAGGAGAATCCGCATAGGTGTTCGAGTGTTCGAACCGTATTGCGCAAGAAATGGTATGTAAACCCCGTATTTACATATCTGCCACTGTGCAGGAGAATCCGTATAGGTGTTCGAGTGTTCGAACCGTAAGGCGCAAGAAATGGTATGGAAACCCCGTATTTACATATCTGCCACTGTGCAGGAGAATCCGCATAGGTGTTCGAGTGTTCGAACCGTAATGCGCAAGAAATGGTATGTAAACCCCGTATTTACATATCTGCCACTGTGCAGGAGAATCCGCATAGGTGTTCGAGTGTTCGAACCGTAATGCGCAAGAAATGGTACCGAAACCCCGTATTTACAAATCTGCCACTGTGTAGGAGAATCCGCATAGGTGTTCGAGTGTTCGAACCGTATTGCGCATGAAATGGTATGTAAACCCCGTATTTACATATCTGCCGCTGTGTAGGAGAATCCGTATAGGTGTTCGAGTGTTCAAACCGTAATGCGCAAGAAATGGTATGTAAACCCCGTATTTACATATCTGCCACTGTGCAGGAGAATCCGCATAGGTGTTCGAGTGTTCGAACCGTATTGCGCAAGAAATGGTATGTAAACCCCGTATTTACATATCTGCCACTGTGCAGGAGAATCCGTATAGGTGTTCGAGTGTTCGAACCGTAAGGCGCAAGAAATGGTATGGAAACCCCGTATTTACATATCTGCCACTGTGCAGGAGAATCCGCATAGGTGTTCGAGTGTTCGAACCGTAATGCGCAAGAAATGGTATGTAAACCCCGTATTTACATATCTGCCACTGTGCAGGAGAATCCGTATAGGTGTTCGAGTGTTCCAACCGTAATGCGCAAGAAATGGTACCGAAACCCCGTATTTACATATCTGCCACTGTGCAGGAGAATCCGTATAGGTGTTCGAGTGTTCGAACCGTAATGGGAAAGAAATGGTACCGAAACCCCGTATTTACATATCTGCCACTGTGCAGGAGAGTCCAGATAGGTGTTTGAGTGTTCGAACCGTAATGCGCAAGAAATGGTACCGAAACCCCGTATTTACATATCTGCCACTGTGCAGGAGAATCCGCATAGGTGTTCGAGTGTTCCAACCGTATTGCGCAAGAAATGGTATGTAAACCCCGTATTTACATATCTGCCACTGTGCAGGAGAATCCGTATAGGTGTTCGAGTGTTCGAACCGTAATGCGCAAGAAATGGTATGGAAACCCCGTATTTACAAATCTGCCACTGTGCAGGAGAATCCGCATAGGTGTTCGAGTGTTCGAACCGTAATGCGCAAGAAATGGTATGTAAACCCCGTATTTACATATCTGCCACTGTGCAGGAGAATCCGCATAGGTGTTCGAGTGTTCGAACCGTATTGCGCAAGAAATGGTATGTAAACCCCGTATTTACATATCTGCCACTGTGCAGGAGAATCCGTATAGGTGTTCGAGTGTTCGAACCGTAATGCGCAAGAAATGGTATGGAAACCCCGTATTTACATATCTGCCACTGTGCAGGAGAATCCGCATAGGTGTTCGAGTGTTCGAACCGTAATGCGCAAGAAATGGTATGTAAACCCCGTATTTACATATCTGCCACTTTGCAGGAGAATCCGTATATGTGTTCGGGTGTTCGAACCGTAATGCGCAAGAAATGGTACGGAAACCCCGTATTTACATATCTGCCACTGTGCAGGAGAATCCGCATAGGTGTTCGAGTGTTCGAACCGTAATGCGCAAGAAATGGTATGTAAACCCCGTATTTACATATCTGCCACTGTGCAGGAGAATCCGCATAGGTGTTCGAGTGTTCGAACCGTAATGCGCAAGAAATGGTACCGAAACCCCGTATTTACAAATCTGCCACTGTGTAGGAGAATCCGCATAGGTGTTCGAGTGTTCGAACCGTATTGCGCATGAAATGGTATGTAAACCCCGTATTTACATATCTGCCGCTGTGTAGGAGAATCCGTATAGGTGTTCGAGTGTTCGAACCGTAATGCGCAAGAAATGGTATGTAAACCCCGTATTTACATATCTGCCACTGTGCAGCAGAATCCGTATAGGTGTTCGAGTGTTCGAACCGTAATGCGCAAGAAATGGTACCGAAACCCCGTATTTACATATCTGCCACTGTGCAGGAGAATCCGTATAGGTGTTCGAGTGTTCGAACTGTAATTCGCAAGAAATGGTACCGAAACCCCGTATTTACATATCTGCCACTGTGCAGGAGAATCCGCATAGGTGTTCGAGTGTTCGAACCGTATTGCGCAAGAAATGGTATGTAAACCCCGTATTTACATATCTGCCACTGTGCAGCAGAATCCGTATAGGTGTTCGAGTGTTCCAACCGTAATGCGCAAGAAATGGTACCGAAACCCCGTATTTACATATCTGCCACTGTGCAGGAGAATCCGTATAGGTGTTCGAGTGTTCGAACCGTAATGCGCAAGAAATGGTACCGAAACCCCGTATTTACATATCTGCCACTGTGCAGGAGAATCCGGATAGGTGTTTGAGTGTTCGAACTGTAATTCGCAAGAAATGGTACCGAAACCCCGTATTTACATATCTGCCACTGTGCAGGAGAATCCGCATAGGTGTTCGAGTGTTCGAACCGTATTGCGCAAGAAATGGTATGTAAACCCCGTATTTACATATCTGCCACTGTGCAGGAGAATCCGTATAGGTGTTCGAGTGTTCGAACCGTAATGCGCAAGAAATGGTATGGAAACCCCGTATTTACATATCTGCCACTGTGCAGGAGAATCCGCATAGGTGTTCGAGTGTTCAAACCGTAATGCGCAAGAAATGGTATGTAAACCCCGTATTTACATATCTGCCACTGTGCAGGAGAATCCGCATAGGTGTTCGAGTGTTCGAACCGTATTGCGCAAGAAATGGTATGTAAACCCCGTATTTACATATCTGCCACTGTGCAGGAGAATCCGTATAGGTGTTCGAGTGTTCGAACCGTAAGGCGCAAGAAATGGTATGGAAACCCCGTATTTACATATCTGCCACTGTGCAGGAGAATCCGCATAGGTGTTCGAGTGTTCGAACCGTAATGCGCAAGAAATGGTATGTAAACCCCGTATTTACATATCTGCCACTTTGCAGGAGAATCCGTATATGTGTTCGAGTGTTCGAACCGTAATGCGCAAGAAATGGTACGGAAACCCCGTATTTACATATCTGCCACTGTGCAGGAGAATCCGCATAGGTGTTCGAGTGTTCGAACCGTATTGCGCAAGAAATGGTATGTAAACCCCGTATTTACATATCTGCCACTTTGCAGGAGAATCCGTATATGTGTTCGAGTGTTCGAACCGTAATGCGCAAGAAATGGTACGGAAACCCCGTATTTACATATCTGCCACTGTGCAGGAGAATCCGCATAGGTGTTCGAGTGTTCGAACCGTAATGCGCAAGAAATGGTATGTAAACCCCGTATTTACATATCTGCCACTGTGCAGGAGAATCCGCATAGGTGTTCGAGTGTTCGAACCGTAATGCGCAAGAAATGGTACCGAAACCCCGTATTTACATATCTGCCACTGTGTAGGACAATCCGCATAGGTGTTCGAGTGTTCGAACCGTATTGCGCATGAAATGGTATGTAAACCCCGTATTTACATATCTGCCACTGTGCAGGAGAATCCGTATAGGTGTTCGAGTGTTCGAACCGTAATGCGCAAGAAATGGTATGTAAACCCCGTATTTACATATCTGCCACTGTGCAGGAGAATCCGTATAGGTGTTCGAGTGTTCGAACCGTAATGCGCAAGAAATGGTACCGAAACCCCGTATTTACATATCTGCCACTGTGTAGGACAATCCGCATAGGTGTTCGAGTGTTCGAACCGTAATGCGCAAGAAATGGTATGTAAACCCCGTATTTACATATCTGCCACTGTGCAGGAGAATCCGCATAGGTGTTCGAGTGTTCGAACCGTAATGCGCAAGAAATGGTACCGAAACCCCGTATTTACAAATCTGCCACTGTGTAGGAGAATCCGCATAGGTGTTCGAGTGTTCGAACCGTATTGCGCATGAAATGGTATGTAAACCCCGTATTTACATATCTGCCGCTGTGTAGGAGAATCCGTATAGGTGTTCGAGTGTTCAAACCGTAATGCGCAAGAAATGGTATGTAAACCCCGTATTTACATATCTGCCACTGTGCAGGAGAATCCGCATAGGTGTTCGAGTGTTCGAACCGTATTGCGCAAGAAATGGTATGTAAACCCCGTATTTACATATCTGCCACTGTGCAGGAGAATCCGTATAGGTGTTCGAGTGTTCGAACCGTAAGGCGCAAGAAATGGTATGGAAACCCCGTATTTACATATCTGCCACTGTGCAGGAGAATCCGCATAGGTGTTCGAGTGTTCGAACCGTAATGCGCAAGAAATGGTATGTAAACCCCGTATTTACATATCTGCCACTTTGCAGGAGAATCCGTATATGTGTTCGAGTGTTCGAACCGTAATGCGCAAGAAATGGTACGGAAACCCCGTATTTACATATCTGCCACTGTGCAGGAGAATCCGCATAGGTGTTCGAGTGTTCGAACCGTAATGCGCAAGAAATGGTATGTAAACCCCGTATTTACATATCTGCCACTTTGCAGGAGAATCCGTATATGTGTTCGAGTGTTCGAACCGTAATGCGCAAGAAATGGTACGGAAACCCCGTATTTACATATCTGCCACTGTGCAGGAGAATCCGCATAGGTGTTCGAGTGTTCGAACCGTAATGCGCAAGAAATGGTATGTAAACCCCGTATTTACATATCTGCCACTGTGCAGGAGAATCCGCATAGGTGTTCGAGTGTTCGAACCGTAATGCGCAAGAAATGGTACCGAAACCCCGTATTTACATATCTGCCACTGTGTAGGACAATCCGCATAGGTGTTCGAGTGTTCGAACCGTATTGCGCATGAAATGGTATGTAAACCCCGTATTTACATATCTGCCACTGTGCAGGAGAATCCGTATAGGTGTTCGAGTGTTCGAACCGTAATGCGCAAGAAATGGTATGTAAACCCCGTATTTACATATCTGCCACTGTGCAGGAGAATCCGTATAGGTGTTCGAGTGTTCGAACCGTAATGCGCAAGAAATGGTACCGAAACCCCGTATTTACATATCTGCCACTGTGTAGGACAATCCGCATAGGTGTTCGAGTGTTCGAACCGTAATGCGCAAGAAATGGTATGTAAACCCCGTATTTACATATCTGCCACTGTGCAGGAGAATCCGCATAGGTGTTCGAGTGTTCGAACCGTAATGCGCAAGAAATGGTACCGAAACCCCGTATTTACAAATCTGCCACTGTGTAGGAGAATCCGCATAGGTGTTCGAGTGTTCGAACCGTATTGCGCATGAAATGGTATGTAAACCCCGTATTTACATATCTGCCGCTGTGTAGGAGAATCCGTATAGGTGTTCGAGTGTTCGAACCGTAATGCGCAAGAAATGGTATGTAAACCCCGTATTTACATATCTGCCACTGTGCAGGAGAATCCGCATAGGTGTTCGAGTGTTCGAACCGTATTGCGCAAGAAATGGTATGTAAATCCCGTATTTACATATCTGCCACTGTGCAGGAGAATCCGTATAGGTGTTCGAGTGTTCGAACCGTAATGCGCAAGAAATGGTATGGAAACCCCGTATTTACATATCTGCCACTGTGCAGGAGAATCCGCATAGGTGTTCGAGTGTTCGAACCGTAATGCGCAAGAAATGGTACGTAAACCCCGTATTTACATATCTGCCACTTTGCAGGAGAATCCGTATATGTGTTCGAGTGTTCGAACCGTAATGCGCAAGAAATGGTATGGAAACCCCGTATTTACATATCTGCCACTGTGCAGGAGAATCCGTATATGTGTTCGAGTGTTCGAACCGTAATGCGCAAGAAATGGTACGGAAACCACGTATTTACATATCTGCCACTGTGCAGGAGAATCCGCATAGGTGTTCGAGTGTTCGAACCGTAATGCGCAAGAAATGGTATGTAAACCCCGTATTTACATATCTGCCACTGTGCAGGAGAATCCGCATAGGTGTTAGAGTGTTCGAACCGTAATGCGCAAGAAATGGTACCGAAACCCCGTATTTATAAATCTGCCACTGTGTAGGAGAATCTGCATAGGTGTTCGAGTGTTCGAACCGTATTGCGCATGAAATGGTATGTAAACCCCGTATTTACATATCTGCCACTGTGTAGGAGAATCCGTATAGGTGTTCGAGTGTTCGAACCGTAATGCGCAAGAAATGGTATGTAAACCCCGTATTTACATATCTGCCACTGTGCAGCAGAATCCGTATAGGTGTTCGAGTGTTCCAACCGTAATGCGCAAGAAATGGTACCGAAACCCCGTATTTACATATCTGCCACTGTGCAGGAGAATCCGTATAGGTGTTCGAGTGTTCGAACCGTAATGCGCAAGAAATGGTACCGAAACCCCGTATTTACATATCTGCCACTGTGCAGGAGAATCCGGATAGGTGTTTGAGTGTTCGAACTGTAATTCGCAAGAAATGGTACCGAAACCCCGTATTTACATATCTGCCACTGTGCAGGAGAATCCGCATAGGTGTTCGAGTGTTCGAACCGTATTGCGCAAGAAATGGTATGTAAACCCCGTATTTACATATCTGCCACTGTGCAGGAGAATCCGTATAGGTGTTCGAGTGTTCGAACCGTAATGCGCAAGAAATGGTATGGAAACCCCGTATTTACATATCTGCCACTGTGCAGGAGAATCCGCATAGGTGTTCGAGTGTTCAAACCGTAATGCGCAAGAAATGGTATGTAAACCCCGTATTTACATATCTGCCACTGTGCAGGAGAATCCGCATAGGTGTTCGAGTGTTCGAACCGTATTGCGCAAGAAATGGTATGTAAACCCCGTATTTACATATCTGCCACTGTGCAGGAGAATCCGTATAGGTGTTCGAGTGTTCGAACCGTAAGGCGCAAGAAATGGTATGGAAACCCCGTATTTACATATCTGCCACTGTGCAGGAGAATCCGCATAGGTGTTCGAGTGTTCGAACCGTAATGCGCAAGAAATGGTATGTAAACCCCGTATTTACATATCTGCCACTTTGCAGGAGAATCCGTATATGTGTTCGAGTGTTCGAACCGTAATGCGCAAGAAATGGTACGGAAACCCCGTATTTACATATCTGCCACTGTGCAGGAGAATCCGCATAGGTGTTCGAGTGTTCGAACCGTAATGTGCAAGAAATGGTATGTAAACCCCGTATTTACATATCTGCCACTGTGCAGGAGAATCCGCATAGGTGTTCGAGTGTTCGAACCGTAATGCCCAAGAAATGGTACCGAAACCCCGTATTTACATATCTGCCACTGTGTAGGAGAATCCGCATAGGTGTTCGAGTGTTCAAACCGTATTGCGCATGAAATGGTATGTAAACCCCGTATTTACATATCTGCCACTGTGTAGGAGAATCCGTATAGGTGTTCGAGTGTTCGAACCGTAATGCGCAAGAAATGGTATGTAAACCCCGTATTTACATATCTGCCGCTGTGCAGGAGAATCCGTATAGGTGTTCGAGTGTTCCAACCGTAATGCGCAAGAAATGGTACCGAAACCCCGTATTTACATATCTGCCACTGTGCAGGAGAATCCGTATAGGTGTTCGAGTGTTCGAACCGTAATGGGAAAAAAATGGTACCGAAACCCCGTATTTACATATCTGCCACTGTGCAGGAGAGTCCAGATAGGTGTTTGAGTGTTCGAACCGTAATGCGCAAGAAATGGTACCGAAACCCCGTATTTACATATCTGCCACTGTGCAGGAGAATCCGCATAGGTGTTCGAGTGTTCCAACCGTATTGCGCAAGAAATGGTATGTAAACCCCGTATTTACATATCTGCCACTGTGCAGGAGAATCCGTATAGGTGTTCGAGTGTTCGAACCGTAATGCGCAAGAAATGGTATGGAAACCCCGTATTTACAAATCTGCCACTGTGCAGGAGAATCCGCATAGGTGTTCGAGTGTTCGAACCGTAATGCGCAAGAAATGGTATGTAAACCCCGTATTTACATATCTGCCACTGTGCAGGAGAATCCGCATAGGTGTTCGAGTGTTCGAACCGTATTGCGCAAGAAATGGTATGTAAACCCCGTATTTACATATCTGCCACTGTGCAGCAGAATCCGTATAGGTGTTCGAGTGTTCGAACCGTAATGCGCAAGAAATGGTATGGAAACCCCGTATTTACATATCTGCCACTGTGCAGGAGAATCCGCATAGGTGTTCGAGTGTTCGAACCGTAATGCGCAAGAAATGGTATGTAAACCCCGTATTTACATATCTGCCACTTTGCAGGAGAATCCGTATATGTGTTCGGGTGTTCGAACCGTAATGCGCAAGAAATGGTACGGAAACCCCGTATTTACATATCTGCCACTGTGCAGGAGAATCCGCATAGGTGTTCGAGTGTTCGAACCGTAATGCGCAAGAAATGGTATGTAAACCCCGTATTTACATATCTGCCACTGTGCAGGAGAATCCGCATAGGTGTTCGAGTGTTCGAACCGTAATGCGCAAGAAATGGTACCGAAACCCCGTATTTACAAATCTGCCACTGTGTAGGAGAATCCGCATAGGTGTTCGAGTGTTCGAACCGTATTGCGCATGAAATGGTATGTAAACCCCGTATTTACATATCTGCCGCTGTGTAGGAGAATCCGTATAGGTGTTCGAGTGTTCGAACCGTAATGCGCAAGAAATGGTATGTAAACCCCGTATTTACATATCTGCCACTGTGCAGCAGAATCCGTATAGGTGTTCGAGTGTTCGAACCGTAATGCGCAAGAAATGGTACCGAAACCCCGTATTTACATATCTGCCACTGTGCAGGAGAATCCGTATAGGTGTTCGAGTGTTCGAACTGTAATTCGCAAGAAATGGTACCGAAACCCCGTATTTACATATCTGCCACTGTGCAGGAGAATCCGCATAGGTGTTCGAGTGTTCGAACCGTATTGCGCAAGAAATGGTATGTAAACCCCGTATTTACATATCTGCCACTGTGCAGCAGAATCCGTATAGGTGTTCGAGTGTTCCAACCGTAATGCGCAAGAAATGGTACCGAAACCCCGTATTTACATATCTGCCACTGTGCAGGAGAATCCGTATAGGTGTTCGAGTGTTCGAACCGTAATGCGCAAGAAATGGTACCGAAACCCCGTATTTACATATCTGCCACTGTGCAGGAGAATCCGGATAGGTGTTTGAGTGTTCGAACTGTAATTCGCAAGAAATGGTACCGAAACCCCGTATTTACATATCTGCCACTGTGCAGGAGAATCCGCATAGGTGTTCGAGTGTTCGAACCGTATTGCGCAAGAAATGGTATGTAAACCCCGTATTTACATATCTGCCACTGTGCAGGAGAATCCGTATAGGTGTTCGAGTGTTCGAACCGTAATGCGCAAGAAATGGTATGGAAACCCCGTATTTACATATCTGCCACTGTGCAGGAGAATCCGCATAGGTGTTCGAGTGTTCAAACCGTAATGCGCAAGAAATGGTATGTAAACCCCGTATTTACATATCTGCCACTGTGCAGGAGAATCCGCATAGGTGTTCGAGTGTTCGAACCGTATTGCGCAAGAAATGGTATGTAAACCCCGTATTTACATATCTGCCACTGTGCAGGAGAATCCGTATAGGTGTTCGAGTGTTCGAACCGTAAGGCGCAAGAAATGGTATGGAAACCCCGTATTTACATATCTGCCACTGTGCAGGAGAATCCGCATAGGTGTTCGAGTGTTCGAACCGTAATGCGCAAGAAATGGTATGTAAACCCCGTATTTACATATCTGCCACTTTGCAGGAGAATCCGTATATGTGTTCGAGTGTTCGAACCGTAATGCGCAAGAAATGGTACGGAAACCCCGTATTTACATATCTGCCACTGTGCAGGAGAATCCGCATAGGTGTTCGAGTGTTCGAACCGTAATGCGCAAGAAATGGTATGTAAACCCCGTATTTACATATCTGCCACTTTGCAGGAGAATCCGTATATGTGTTCGAGTGTTCGAACCGTAATGCGCAAGAAATGGTACGGAAACCCCGTATTTACATATCTGCCACTGTGCAGGAGAATCCGCATAGGTGTTCGAGTGTTCGAACCGTAATGCGCAAGAAATGGTATGTAAACCCCGTATTTACATATCTGCCACTGTGCAGGAGAATCCGCATAGGTGTTCGAGTGTTCGAACCGTAATGCGCAAGAAATGGTACCGAAACCCCGTATTTACATATCTGCCACTGTGTAGGACAATCCGCATAGGTGTTCGAGTGTTCGAACCGTATTGCGCATGAAATGGTATGTAAACCCCGTATTTACATATCTGCCACTGTGCAGGAGAATCCGTATAGGTGTTCGAGTGTTCGAACCGTAATGCGCAAGAAATGGTATGTAAACCCCGTATTTACATATCTGCCACTGTGCAGGAGAATCCGTATAGGTGTTCGAGTGTTCGAACCGTAATGCGCAAGAAATGGTACCGAAACCCCGTATTTACATATCTGCCACTGTGTAGGACAATCCGCATAGGTGTTCGAGTGTTCGAACCGTAATGCGCAAGAAATGGTATGTAAACCCCGTATTTACATATCTGCCACTGTGCAGGAGAATCCGCATAGGTGTTCGAGTGTTCGAACCGTAATGCGCAAGAAATGGTACCGAAACCCCGTATTTACAAATCTGCCACTGTGTAGGAGAATCCGCATAGGTGTTCGAGTGTTCGAACCGTATTGCGCATGAAATGGTATGTAAACCCCGTATTTACATATCTGCCGCTGTGTAGGAGAATCCGTATAGGTGTTCGAGTGTTCGAACCGTAATGCGCAAGAAATGGTATGTAAACCCCGTATTTACATATCTGCCACTGTGCAGCAGAATCCGTATAGGTGTTCGAGTGTTCGAACCGTAATGCGCAAGAAATGGTACCGAAACCCCGTATTTACATATCTGCCACTGTGCAGGAGAATCCGTATAGGTGTTCGAGTGTTCGAACCGTAATGCGCAAGAAATGGTACCGAAACCCCGTATTTACATATCTGCCACTGTGCAGGAGAATCCGGATAGGTGTTTGAGTGTTCGAACTGTAATTCGCAAGAAATGGTACCGAAACCCCGTATTTACATATCTGCCACTGTGCAGGAGAATCCGTATAGGTGTTCGAGTGTTCGAACTGTAATTCGCAAGAAATGGTACCGAAACCCCGTATTTACATATCTGCCACTGTGCAGGAGAATCCGCATAGGTGTTCGAGTGTTCGAACCGTATTGCGCAAGAAATGGTATGTAAACCCCGTATTTACATATCTGCCACTGTGCAGGAGAATCCGTATAGGTGTTCGAGTGTTCGAACCGTAATGCGCAAGAAATGGTATGGAAACCCCGTATTTACATATCTGCCACTGTGCAGGAGAATCCGCATAGGTGTTCGAGTGTTCGAACCGTAATGCGCAAGAAATGGTATGTAAACCCCGTATTTACATATCTGCCACTGTGCAGGAGAATCCGCATAGGTGTTCGAGTGTTCGAACCGTATTGCGCAAGAAATGGTATGTAAACCCCGTATTTACATATCTGCCACTGTGCAGGAGAATCCGTATAGGTGTTCGAGTGTTCGAACCGTAAGGCGCAAGAAATGGTATGGAAACCCCGTATTTACATATCTGCCACTGTGCAGGAGAATCCGCATAGGTGTTCGAGTGTTCGAACCGTAATGCGCAAGAAATGGTATGTAAACCCCGTATTTACATATCTGCCACTTTGCAGGAGAATCCGTATATGTGTTCGAGTGTTCGAACCGTAATGCGCAAGAAATGGTACGGAAACCCCGTATTTACATATCTGCCACTGTGCAGGAGAATCCGCATAGGTGTTCGAGTGTTCGAACCGTAATGCGCAAGAAATGGTATGTAAACCCCGTATTTACATATCTGCCACTGTGCAGGAGAATCCGCATAGGTGTTCGAGTGTTCGAACCGTAATGCGCAAGAAATGGTACCGAAACCCCGTATTTACATATCTGCCACTGTGTAGGACAATCCGCATAGGTGTTCGAGTGTTCGAACCGTATTGCGCATGAAATGGTATGTAAACCCCGTATTTACATATCTGCCACTGTGTAGGAGAATCCGTATAGGTGTTCGAGTGTTCGAACCGTAATGCGCAAGAAATGGTATGTAAACCCCGTATTTACATATCTGCCACTGTGCAGGAGAATCCGTATAGGTGTTCGAGTGTTCGAACCGTAATGCGCAAGAAATGGTACCGAAACCCCGTATTTACATATCTGCCACTGTGCAGGAGAATCCGCATAGGTGTTCGAGTGTTCGAACCGTAATGCGCAAGAAATGGTACCGAAACCCCGTATTTACATATCTGCCACTGTGCAGGAGAATCCGCATAGGTGTTCGAGTGTTCGAACCGTAATGCGCAAGAAATGGTACCGAAACCCCGTATTTACATATCTGCCACTGTGCAGGAGAATCCGTATAGGTGTTCGAGTGTTCGAACTGTAATTCGCAAGAAATGGTACCGAAACCCCGTATTTACGTATCTGCCACTGTGCAGGAGAATCCGCATAGGTGTTCGAGTGTTCGAACCGTATTGCGCAAGAAATGGTATGTAAACCCCGTATTTACATATCTGCCACTGTGCAGGAGAATCCGTATAGGTGTTCGAGTGTTCGAACCGTAATGCGCAAGAAATGGTATGGAAACCCCGTATTTACATATCTGCCACTGTGCAGGAGAATCCGCATAGGTGTTCGAGTGTTCGAACCGTAATGCGCAAGAAATGGTATGTAAACCCCGTATTTACATATCTGCCACTGTGCAGGAGAATCCGCATAGGTGTTCGAGTGTTCGAACCGTATTGCGCAAGAAATGGTATGTAAACCCCGTATTTACATATCTGCCACTGTGCAGGAGAATCCGTATAGGTGTTCGAGTGTTCGAACCGTAAGGCGCAAGAAATGGTATGGAAACCCCGTATTTACATATCTGCCACTGTGCAGGAGAATCCGCATAGGTGTTCGAGTGTTCGAACCGTAATGCGCAAGAAATGGTATGTAAACCCCGTATTTACATATCTGCCACTTTGCAGGAGAATCCGTATATGTGTTCGAGTGTTCGAACCGTAATGCGCAAGAAATGGTACGGAAACCCCGTATTTACATATCTGCCACTGTGCAGGAGAATCCGCATAGGTGTTCGAGTGTTCGAACCGTAATGCGCAAGAAATGGTATGTAAACCCCGTATTTACATATCTGCCACTGTGCAGGAGAATCCGCATAGGTGTTCGAGTGTTCGAACCGTAATGCGCAAGAAATGGTACCAAAACCCCGTATTTACATATCTGCCACTGTGTAGGACAATCCGCATAGGTGTTCGAGTGTTCGAACCGTATTGCGCATGAAATGGTATGTAAACCCCGTATTTACATATCTGCCACTGTGTAGGAGAATCCGTATAGGTGTTCGAGTGTTCGAACCGTAATGCGCAAGAAATGGTATGTAAACCCCGTATTTACATATCTGCCACTGTGCAGGAGAATCCGTATAGGTGTTCGAGTGTTCCAACCGTAATGCGCAAGAAATGGTACCGAAACCCCGTATTTACATATCTGCCACTGTGCAGGAGAATCCGTATAGGTGTTCGAGTGTTCGAACCGTAATGCGCAAGAAATGGTACCGAAACCCCGTATTTACATATCTGCCACTGTGCAGGAGAGTCCAGATAGGTGTTTGAGTGTTCGAACCGTAATGCGCAAGAAATGGTACCGAAACCCCGTATTTACATATCTGCCACTGTGCAGGAGAATCCGCATAGGTGTTCGAGTGTTCGAACCGTATTGCGCAATAAATGGTATGTAAACCCCGTATTTATATATCTGCCACTGTGCAGGAGAATCCGTATAGGTGTTCGAGTGTTCGAACCGTAATGCGCAAGAAATGGTATGGAAACCCCGTATTTACATATCTGCCACTGTGCAGGAGAATCCGCATAGGTGTTCGAGTGTTCGAACCGTAATGCGCAAGAAATGGTATGTAAACCCCGTATTTACATATCTGCCACTGTGCAGGAGAATCCGCATAGGTGTTCGAGTGTTCGAACCGTAATGCGCAAGAAATGGTATGTAAACCCCGTATTTACATATCTGCCACTGTGCAGGAGAATCCGCATAGGTGTTCGAGTGTTCGAACCGTAATGCGCAAGAAATGGTACCGAAACCCCGTATTTACATATCTGCCACTGTGTAGGAGAATCCGCATAGGTGTTCGAGTGTTCAAACCGTATTGCGCATGAAATGGTATGTAAGCCCCGTATTTACATATCTGCCACTGTGTAGGAGAATCCGTATAGGTGTTCGACTGTTCGAACCGTAATGCGCAAGAAATGGTATGTAAACCCCGTATTTACATATCTGCCACTGTGCAGGAGAATCCGTATAGGTGTTCCAGTGTTCCAACCGTAATGCGCAAGAAATGGTACCGAAACCCCGTATTTAAATATCTGCCACTGTGCAGGAGAATCCGTATAGGTGTTCGAGTGTTCGAACCGTAATGCGCAAGAAATGGTACCGAAACCCCGTATTTACATATCTGCCACTGTGCAGGAGAGTCCAGATAGGTGTTTGAGTGTTCGAACCGTAATGCGCAAGAAATGGTACCGAAACGCCGTATTTACATATCTGCCACTTTGCAGGAGAATCCGCATAGGTGTTCGAGTGTTCGAACCGTATTGCGCAAGAAATGGTATGTAAACCCCGTATTTATATATCTGCCACTGTGCAGGAGAATTCGTATAGGTGTTCGAGTTTTCGAACCGTAATGCGCAAGAAATGGTGTGGAAACCCCGTATTTACATATCTGCCACTGTGCAGGAGAATCCGCATAGGTGTTCGAGTGTTCGAACCGTAATGCGCAAGAAATGGTATGTAAACCCCGTATTTACATATCTGCCACTGTGCAGGAGAATCCGCATAGGTGTTCGAGTGTTCGAACCGTATTGCGCAAGAAATGGTATGTAAACCCCGTATTTACATATCTACCACTGTGCAGGAGAATCCGTATAGGTGTTCGAGTGTTCGAACCGTAATGCGCAAGAAATGGTATGGAAACCCCGTATTTACATATCTGCCACTGTGCAGGAGAATCCGCATAGGTGTTCGAGTGTTCGAACCGTAATGCGCAAGAAATGGTATGTAAACCCCGTATTTACATATCTGCCACTTTGCAGGAGAATCCGTATATGTGTTCGAGTGTTCGAACCGTAATGCGCAAGAAATGGTACGGAAACCCCGTATTTACATATCTGCCACTGTGCAGGAGAATCCGCATAGGTGTTCGAGTGTTCGAACCGTAATGCGCAAGAAATGGTATGTAAACCCCGTATTTACATATCTGCCACGGTGCAGGAGAATCCGCATAGGTGTTCGAGTGTTCGAACCGTAATGCGCAAGAAATGGTACCGAAACCCCGTATTTACAAATCTGCCACTGTGTAGGAGAATCCGCATAGGTGTTCGAGTGTTCGAACCGTATTGCGCATGAAATGGTATGTAAACCCCGTATTTACATATCTGCCACTGTGTAGGAGAATCCGTATAGGTGTTCGAGTGTTCGAACCGTAATGCGCAAGAAATGGTATGTAAACCCCGTATTTACATATCTGCCACTGTGCAGCAGAATCCGTATAGGTGTTCGAGTGTTCCAACCGTAATGCGCAAGAAATGGTACCGAAACCCCGTATTTACATATCTGCCACTGTGCAGGAGAATCCGTATAGGTGTTCGAGTGTTCGAACCGTAATGCGCAAGAAATGGTACCGAAACCCCGTATTTACATATCTGCCACTGTGCAGGAGAATCCGGATAGGTGTTTGAGTGTTCGAACTGTAATTCGCAAGAAATGGTACGGAAACCCCGTATTTACATATCTGCCACTGTGCAGGAGAATCCGCATAGGTGTTCGAGTGTTCGAACCGTATTGCGCAAGAAATGGTATGTAAACCCCGTATTTACATATCTGCCACTGTGCAGGAGAATCCGTATAGGTGTTCGAGTGTTCGAACCGTAATGCGCAAGAAATGGTATGGAAACCCCGTATTTACATATCTGCCACTGTGCAGGAGAATCCGCATAGGTGTTCGAGTGTTCGAACCGTAATGCGCAAGAAATGGTATGTAAACCCCGTATTTACATATCTGCCACTGTGCAGGAGAATCCGCATAGGTGTTCGAGTGTTCGAACCGTATTGCGCAAGAAATGGTATGTAAACCCCGTATTTACATATCTGCCACTGTGCAGGAGAATCCGTATAGGTGTTCGAGTGTTCGAACCGTAAGGCGCAAGAAATGGTATGGAAACCCCGTATTTACATATCTGCCACTGTGCAGGAGAATCCGCATAGGTGTTCGAGTGTTCGAACCGTAATGCGCAAGAAATGGTAGGTAAACCCCGTATTTACATATCTGCCACTTTGCAGGAGAATCCGTATATGTGTTCGAGTGTTCGAACCGTAATGCGAAAGAAATGGTACGGAAACCCCGTATTTACATATCTGCCACTGTGCAGGAGAATCCGCATAGGTGTTCGAGTGTTCGAACCGTAATGCGCAAGAAATGGTATGTAAACCCCGTATTTACATATCTGCCACTGTGCAGGAGAATCCGCATAGGTGTTCGAGTGTTCGAACCGTAATGCGCAAGAAATGGTACCGAAACACCGTATTTACATATCTGCCACTGTGTAGGAGAATCCGCATAGGTGTTCGAGTGTTCGAACCGTAATGCGCAAGAAATGGTATGGAAACCCCGTATTTACATATCTGCCACTGTGCAGGAGAATCCGCATAGGTGTTCGAGTGTTCGAACCGTAATGCGCAAGAAATGGTATGTAAACCCCGTATTTACATATCTGCCACTGTGCAGGAGAATCCGCATAGGTGTTCGAGTGTTCGGACCGTATTGCGCAAGAAATGGTATGTAAACCCCGTATTTACATATCTGCCATTGTGCAGGAGAATCCGTATAGGTGTTCGAGTGTTCGAACCGTAAGGCGCAAGAAATGGTATGGAAACCCCGTATTTACATATCTGCCACTGTGCAGGAGAATCCGCATAGGTGTTCGAGTGTTCGAACCGTAATGCGCAAGAAATGGTATGTAAACCCCGTATTTACATATCTGCCACTTTGCAGGAGAATCCGTATATGTGTTCGAGTGTTCGAACCGTAATGCGAAAGAAATGGTACGGAAACCCCGTATTTACATATCTGCCACTGTGCAGGAGAATCCGCATAGGTGTTCGAGTGTTCGAACCGTAATGCGCAAGAAATGGTATGTAAACCCCGTATTTACATATCTGCCACTGTGCAGGAGAATCCGCATAGGTGTTCGAGTGTTCGAACCGTAATGCGCAAGAAATGGTACCGAAACCCCGTATTTACATATCTGCCACTGTGTAGGAGAATCCGCATAGGTGTTCGAGTGTTCGAACCGTAATGCGCAAGAAATGGTATGGAAACCCCGTATTTACATATCTGCCACTGTGCAGGAGAATCCGCATAGGTGTTCGAGTGTTCGAACCGTAATGCGCAAGAAATGGTATGTAAACCCCGTATTTACATATCTGCCACTGTGCAGGAGAATCCGCATAGGTGTTCGAGTGTTCGGACCGTATTGCGCAAGAAATGGTATGTAAACCCCGTATTTACATATCTGCCACTGTGCAGGAGAATCCGTATAGGTGTTCGAGTGTTCGAACCGTAAGGCGCAAGAAATGGTATGGAAACCCCGTATTTACATATCTGCCACTGTGCAGGAGAATCCGCATAGGTGTTCGAGTGTTCGAACCGTAATGCGCAAGAAATGGTATGTAAACCCCGTATTTACATATCTGCCACTTTGCAGGAGAATCCGTATATGTGTTCGAGTGTTCGAACCGTAATGCGCAAGAAATGGTACGGAAACCCCGTATTTACATATCTGCCACTGTGCAGGAGAATCCGCATAGGTGTTCGAGTGTTCGAACCGTAATGCGCAAGAAATGGTATGTAAACCCCGTATTTACATATCTGCCACTGTGCAGGAGAATCCGTATAGGTGTTCGAGTGTTCCAACCGTAATGCGCAAGAAATGGTACCGAAACCCCGTATTTACATATCTGCCACTCTGCAGGAGAATCCGTATAGGTGTTCGAGTGTTCGAACCGTAATGCGCAAGAAATGGTACCGAAACCCCGTATTTACATATCTGCCACTGTGCAGGAGAGTCCAGATAGGTGTTTGAGTGTTCGAACCGTAATGCGCAAGAAATGGTACCGAAACCCCGTATTTACATATCTGCCACTGTGCAGGAGAATCCGCATAGGTGTTCGAGTGTTCGAACCGTATTGCGCAAGAAATGGTATGTAAACCCCGTATTTACATATCTGCCACTGTGCAGGAGAATCCGTATAGGTGTTCGAGTGTTCGAACCGTAATGCGCTAGAAATGGTATGGAAACCCCGTATTTACATATCTGCCACTGTGCAGGAGAATCCGCATAGGTGTTCGAGTGTTCGAACCGTAATGCGCAAGAAATGGTATGTAAACCCCGTATTTACATATCTGCCACTGTGCAGGAGAATCCGCATAGGTGTTCGAGTGTTCGAACCGTATTGCGCAAGAAATGGTATGTAAACCCCGTATTTACATATCTGCCACTGTGCAGGAGAATCCGTATAGGTGTTCGAGTGTTCGAACCGTAATGCGCAAGAAATGGTATGGAAACCCCGTATTTACATATCTGCCACTGTGCAGGAGAATCCGCATAGGTGTTCGAGTGTTCGAACCGTAATGCGCAAGAAATGGTATGTAAACCCCGTATTTACATATCTGCCACTGTGCAGGAGAATCCGTATAGGTGTTCGAGTGTTCGAACCGTAATGCGCAAGAAATGGTACCGAAACCCCGTATTTACATATCTGCCACTGTGTAGGAGAATCCGCATAGGTGTTCGAGTGTTCGAACCGTAATGCGCAAGAAATGGTAGGTAAACCCCGTATTTACATATCTGCCACTCTGCAGGAGAATCCGCATAGGTGTTCGAGTGTTCGAACTGTAATGCGCAAGAAATGGTACGGAAACCCCGTATTTACATATCTGGCACTGTGCAGGAGAATCCGCATAGGTGTTCGAGTGTTCCAACCGTAATGCGCAAGAAATGGTACCGAAACCCCGTATTTACATATCTGCTACTGTGCAGGAGAATCCGTATAGGTGTTCGAGTGTTCGAACCGTAATGCGCAAGAAATGGTACCGAAACCCCGTATTTACATATCTGCCACTGTGCAGGAGAATCCGGATAGGTGTTTGATTGTTCGAACCGTAATGCGCAAGAAATGGTACCGAAACCCCGTATTTACATATCTGCCACAGTGCAGGAGAATCCGCATAGGTGTTCGAGTGTTCGAACCGTATTGCGCAAGAAATGGTATGTAAACCCCGTATTTACATATCTGCCACTGTGCAGGAGAATCCGTATAGGTGTTCGAGTGTTCGAACCGTAAGGCGCAAGAAATGGTATGGAAACCCCGTATTTACATATCTGCCACTGTGCAGGAGAATCCGCATAGGTGTTCGAGTGTTCGAACCGTAATGCGCAAGAAATGGTATGTAAACCCCGTATTTACATATCTGCCACTTTGCAGGAGAATCCGTATATGTGTTCGAGTGTTCGAACCGTAATGCGCAAGAAATGGTACGGAAACCCCGTATTTACATATCTGCCACTGTGCAGGAGAATCCGCATAGGTGTTCGAGTGTTCGAACCGTAATGCGCAAGAAATGGTATGTAAACCCCGTATTTACATATCTGCCACTGTGCAGGAGAATCCGTATAGGTGTTCGAGTGTTCCAACCGTAATGCGCAAGAAATGGTACCGAAACCCCGTATTTACATATCTGCCACTCTGCAGGAGAATCCGTATAGGTGTTCGAGTGTTCGAACCGTAATGCGCAAGAAATGGTACCGAAACCCCGTATTTACATATCTGCCACTGTGCAGGAGAGTCCAGATAGGTGTTTGAGTGTTCGAACCGTAATGCGCAAGAAATGGTACCGAAACCCCGTATTTACATATCTGCCACTGTGCAGGAGAATCCGCATAGGTGTTCGAGTGTTCGAACCGTATTGCGCAAGAAATGGTATGTAAACCCCGTATTTACATATCTGCCACTGTGCAGGAGAATCCGTATAGGTGTTCGAGTGTTCGAACCGTAATGCGCTAGAAATGGTATGGAAACCCCGTATTTACATATCTGCCACTGTGCAGGAGAATCCGCATAGGTGTTCGAGTGTTCGAACCGTAATGCGCAAGAAATGGTATGTAAACCCCGTATTTACATATCTGCCACTGTGCAGGAGAATCCGCATAGGTGTTCGAGTGTTCGAACCGTATTGCGCAAGAAATGGTATGTAAACCCCGTATTTACATATCTGCCACTGTGCAGGAGAATCCGTATAGGTGTTCGAGTGTTCGAACCGTAATGCGCAAGAAATGGTATGGAAACCCCGTATTTACATATCTGCCACTGTGCAGGAGAATCCGCATAGGTGTTCGAGTGTTCGAACCGTAATGCGCAAGAAATGGTATGTAAACCCCGTATTTACATATCTGCCACTGTGCAGGAGAATCCGTATAGGTGTTCGAGTGTTCGAACCGTAATGCGCAAGAAATGGTACCGAAACCCCGTATTTACATATCTGCCACTGTGTAGGAGAATCCGCATAGGTGTTCGAGTGTTCGAACCGTAATGCGCAAGAAATGGTAGGTAAACCCCGTATTTACATATCTGCCACTCTGCAGGAGAATCCGCATAGGTGTTCGAGTGTTCGAACTGTAATGCGCAAGAAATGGTACGGAAACCCCGTATTTACATATCTGGCACTGTGCAGGAGAATCCGCATAGGTGTTCGAGTGTTCCAACCGTAATGCGCAAGAAATGGTACCGAAACCCCGTATTTACATATCTGCTACTGTGCAGGAGAATCCGTATAGGTGTTCGAGTGTTCGAACCGTAATGCGCAAGAAATGGTACCGAAACCCCGTATTTACATATCTGCCACTGTGCAGGAGAATCCGGATAGGTGTTTGATTGTTCGAACCGTAATGCGCAAGAAATGGTACCGAAACCCCGTATTTACATATCTGCCACAGTGCAGGAGAATCCGCATAGGTGTTCGAGTGTTCGAACCGTATTGCGCAAGAAATGGTATGTAAACCCCGTATTTACATATCTGCCACTGTGCAGGAGAATCCGTATAGGTGTTCGAGTGTTCGAACCGTAATGCGCAAGAAATGGTATGGAAACCCCGTATTTACATATCTGCCACTGTGCAGGAGAATCCGCATAGGTGTTCGAGTGTTCGAACCGTAATGCGCAAGAAATGGTATGGAAACCCCGTATTTACATATCTGCCACTGTGCAGGAGAATCCGCATAGGTGTTCGAGTGTTCGAACCGTAATGCGCAAGAAATGGTATGTAAACCCCGTATTTACATATCTGCCACTGTGCAGGAGAATCCGCATAGGTGTTCGAGTGTTCGAACCGTATTGCGCAAGAAATAGTATGTAAACCCCGTATTTACATATCTGCCACTGTGTAGGAGAATCCGTATAGGTGTTCGAGTGTTCGAACCGTAATGCGCAAGAAATGGTATGGAAACCCCGTATTTACATATCTGCCACTGTGCATGAGAATCCGCATAGGTGTTCGAGTGTTCGAACCGTAATGCGCAAGAAATGGTATGTAAACCCCGTATTTACATATCTGCCACTTTGCAGGAGAATCCGTATATGTGTTCGAGTGTTCGAACCGTAATGCGCAAGAAATGGTACGGAAACCCCGTATTTACATATCTGCCACTGTGCAGGAGAATCCGCATAGGTGTTCGAGTGTTCGAACCGTAATGCGCAAGAAATGGTATGTAAACCCCGTATTTACATATCTGCCACTGTGCAGGAGAATCCGCATAGGTGTTCGAGTGTTCGAACCGTAATGCGCAAGAAATGGTACCGAAACCCCGTATTTACAAATCTGCCACTGTGTAGGAGAATCCGCATAGGTGTTCGAGTGTTCGAACCGTATTGCGCATGAAATGGTATGTAAACCCCGTATTTACATATCTGCCACTGTGTAGGAGAATCCGTATAGGTGTTCGAGTGTTCGAACCGTAATGCGCAAGAAATGGTATGTAAACCCCGTATTTACATATCTGCCACTGTGCAGCAGAATCCGTATAGGTGTTCGAGCGTTCCAACCGTAATGCGCAAGAAATGGTACCGAAACCCCGTATTTACATATCTGCCACTGTGCAGGAGAATCCGTATAGGTGTTCGAGTGTTCGAACCGTAATGCGCAAGAAATGGTACCGAAACCCTGTATTTACATATCTGCCACTGTGCAGGAGAATCCGGATAGGTGTTTGAGTGTTCGAACTGTAATTCGCAAGAAATGGTACCGAAACCCCGTATTTACATATCTGCCACTGTGCAGGAGAATCCGCATAGGTGTTCGAGTGTTCGAACCGTATTGCGCAAGAAATGGTATGTAAACCCCGTATTTACATATCTGCCACTGTGCAGGAGAATCCGTATAGGTGTTCGAGTGTTCGAACCGTAATGCGCAAGAAATGGTATGGAAACCCCGTATTTACATATCTGCCACTGTACAGGAGAATCCGCATAGGTGT
The DNA here is from genome assembly GCF_055761805.1 of Camellia sinensis. NCBI lineage: Eukaryota > Viridiplantae > Streptophyta > Magnoliopsida > Ericales > Theaceae > Camellia > Camellia sinensis. The sequence goes on from NC_138971.1 coordinate 5,402,378, forward strand.
TCGAGTGTTCGAACCGTAATGCGCAAGAAATGGTATGTAAACCCCGTATTTACATATCTGCCACTGTGCAGGAGAATCCGCATAGGTGTTCGAGTGTTCGAACCGTATTGCGCAAGAAATGGTATGTAAACCCCGTATTTACATATCTGCCACTGTGCAGGAGAATCCGTATAGGTGTTCGAGTGTTCGAACCGTAAGGCGCAAGAAATGGTATGGAAACCCCGTATTTACATATCTGCCACTGTGCAGGAGAATCCGCATAGGTGTTCGAGTGTTCGAACCGTAATGCGCAAGAAATGGTATGTAAACCCCGTATTTACATATCTGCCACTTTGCAGGAGAATCCGTATATGTGTTCGAGTGTTCGAACCGTAATGCGCAAGAAATGGTACGGAAACCCCGTATTTACATATCTGCCACTGTGCAGGAGAATCCGTATAGGTGTTCGAGTGTTCGAACCGTAATGCGCAAGAAATGGTATGGAAACCCCGTATTTACATATCTGCCACTGTGCAGGAGAATCCGCATAGGTGTTCGAGTGTTCGAACCGTAATGCGCAAGAAATGGTATGTAAACCCCGTATTTACATATCTGCCACTGTGCAGGAGAATCCGTATAGGTGTTCGAGTGTTCGAACCGTAATGCGCAAGAAATGGTACCGAAACCCCGTATTTACATATCTGCCACTGTGCAGGAGAATCCGCATAGGTGTTCGAGTGTTCGAACCGTAATGCGCAAGAAATGGTAGGTAAACCCCGTATTTACATATCTGCCACTCTGCAGGAGAATCCGCATAGGTGTTCGAGTGTTCGAACCGTAATGCGCAAGAAATGGTATGTAAACCCCGTATTTACATATCTGCCACTGTGCAGGAGAATCCGTATAGGTGTTCGAGTGTTCCAACCGTAATGCGCAAGAAATGGTACCGAAACCCCGTATTTACATATCTGCCACTCTGCAGGAGAATCCGTATAGGTGTTCGAGTGTTCGAACCGTAATGCGCAAGAAATGGTACCGAAACCCCGTATTTACATATCTGCCACTGTGCAGGAGAGTCCAGATAGGTGTTTGAGTGTTCGAACCGTAATGCGCAAGAAATGGTACCGAAACCCCGTATTTACATATCTGCCACTGTGCAGGAGAATCCGCAAAGGTGTTCGAGTGTTCGAACCGTATTGCGCAAGAAATGGTATGTAAACCCCGTATTTACATATCTGCCACTGTGCAGGAGAATCCGTATAGGTGTTCGAGTGTTCGAACCGTAATGCGCTAGAAATGGTATGGAAACCCCGTATTTACATATCTGCCACTGTGCAGGAGAATCCGCATAGGTGTTCGAGTGTTCGAACCGTAATGCGCAAGAAATGGTATGTAAACCCCGTATTTACATATCTGCCACTGTGCAGGAGAATCCGCATAGGTGTTCGAGTGTTCGAACCGTATTGCGCAAGAAATGGTATGTAAACCCCGTATTTACATATCTGCCACTGTGCAGGAGAATCCGTATAGGTGTTCGAGTGTTCGAACCGTAATGCGCAAGAAATGGTATGGAAACCCCGTATTTACATATCTGCCACTGTGCAGGAGAATCCGCATAGGTGTTCGAGTGTTCGAACCGTAATGCGCAAGAAATGGTATGTAAACCCCGTATTTACATATCTGCCACTGTGCAGGAGAATCCGTATAGGTGTTCGAGTGTTCGAACCGTAATGCGCAAGAAATGGTACCGAAACCCCGTATTTACATATCTGCCACTGTGTAGGAGAATCCGCATAGGTGTTCGAGTGTTCGAACCGTAATGCGCAAGAAATGGTAGGTAAACCCCGTATTTACATATCTGCCACTCTGCAGGAGAATCCGCATAGGTGTTCGAGTGTTCGAACTGTAATGCGCAAGAAATGGTACGGAAACCCCGTATTTACATATCTGGCACTGTGCAGGAGAATCCGCATAGGTGTTCGAGTGTTCCAACCGTAATGCGCAAGAAATGGTACCGAAACCCCGTATTTACATATCTGCTACTGTGCAGGAGAATCCGTATAGGTGTTCGAGTGTTCGAACCGTAATGCGCAAGAAATGGTACCGAAACCCCGTATTTACATATCTGCCACTGTGCAGGAGAATCCGGATAGGTGTTTGATTGTTCGAACCGTAATGCGCAAGAAATGGTACCGAAACCCCGTATTTACATATCTGCCACAGTGCAGGAGAATCCGCATAGGTGTTCGAGTGTTCGAACCGTATTGCGCAAGAAATGGTATGTAAACCCCGTATTTACATATCTGCCACTGTGCAGGAGAATCCGTATAGGTGTTCGAGTGTTCGAACCGTAAGGCGCAAGAAATGGTATGGAAACCCCGTATTTACATATCTGCCACTGTGCAGGAGAATCCGCATAGGTGTTCGAGTGTTCGAACCGTAATGCGCAAGAAATGGTATGTAAACCCCGTATTTACATATCTGCCACTTTGCAGGAGAATCCGTATATGTGTTCGAGTGTTCGAACCGTAATGCGCAAGAAATGGTACGGAAACCCCGTATTTACATATCTGCCACTGTGCAGGAGAATCCGCATAGGTGTTCGAGTGTTCGAACCGTAATGCGCAAGAAATGGTATGTAAACCCCGTATTTACATATCTGCCACTGTGCAGGAGAATCCGTATAGGTGTTCGAGTGTTCCAACCGTAATGCGCAAGAAATGGTACCGAAACCCCGTATTTACATATCTGCCACTCTGCAGGAGAATCCGTATAGGTGTTCGAGTGTTCGAACCGTAATGCGCAAGAAATGGTACCGAAACCCCGTATTTACATATCTGCCACTGTGCAGGAGAGTCCAGATAGGTGTTTGAGTGTTCGAACCGTAATGCGCAAGAAATGGTACCGAAACCCCGTATTTACATATCTGCCACTGTGCAGGAGAATCCGCATAGGTGTTCGAGTGTTCGAACCGTATTGCGCAAGAAATGGTATGTAAACCCCGTATTTACATATCTGCCACTGTGCAGGAGAATCCGTATAGGTGTTCGAGTGTTCGAACCGTAATGCGCTAGAAATGGTATGGAAACCCCGTATTTACATATCTGCCACTGTGCAGGAGAATCCGCATAGGTGTTCGAGTGTTCGAACCGTAATGCGCAAGAAATGGTATGTAAACCCCGTATTTACATATCTGCCACTGTGCAGGAGAATCCGCATAGGTGTTCGAGTGTTCGAACCGTATTGCGCAAGAAATGGTATGTAAACCCCGTATTTACATATCTGCCACTGTGCAGGAGAATCCGTATAGGTGTTCGAGTGTTCGAACCGTAATGCGCAAGAAATGGTATGGAAACCCCGTATTTACATATCTGCCACTGTGCAGGAGAATCCGCATAGGTGTTCGAGTGTTCGAACCGTAATGCGCAAGAAATGGTATGTAAACCCCGTATTTACATATCTGCCACTGTGCAGGAGAATCCGTATAGGTGTTCGAGTGTTCGAACCGTAATGCGCAAGAAATGGTACCGAAACCCCGTATTTACATATCTGCCACTGTGTAGGAGAATCCGCATAGGTGTTCGAGTGTTCGAACCGTAATGCGCAAGAAATGGTAGGTAAACCCCGTATTTACATATCTGCCACTCTGCAGGAGAATCCGCATAGGTGTTCGAGTGTTCGAACTGTAATGCGCAAGAAATGGTACGGAAACCCCGTATTTACATATCTGGCACTGTGCAGGAGAATCCGCATAGGTGTTCGAGTGTTCCAACCGTAATGCGCAAGAAATGGTACCGAAACCCCGTATTTACATATCTGCTACTGTGCAGGAGAATCCGTATAGGTGTTCGAGTGTTCGAACCGTAATGCGCAAGAAATGGTACCGAAACCCCGTATTTACATATCTGCCACTGTGCAGGAGAATCCGGATAGGTGTTTGATTGTTCGAACCGTAATGCGCAAGAAATGGTACCGAAACCCCGTATTTACATATCTGCCACAGTGCAGGAGAATCCGCATAGGTGTTCGAGTGTTCGAACCGTATTGCGCAAGAAATGGTATGTAAACCCCGTATTTACATATCTGCCACTGTGCAGGAGAATCCGTATAGGTGTTCGAGTGTTCGAACCGTAATGCGCAAGAAATGGTATGGAAACCCCGTATTTACATATCTGCCACTGTGCAGGAGAATCCGCATAGGTGTTCGAGTGTTCGAACCGTAATGCGCAAGAAATGGTATGGAAACCCCGTATTTACATATCTGCCACTGTGCAGGAGAATCCGCATAGGTGTTCGAGTGTTCGAACCGTAATGCGCAAGAAATGGTATGTAAACCCCGTATTTACATATCTGCCACTGTGCAGGAGAATCCGCATAGGTGTTCGAGTGTTCGAACCGTATTGCGCAAGAAATAGTATGTAAACCCCGTATTTACATATCTGCCACTGTGTAGGAGAATCCGTATAGGTGTTCGAGTGTTCGAACCGTAATGCGCAAGAAATGGTATGGAAACCCCGTATTTACATATCTGCCACTGTGCATGAGAATCCGCATAGGTGTTCGAGTGTTCGAACCGTAATGCGCAAGAAATGGTATGTAAACCCCGTATTTACATATCTGCCACTTTGCAGGAGAATCCGTATATGTGTTCGAGTGTTCGAACCGTAATGCGCAAGAAATGGTACGGAAACCCCGTATTTACATATCTGCCACTGTGCAGGAGAATCCGCATAGGTGTTCGAGTGTTCGAACCGTAATGCGCAAGAAATGGTATGTAAACCCCGTATTTACATATCTGCCACTGTGCAGGAGAATCCGCATAGGTGTTCGAGTGTTCGAACCGTAATGCGCAAGAAATGGTACCGAAACCCCGTATTTACAAATCTGCCACTGTGTAGGAGAATCCGCATAGGTGTTCGAGTGTTCGAACCGTATTGCGCATGAAATGGTATGTAAACCCCGTATTTACATATCTGCCACTGTGTAGGAGAATCCGTATAGGTGTTCGAGTGTTCGAACCGTAATGCGCAAGAAATGGTATGTAAACCCCGTATTTACATATCTGCCACTGTGCAGCAGAATCCGTATAGGTGTTCGAGTGTTCCAACCGTAATGCGCAAGAAATGGTACCGAAACCCCGTATTTACATATCTGCCACTGTGCAGGAGAATCCGTATAGGTGTTCGAGTGTTCGAACCGTAATGCGCAAGAAATGGTACCGAAACCCTGTATTTACATATCTGCCACTGTGCAGGAGAATCCGGATAGGTGTTTGAGTGTTCGAACTGTAATTCGCAAGAAATGGTACCGAAACCCCGTATTTACATATCTGCCACTGTGCAGGAGAATCCGCATAGGTGTTCGAGTGTTCGAACCGTATTGCGCAAGAAATGGTATGTAAACCCCGTATTTACATATCTGCCACTGTGCAGGAGAATCCGTATAGGTGTTCGAGTGTTCGAACCGTAATGCGCAAGAAATGGTATGGAAACCCCGTATTTACATATCTGCCACTGTACAGGAGAATCCGCATAGGTGTTCGAGTGTTCGAACCGTAATGCGCAAGAAATGGTATGTAAACCCCGTATTTACATATCTGCCACTGTGCAGGAGAATCCGCATAGGTGTTCGAGTGTTCGAACCGTATTGCGCAAGAAATGGTATGTAAACCCCGTATTTACATATCTGCCACTGTGCAGGAGAATCCGTATAGGTGTTCGAGTGTTCGAACCGTAAGGCGCAAGAAATGGTATGGAAACCCCGTATTTACATATCTGCCACTGTGCAGGAGAATCCGCATAGGTGTTCGAGTGTTCGAACCGTAATGCGCAAGAAATGGTATGTAAACCCCGTATTTACATATCTGCCACTTTGCAGGAGAATCCGTATATGTGTTCGAGTGTTCGAACCGTAATGCGCAAGAAATGGTACGGAAACCCCGTATTTACATATCTGCCACTGTGCAGGAGAATCCGTATAGGTGTTCGAGTGTTCGAACCGTAATGCGCAAGAAATGGTATGGAAACCCCGTATTTACATATCTGCCACTGTGCAGGAGAATCCGCATAGGTGTTCGAGTGTTCGAACCGTAATGCGCAAGAAATGGTATGTAAACCCCGTATTTACATATCTGCCACTGTGCAGGAGAATCCGTATAGGTGTTCGAGTGTTCGAACCGTAATGCGCAAGAAATGGTACCGAAACCCCGTATTTACATATCTGCCACTGTGCAGGAGAATCCGCATAGGTGTTCGAGTGTTCGAACCGTAATGCGCAAGAAATGGTAGGTAAACCCCGTATTTACATATCTGCCACTCTGCAGGAGAATCCGCATAGGTGTTCGAGTGTTCGAACCGTAATGCGCAAGAAATGGTATGTAAACCCCGTATTTACATATCTGCCACTGTGCAGGAGAATCCGTATAGGTGTTCGAGTGTTCCAACCGTAATGCGCAAGAAATGGTACCGAAACCCCGTATTTACATATCTGCCACTGTGCAGGAGAATCCGTATAGGTGTTCGAGTGTTCGAACCGTAATGCGCAAGAAATGGTACCGAAACCCCGTATTTACATATCTGCCACTGTGCAGGAGAGTCCAGATAGGTGTTTGAGTGTTCGAACCGTAATGCGCAAGAAATGGTACCGAAACCCCGTATTTACATATCTGCCACTGTGCAGGAGAATCCGCATAGGTGTTCGAGTGTTCGAACCGTATTGCGCAAGAAATGGTATGTAAACCCCGTATTTACATATCTGCCACTGTGCAGGAGAATCCGTATAGGTGTTCGAGTGTTCGAACCGTAATGCGCAAGAAATGGTATGGAAACCCCGTATTTACATATCTGCCACTGTGCAGGAGAATCCGCATAGGTGTTCGAGTGTTCGAACCGTAATGCGCAAGAAATGGTATGTAAACCCCGTATTTACATATCTGCCACTGTGCAGGAGAATCCGTATAGGTGTTCGAGTGTTCGAACTGTAATGCGCAAGAAATGGTATGGAAACCCCGTATTTACATATCTGCCACTGTGCAGGAGAATCCGCATAGGTGTTCGAGTGTTCGAACTGTAATGCGCAAGAAATGGTATGTAAACCCCGTATTTACATATCTGCCACTGTGCAGGAGAATCCGTATAGGTGTTCGAGTGTTCGAACCGTAATGCGCAAGAAATGGTACCGAAACCCCGTATTTACATATCTGCCACTGTGCAGGAGAATCCGCATAGGTGTTTGAGTGTTCGAACCGTAATGCGCAAGAAATGGTAGGTAAACCCCGTATTTACATATCTGCCACTCTGCAGGAGAATCCGCATAGGTGTTCGAGTGTTCGAACTGTAATGCGCAAGAAATGGTACGGAAACCCCGTATTTACATATCTGGCACTGTGCAGGAGAATCCGCATAGGTGTTCGAGTGTTCCAACCGTAATGCGCAAGAAATGGTACCGAAACCCCGTATTTACATATCTGCTACTGTGCAGGAGAATCCGTATAGGTGTTCGAGTGTTCGAACCGTAATGCGCAAGAAATGGTACCGAAACCCCGTATTTACATATCTGCCACTGTGCAGGAGAATCCGGATAGGTGTTTGAGTGTTCGAACCGTAATGCGCAAGAAATGGTACCGAAACCCCGTATTTACATATCTGCCACAGTGCAGGAGAATCCGCATAGGTGTTCGAGTGTTCGAACCGTATTGCGCAAGAAATGGTATGTAAACCCCGTATTTACATATCTGCCACTGTGCAGGAGAATTCGTATAGGTGTTCGAGTGTTCGAACCGTAATGCGCAAGAAATGGTATGGAAACCCCGTATTTACATATCTGCCACTGTACAGGAGAATCCGTATAGGTGTTCGAGTGTTCGAACCGTAATGCGCAAGAAATGGTACCGAAACCCCGTATTTACATATCTGCCACTGTGCAGGAGAATCCGGATAGGTGTTTGAGTGTTCGAACCGTAATGCGCAAGAAATGGTACCGAAACCCCGTATTTACATATCTGCCACTGTACAGGAGAATCCGCATAGGTGTTCGAGTGTTTGAACCGTATTGCGCAAGAAATGGTATGTAAACCCCGTATTTACATATCTGCCACTGTGCAGGAGAATCCGTATAGGTGTTCGAGTGTTCGAACCGTAATGCGCAAGAAATGGTATGGAAACCCCGTATTTACATATCTGCCACTGTGCAGGAGAATCCGCATAGGTGTTCGAGTGTTCGAACCGTAATGCGCAAGAAATGGTATGTAAACCCCGTATTTACATATCTGCCACTGTGCAGGAGAATCCGTATAGGTGTTCGAGTGTTCGAACCGTAATGCGCAAGAAATGGTATGTAAACCCCGTATTTACATATCTGCCACTGTGCAGGAGAATCCGCATAGGTGTTCGAGTGTTCGAACCGTAATGCGCAAGAAATGGTACCGAAACCCCGTATTTACATATCTGCCACTGTGCAGGAGAATCCGCATAGGTGTTCGAGTGTTCGAACCGTATTGCGCAAGAAATGGTATGTAAACCCCGTATTTACATATCTGCCACTGGGCAGGAGAATCCGTATAGGTGTTCGAGTGTTCGAACCGTAATGCGCAAGAAATGGTATGGAAACCCCGTATTTACATATCTGCCACTGCGCAGGAGAATCCGTAGAGGTGTTCGAGTGTTCGAACCGTAATGCGCAAGAAATGGTACGGAAACCCCGTATTTACATATCTGCCACTGTGCAGGAGAATCCGCATAGGTGTTCGAGTGTTCGAACCGTAATGCGCAAGAAATGGTATGTAAACCCCGTATTTACATATCTGCCACTGTGCAGGAGAATCCGTATAGGTGTTCGAGTGTTCGAACCGTAATGCGCAAGAAATGGTACCGAAACCCCGTATTTACATATCTGCCACTGTGCAGGAGAATCCGCATAGGTGTTCGAGTGTTCGAACCGTAATGCGCAAGAAATGGTAGGTAAACCCCGTATTTACATATTTGCCACTCTGCAGGAGAATCCGCATAGGTGTTCGAGTGTTCGAACTGTAATGCGCAAGAAATGGTACGGAAACCCCGTATTTACATATCTGCCACTGTGCGGGAGAATCCGCATAGGTGTTCGAGTGTTCCAACCGTAATGCGCAAGAAATGGTACCGAAACCCCGTATTTACATATCTGCTACTGTGCAGGAGAATCCGTATAGGTGTTCGAGTGTTCGAACCGTAATGCGCAAGAAATGGTACCGAAACCCCGTATTTACATATCTGCCACTGTGCAGGAGAATCCGGATAGGTGTTTGAGTGTTCGAACCGTAATGCGCAAGAAATGGTACCGAAACCCCGTATTTACAAATCTGCCACTGTGCAGGAGAATCCGCATAGGTGTTCGAGTGTTCGAACCGTATTGCGCAAGAAATGGTATGTAAACCCCGTATTTACATATCTGCCACTGTGCAGGAGAATCCGTATAGGTGTTCGAGTGTTCGAACCGTAATGCGCAAGAAATGGTATGGAAACCCCGTATTTACATATCTGCCACTGTGCAGGAGAATCCGTATAGGTGTTCGAGTGTTCGAACCGTAATGCGCAAGAAATGGTACCGAAACCCCGTATTTACATATCTGCCACTGTGCAGGAGAATCCGGATAGGTGTTTGAGTGTTCGAACCGTAATGCGCAAGAAATGGTACCGAAACCCCGTATTTACATATCTGCCACTGTGCAGGAGAATCCGCATAGGTGTTCGAGTGTTTGAACCGTATTGCGCAAGAAATGGTATGTAAACCCCGTATTTACATATCTGCCACTGTGCAGGAGAATCCGTATAGGTGTTCGAGTGTTCGAACCGTAATGCGCAAGAAATGGTATGGAAACCCCGTATTTACATATCTGCCACTGTGCAGGAGAATCCGCATAGGTGTTCGAGTGTTCGAACCGTAATGCGCAAGAAATGGTATGTAAACCCCGTATTTACATATCTGCCACTGTGCAGGAGAATCCGTATAGGTGTTCGAGTGTTCGAACCGTAATGCGCAAGAAATGGTATGGAAACCCCGTATTTACATATCTGCCACTGTACAGGAGAATCCGCATAGGTGTTCGAGTGTTCGAACCGTAATGCGCAAGAAATGGTATGTAAACCCCGTATTTACATATCTGCCACTGTGCAGGAGAATCCGCATAGGTGTTCGAGTGTTCGAACCGTATTGCGCAAGAAATGGTATGTAAACCCCGTATTTACATATCTGCCACTGTGCAGGAGAATCCGTATAGGTGTTCGAGTGTTCGAACCGTAAGGCGCAAGAAATGGTATGGAAACCCCGTATTTACATATCTGCCACTGTGCAGGAGAATCCGCATAGGTGTTCGAGTGTTCGAACCGTAATGCGCAAGAAATGGTATGTAAACCCCGTATTTACATATCTGCCACTTTGCAGGAGAATCCGTATATGTGTTCGAGTGTTCGAACCGTAATGCGCAAGAAATGGTACGGAAACCCCGTATTTACATATCTGCCACTGTGCAGGAGAATCCGTATAGGTGTTCGAGTGTTCGAACCGTAATGCGCAAGAAATGGTATGGAAACCCCGTATTTACATATCTGCCACTGTGCAGGAGAATCCGCATAGGTGTTCGAGTGTTCGAACCGTAATGCGCAAGAAATGGTATGTAAACCCCGTATTTACATATCTGCCACTGTGCAGGAGAATCCGTATAGGTGTTCGAGTGTTCGAACCGTAATGCGCAAGAAATGGTACCGAAACCCCGTATTTACATATCTGCCACTGTGCAGGAGAATCCGCATAGGTGTTCGAGTGTTCGAACCGTAATGCGCAAGAAATGGTAGGTAAACCCCGTATTTACATATCTGCCACTCTGCAGGAGAATCCGCATAGGTGTTCGAGTGTTCGAACCGTAATGCGCAAGAAATGGTATGTAAACCCCGTATTTACATATCTGCCACTGTGCAGGAGAATCCGTATAGGTGTTCGAGTGTTCCAACCGTAATGCGCAAGAAATGGTACCGAAACCCCGTATTTACATATCTGCCACTGTGCAGGAGAATCCGTATAGGTGTTCGAGTGTTCGAACCGTAATGCGCAAGAAATGGTACCGAAACCCCGTATTTACATATCTGCCACTGTGCAGGAGAGTCCAGATAGGTGTTTGAGTGTTCGAACCGTAATGCGCAAGAAATGGTACCGAAACCCCGTATTTACATATCTGCCACTGTGCAGGAGAATCCGCATAGGTGTTCGAGTGTTCGAACCGTATTGCGCAAGAAATGGTATGTAAACCCCGTATTTACATATCTGCCACTGTGCAGGAGAATCCGTATAGGTGTTCGAGTGTTCGAACCGTAATGCGCAAGAAATGGTATGGAAACCCCGTATTTACATATCTGCCACTGTGCAGGAGAATCCGCATAGGTGTTCGAGTGTTCGAACCGTAATGCGCAAGAAATGGTATGTAAACCCCGTATTTACATATCTGCCACTGTGCAGGAGAATCCGTATAGGTGTTCGAGTGTTCGAACTGTAATGCGCAAGAAATGGTATGGAAACCCCGTATTTACATATCTGCCACTGTGCAGGAGAATCCGCATAGGTGTTCGAGTGTTCGAACTGTAATGCGCAAGAAATGGTATGTAAACCCCGTATTTACATATCTGCCACTGTGCAGGAGAATCCGTATAGGTGTTCGAGTGTTCGAACCGTAATGCGCAAGAAATGGTACCGAAACCCCGTATTTACATATCTGCCACTGTGCAGGAGAATCCGCATAGGTGTTTGAGTGTTCGAACCGTAATGCGCAAGAAATGGTAGGTAAACCCCGTATTTACATATCTGCCACTCTGCAGGAGAATCCGCATAGGTGTTCGAGTGTTCGAACTGTAATGCGCAAGAAATGGTACGGAAACCCCGTATTTACATATCTGGCACTGTGCAGGAGAATCCGCATAGGTGTTCGAGTGTTCCAACCGTAATGCGCAAGAAATGGTACCGAAACCCCGTATTTACATATCTGCTACTGTGCAGGAGAATCCGTATAGGTGTTCGAGTGTTCGAACCGTAATGCGCAAGAAATGGTACCGAAACCCCGTATTTACATATCTGCCACTGTGCAGGAGAATCCGGATAGGTGTTTGAGTGTTCGAACCGTAATGCGCAAGAAATGGTACCGAAACCCCGTATTTACATATCTGCCACAGTGCAGGAGAATCCGCATAGGTGTTCGAGTGTTCGAACCGTATTGCGCAAGAAATGGTATGTAAACCCCGTATTTACATATCTGCCACTGTGCAGGAGAATTCGTATAGGTGTTCGAGTGTTCGAACCGTAATGCGCAAGAAATGGTATGGAAACCCCGTATTTACATATCTGCCACTGTGCAGGAGAATCCGTATAGGTGTTCGAGTGTTCGAACCGTAATGCGCAAGAAATGGTACCGAAACCCCGTATTTACATATCTGCCACTGTGCAGGAGAATCCGGATAGGTGTTTGAGTGTTCGAACCGTAATGCGCAAGAAATGGTACCGAAACCCCGTATTTACATATCTGCCACTGTACAGGAGAATCCGCATAGGTGTTCGAGTGTTTGAACCGTATTGCGCAAGAAATGGTATGTAAACCCCGTATTTACATATCTGCCACTGTGCAGGAGAATCCGTATAGGTGTTCGAGTGTTCGAACCGTAATGCGCAAGAAATGGTATGGAAACCCCGTATTTACATATCTGCCACTGTGCAGGAGAATCCGCATAGGTGTTCGAGTGTTCGAACCGTAATGCGCAAGAAATGGTATGTAAACCCCGTATTTACATATCTGCCACTGTGCAGGAGAATCCGTATAGGTGTTCGAGTGTTCGAACCGTAATGCGCAAGAAATGGTATGTAAACCCCGTATTTACATATCTGCCACTGTGCAGGAGAATCCGCATAGGTGTTCGAGTGTTCGAACCGTAATGCGCAAGAAATGGTACCGAAACCCCGTATTTACATATCTGCCACTGTGCAGGAGAATCCGCATAGGTGTTCGAGTGTTCGAACCGTATTGCGCAAGAAATGGTATGTAAACCCCGTATTTACATATCTGCCACTGGGCAGGAGAATCCGTATAGGTGTTCGAGTGTTCGAACCGTAATGCGCAAGAAATGGTATGGAAACCCCGTATTTACATATCTGCCACTGCGCAGGAGAATCCGTAGAGGTGTTCGAGTGTTCGAACCGTAATGCGCAAGAAATGGTACGGAAACCCCGTATTTACATATCTGCCACTGTGCAGGAGAATCCGCATAGGTGTTCGAGTGTTCGAACCGTAATGCGCAAGAAATGGTATGTAAACCCCGTATTTACATATCTGCCACTGTGCAGGAGAATCCGTATAGGTGTTCGAGTGTTCGAACCGTAATGCGCAAGAAATGGTACCGAAACCCCGTATTTACATATCTGCCACTGTGCAGGAGAATCCGCATAGGTGTTCGAGTGTTCGAACCGTAATGCGCAAGAAATGGTAGGTAAACCCCGTATTTACATATTTGCCACTCTGCAGGAGAATCCGCATAGGTGTTCGAGTGTTCGAACTGTAATGCGCAAGAAATGGTACGGAAACCCCGTATTTACATATCTGCCACTGTGCGGGAGAATCCGCATAGGTGTTCGAGTGTTCCAACCGTAATGCGCAAGAAATGGTACCGAAACCCCGTATTTACATATCTGCTACTGTGCAGGAGAATCCGTATAGGTGTTCGAGTGTTCGAACCGTAATGCGCAAGAAATGGTACCGAAACCCCGTATTTACATATCTGCCACTGTGCAGGAGAATCCGGATAGGTGTTTGAGTGTTCGAACCGTAATGCGCAAGAAATGGTACCGAAACCCCGTATTTACAAATCTGCCACTGTGCAGGAGAATCCGCATAGGTGTTCGAGTGTTCGAACCGTATTGCGCAAGAAATGGTATGTAAACCCCGTATTTACATATCTGCCACTGTGCAGGAGAATCCGTATAGGTGTTCGAGTGTTCGAACCGTAATGCGCAAGAAATGGTATGGAAACCCCGTATTTACATATCTGCCACTGTGCAGGAGAATCCGTATAGGTGTTCGAGTGTTCGAACCGTAATGCGCAAGAAATGGTACCGAAACCCCGTATTTACATATCTGCCACTGTGCAGGAGAATCCGGATAGGTGTTTGAGTGTTCGAACCGTAATGCGCAAGAAATGGTACCGAAACCCCGTATTTACATATCTGCCACTGTGCAGGAGAATCCGCATAGGTGTTCGAGTGTTTGAACCGTATTGCGCAAGAAATGGTATGTAAACCCCGTATTTACATATCTGCCACTGTGCAGGAGAATCCGTATAGGTGTTCGAGTGTTCGAACCGTAATGCGCAAGAAATGGTATGGAAACCCCGTATTTACATATCTGCCACTGTGCAGGAGAATCCGCATAGGTGTTCGAGTGTTCGAACCGTAATGCGCAAGAAATGGTATGTAAACCCCGTATTTACATATCTGCCACTGTGCAGGAGAATCCGTATAGGTGTTCGAGTGTTCGAACCGTAATGCGCAAGAAATGGTACCGAAACCCCGTATTTACATATCTGCCACTCTGCACGAGAATCCGCATAGGTGTTCGAGTGTTTGAACCGTAATGCGCAAGAAATGGTACGGAAACCCCGTATTTACATATGTGCCACTGTGCAGGAGAATTCGCATAGGTGTTCGAGTGTTCCAACCGTAATGCGCAAGAAATGGTACCGAAACCCCGTATTTACATATCTGCTACTGTGCAGGAGAATCCGTATAGGTGTTCGAGTGTTCGAACCGTAATGCGCAAGAAATGGTACCGAAACCCCGTATTTACATATCTGCCACTGTGCAGGAGAATCCGGATAGGTGTTTGAGTGTTCGAACCGTAATGCGCAAGAAATGGTACCGAAACCCCGTATTTACATATCTGCCACTGTGCAGGAGAATCCGCATAGGTGTTCGAGTGTTCGAACCGTATTGCGCAAGAAATGGTATGTAAACCCCGTATTTACATATCTGCCACTGTGCGGGAGAATCCGTATAGGTGTTCGAGTGTTCGAACCGTAATGCGCAAGAAATGGTATGGAAACCCCGTATTTACATATCTGCCACTGCGCAGGAGAATCCGTAGAGGTGTTCGAGTGTTCGAACCGTAATGCGCAAGAAATGGTACGGAAACCCCGTATTTACATATCTGCCACTGTGCAGGAGAATCCGCATAGGTGTTCGAGTGTTCGAACCGTAATGCGCAAGAAATGGTATGTAAACCCCGTATTTACATATCTGCCACTGTGCAGGAGAATCCGTATAGGTGTTCGAGTGTTCGAACCGTAATGCGCAAGAAATGGTACCGAAACCCCGTATTTACATATCTGCCACTGTGCAGGAGAATCCGCATAGGTGTTCGAGTGTTCGAACCGTAATGCGCAAGAAATGGTAGGTAAACCCCGTATTTACATATCTGCCACTCTGCAGGAGAATCCGCATAGGTGTTCGAGTGTTCGAACCGTATTGCGCAAGAAATGGTACGGAAACCCCGTATTTACATATCTGCCACTGTGCAGGAGAATCCGCATAGGTGTTCGAGTGTTCCAACCGTAATGCGCAAGAAATGGTACCGAAACCCCGTATTTACATATCTGCTACTGTGCAGGAGAATCCATATAGGTGTTCGAGTGTTCGAACCGTAATGCGCAAGAAATGGAACCGAAACCCCGTATTTACATATCTGCCACTGTGTAGGAGAATCCGGATAGGTGTTTGAGTGTTCGAACTGTAATGCGCAAGAAATGGTACCGAAACCCCGTATTTACATATCTGCCACTGCGCAGGAGAATCCGCATAGGTGTTCGAGTGTTCGAATCGTATTGCGCAAGAAATGGTATGTAAACCCCGTATTTACATATCTGCCACTGTGCAGGAGAATCCGTATAGGTGTTCGAGTGTTCGAACCGTAATGCGCAAGAAATGGTATGGAAACCCCGTATTTACATATCTGCCACTGCGCAGGAGAATCCGTAGAGGTGTTCGAGTGTTCGAACCGTAATGCGCAAGAAATGGTACGGAAATCCCGTATTTACATATCTGCCACTGTGCAGGAGAATCCGTATAGGTGTTCGAGTGTTCGAACCGTAATGCGCAAGAAATGGTACCGAAACCCCGTATTTACATATCTGCCACTGTGCAGGAGAATCCGTATAGGTGTTCGAGTGTTCGAACCGTAATGCGCAAGAAATGGTACCGAAACCCCGTATTTACATATCTGCCACTGTGCAGGGGAATCCGCATAGGTGTTCGAGTGTTCGAACCGTAATGCGCAAGAAATGGTATGTAAACCCCGTATTTACATATCTGCCACTGTGCAGGAGAATCCGTATAGGTGTTCGAGTGTTCGAACCGTAATGCGCAAGAAATGGTACCGAAACCCCGTATTTACATATCTGCCACTGTGCAGGAGAATCCGCATAGGTGTTCGAGTGTTCGAACCGTAATGCGCAAGAAATGGTAGGTAAACCCCGTATTTACATATCTGCCACTCTACAGGAGAATCCGCATAGGTGTTCGAGTGTTTGAACCGTAATGCGCAAGAAATGGTACGGAAACCCCGTTATTACATATGTGCCACTGTGCAGGAGAATCCGCATAGGTGTTCGAGTGTTCCAACCGTAATGCGCAAGAAATGGTACCGAAACCCCGTATTTACATATCTGCTACTGTGCAGGAGAATCCGTATAGGTGTTCGAGTGTTCGAACCGTAATGCGCAAGAAATGGTACCGAAACCCCGTATTTACATATCTGCCACTGTGCAGGAGAATCCGGATAGGTGTTCGAGTGTTCGAACCGTAATGCGCAAGAAATGGTATGTAAACCCCGTATTTACATATCTGCCACTGTGCAGGAGAATCCGTATAGGTGTTCGAGTGTTCGAACCGTAATGCGCAAGAAATGGTATGTAAACCCCGTATTTACATATCTGCCACTGTGCAGGAGAATCCGCATAGGTGTTCGAGTGTTCGAACCGTAATGCGCAAGAAATGGTACCGAAACCCCGTATTTACATATCTGCCACTGTGCAGGAGAATCCGCATAGGTGTTCGAGTGTTCGAACCGTATTGCGCAAGAAATGGTATGTAAACCCCGTATTTACATATCTGCCACTGGGCAGGAGAATCCGTATAGGTGTTCGAGTGTTCGAACCGTAATGCGCAAGAAATGGTATGGAAACCCCGTATTTACATATCTGCCACTGCGCAGGAGAATCCGTAGAGGTGTTCGAGTGTTCGAACCGTAATGCGCAAGAAATGGTACGGAAACCCCGTATTTACATATCTGCCACTGTGCAGGAGAATCCGCATAGGTGTTCGAGTGTTCGAACCGTAATGCGCAAGAAATGGTATGTAAACCCCGTATTTACATATCTGCCACTGTGCAGGAGAATCCGTATAGGTGTTCGAGTGTTCGAACCGTAATGCGCAAGAAATGGTACCGAAACCCCGTATTTACATATCTGCCACTGTGCAGGAGAATCCGCATAGGTGTTCGAGTGTTCGAACCGTAATGCGCAAGAAATGGTAGGTAAACCCCGTATTTACATATTTGCCACTCTGCAGGAGAATCCGCATAGGTGTTCGAGTGTTCGAACTGTAATGCGCAAGAAATGGTACGGAAACCCCGTATTTACATATCTGCCACTGTGCGGGAGAATCCGCATAGGTGTTCGAGTGTTCCAACCGTAATGCGCAAGAAATGGTACCGAAACCCCGTATTTACATATCTGCTACTGTGCAGGAGAATCCGTATAGGTGTTCGAGTGTTCGAACCGTAATGCGCAAGAAATGGTACCGAAACCCCGTATTTACATATCTGCCACTGTGCAGGAGAATCCGGATAGGTGTTTGAGTGTTCGAACCGTAATGCGCAAGAAATGGTACCGAAACCCCGTATTTACAAATCTGCCACTGTGCAGGAGAATCCGCATAGGTGTTCGAGTGTTCGAACCGTATTGCGCAAGAAATGGTATGTAAACCCCGTATTTACATATCTGCCACTGTGCAGGAGAATCCGTATAGGTGTTCGAGTGTTCGAACCGTAATGCGCAAGAAATGGTATGGAAACCCCGTATTTACATATCTGCCACTGTGCAGGAGAATCCGTATAGGTGTTCGAGTGTTCGAACCGTAATGCGCAAGAAATGGTACCGAAACCCCGTATTTACATATCTGCCACTGTGCAGGAGAATCCGGATAGGTGTTTGAGTGTTCGAACCGTAATGCGCAAGAAATGGTACCGAAACCCCGTATTTACATATCTGCCACTATGCAGGAGAATCCGCATAGGTGTTCGAGTGTTTGAACCGTATTGCGCAAGAAATGGTATGTAAACCCCGTATTTACATATCTGCCACTGTGCAGGAGAATCCGTATAGGTGTTCGAGTGTTCGAACCGTAATGCGCAAGAAATGGTATGGAAACCCCGTATTTACATATCTGCCACTGTGCAGGAGAATCCGCATAGGTGTTCGAGTGTTCGAACCGTAATGCGCAAGAAATGGTATGTAAACCCCGTATTTACATATCTGCCACTGTGCAGGAGAATCCGTATAGGTGTTCGAGTGTTCGAACCGTAATGCGCAAGAAATGGTACCGAAACCCCGTATTTACATATCTGCCACTCTGCACGAGAATCCGCATAGGTGTTCGAGTGTTTGAACCGTAATGCGCAAGAAATGGTACGGAAACCCCGTATTTACATATGTGCCACTGTGCAGGAGAATCCGCATAGGTGTTCGAGTGTTCCAACCGTAATGCGCAAGAAATGGTACCGAAACCCCGTATTTACATATCTGCTACTGTGCAGGAGAATCCGTATAGGTGTTCGAGTGTTCGAACCGTAATGCGCAAGAAATGGTACCGAAACCCCGTATTTACATATCTGCCACTGTGCAGGAGAATCCGGATAGGTGTTTGAGTGTTCGAACCGTAATGCGCAAGAAATGGTACCGAAACCCCGTATTTACATATCTGCCACTGTGCAGGAGAATCCGCATAGGTGTTCGAGTGTTCGAACCGTATTGCGCAAGAAATGGTATGTAAACCCCGTATTTACATATCTGCCACTGTGCGGGAGAATCCGTATAGGTGTTCGAGTGTTCGAACCGTAATGCGCAAGAAATGGTATGGAAACCCCGTATTTACATATCTGCCACTGTGCAGGAGAATCCGCATAGGTGTTCGAGTGTTCGAACCGTAATGCGCAAGAAATGGTAGGTAAACCCCGTATTTACATATTTGCCACTCTGCAGGAGAATCCGCATAGGTGTTCGAGTGTTCGAACTGTAATGCGCAAGAAATGGTACGGAAACCCCGTATTTACATATCTGCCACTGTGCGGGAGAATCCGCATAGGTGTTCGAGTGTTCCAACCGTAATGCGCAAGAAATGGTACCGAAACCCCGTATTTACATATCTGCTACTGTGCAGGAGAATCCGTATAGGTGTTCGAGTGTTCGAACCGTAATGCGCAAGAAATGGTACGGAAACCCCGTATTTACATATCTGCCACTGTGCGGGAGAATCCGCATAGGTGTTCGAGTGTTCCAACCGTAATGCGCAAGAAATGGTACCGAAACCCCGTATTCACATATCTGCTACTGTGCAGGAGAATCCGTATAGGTGTTCGAGTGTTCGAACCGTAATGCGCAAGAAATGGTACCGAAACCCCGTATTTACATATCTGCCACTGTGCAGGAGAATCCGGATAGGTGTTTGAGTGTTCGAACCGTAATGCGCAAGAAATGGTACCGAAACCCCGTATTTACAAATCTGCCACTGTGCAGGAGAATCCGCATAGGTGTTCGAGTGTTCGAACCGTATTGCGCAAGAAATGGTATGTAAACCCCGTATTTACATATCTGCCACTGTGCAGGAGAATCCGTATAGGTGTTCGAGTGTTCGAACCGTAATGCGCAAGAAATGGTATGGAAACCCCGTATTTACATATCTGCCACTGTGCAGGAGAATCCGTATAGGTGTTCGAGTGTTCGAACCGTAATGCGCAAGAAATGGTACCGAAACCCCGTATTTACATATCTGCCACTGTGCAGGAGAATCCGGATAGGTGTTTGAGTGTTCGAACCGTAATGCGCAAGAAATGGTACCGAAACCCCGTATTTACATATCTGCCACTGTGCAGGAGAATCCGCATAGGTGTTCGAGTGTTTGAACCGTATTGCGCAAGAAATGGTATGTAAACCCCGTATTTACATATCTGCCACTGTGCAGGAGAATCCGTATAGGTGTTCGAGTGTTCGAACCGTAATGCGCAAGAAATGGTATGGAAACCCCGTATTTACATATCTGCCACTGTGCAGGAGAATCCGCATAGGTGTTCGAGTGTTCGAACCGTAATGCGCAAGAAATGGTATGTAAACCCCGTATTTACATATCTGCCACTGTGCAGGAGAATCCGTATAGGTGTTCGAGTGTTCGAACCGTAATGCGCAAGAAATGGTACCGAAACCCCGTATTTACATATCTGCCACTCTGCACGAGAATCCGCATAGGTGTTCGAGTGTTTGAACCGTAATGCGCAAGAAATGGTACGGAAACCCCGTATTTACATATGTGCCACTGTGCAGGAGAATCCGCATAGGTGTTCGAGTGTTCCAACCGTAATGCGCAAGAAATGGTACCGAAACCCCGTATTTACATATCTGCTACTGTGCAGGAGAATCCGTATAGGTGTTCGAGTGTTCGAACCGTAATGCGCAAGAAATGGTACCGAAACCCCGTATTTACATATCTGCCACTGTGCAGGAGAATCCGGATAGGTGTTTGAGTGTTCGAACCGTAATGCGCAAGAAATGGTACCGAAACCCCGTATTTACATATCTGCCACTGTGCAGGAGAATCCGCATAGGTGTTCGAGTGTTCGAACCGTATTGCGCAAGAAATGGTATGTAAACCCCGTATTTACATATCTGCCACTGTGCGGGAGAATCCGTATAGGTGTTCGAGTGTTCGAACCGTAATGCGCAAGAAATGGTATGGAAACCCCGTATTTACATATCTGCCACTGCGCAGGAGAATCCGTAGAGGTGTTCGAGTGTTCGAACCGTAATGCGCAAGAAATGGTACGGAAACCCCGTATTTACATATCTGCCACTGTGCAGGAGAATCCGCATAGGTGTTCGAGTGTTCGAACCGTAATGCGCAAGAAATGGTATGTAAACCCCGTATTTACATATCTGCCACTGTGCAGGAGAATCCGTATAGGTGTTCGAGTGTTCGAACCGTAATGCGCAAGAAATGGTACCGAAACCCCGTATTTACATATCTGCCACTGTGCAGGAGAATCCGCATAGGTGTTCGAGTGTTCGAACCGTAATGCGCAAGAAATGGTAGGTAAACCCCGTATTTACATATCTGCCACTCTGCAGGAGAATCCGCATAGGTGTTCGAGTGTTCGAACCGTATTGCGCAAGAAATGGTACGGAAACCCCGTATTTACATATCTGCCACTGTGCAGGAGAATCCGCATAGGTGTTCGAGTGTTCCAACCGTAATGCGCAAGAAATGGTACCGAAACCCCGTATTTACATATCTGCTACTGTGCAGGAGAATCCATATAGGTGTTCGAGTGTTCGAACCGTAATGCGCAAGAAATGGAACCGAAACCCCGTATTTACATATCTGCCACTGTGTAGGAGAATCCGGATAGGTGTTTGAGTGTTCGAACTGTAATGCGCAAGAAATGGTACCGAAACCCCGTATTTACATATCTGCCACTGCGCAGGAGAATCCGCATAGGTGTTCGAGTGTTCGAATCGTATTGCGCAAGAAATGGTATGTAAACCCCGTATTTACATATCTGCCACTGTGCAGGAGAATCCGTATAGGTGTTCGAGTGTTCGAACCGTAATGCGCAAGAAATGGTATGGAAACCCCGTATTTACATATCTGCCACTGCGCAGGAGAATCCGTAGAGGTGTTCGAGTGTTCGAACCGTAATGCGCAAGAAATGGTACGGAAATCCCGTATTTACATATATGCCACTGTGCAGGAGAATCCGTATAGGTGTTCGAGTGTTCGAACCGTAATGCGCAAGAAATGGTACCGAAACCCCGTATTTACATATCTGCCACTGTGCAGGAGAATCCGTATAGGTGTTCGAGTGTTCGAACCGTAATGCGCAAGAAATGGTACCGAAACCCCGTATTTACATATCTGCCACTGTGCTGGAGAATCCGCATAGGTGTTCGAGTGTTCGAACCGTAATGCGCAAGAAATTGTATGTAAACCCCGTATTTACATATCTGCCACTGTGCAGGAGAATCCGTATAGGTGTTCGAGTGTTCGAACCGTAATGCGCAAGAAATGGTACCTAAACCCCGTATTTACATATCTGCCACTGTGCAGGAGAATCCGCATAGGTGTTCGAGTGTTCGAACCGTAATGCGCAAGAAATGGTAGGTAAACCCCGTATTTACATATCTGCCACTCTGCAGGAGAATCCGCATAGGTGTTCGAGTGTTCGAACCGTAATGCGCAAGAAATGGTACGGAAACCCCGTATTTACATATCTGCCACTGTGCAGGAGAATCCGCATAGGTGTTCGAGTGTTCCAACCGTAATGCGCAAGAAATGGTACCGAAACCCCGTATTTACATATCTGCTACTGCGCAGGAGAATCCGTATAGGTGTTCGAGTGTTCGAACCGTAATGCGCAAGAAATGGTACCGAAACCCCGTATTTACATATCTGCCACTGTGTAGGAGAATCCGGATAGGTGTTTGAGTGTTCGAACCGTAATGCGCAAGAAATGGTACCGAAACCCCGTATTTACATATCTGCCACTGTGCAGGAGAATCCGCATAGGTGTTCGAGTGTTCGAATCGTATTGCGCAAGAAATGGTATGTAAACCCCGTATTTACATATCTGCCACTGTGCAGGAGAATCCGTATAGGTGTTCGAGTGTTCGAACCGTAATGCGCAAGAAATGGTATGGAAACCCCGTATTGACATATCTGCCACTGCGCAGGAGAATCCGTAGAGGTGTTCGAGTGTTCGAACCGTAATGCGCAAGAAATGGTACGGAAATCCCGTATTTACATATCTGCCACTGTGCAGGAGAATCCGTACAGGTGTTCGAGTGTTCGAACCGTAATGCGCAAGAAATGGTACCGAAACCCCGTATTTACATATCTGCCACTGTGCAGGAGAATCCGTATAGGTGTTCGAGTGTTCGAACCGTAATGCGCAAGAAATGGTACCGAAACCCCGTATTTACATATCTGCCACTGTGCAGGAGAATCCGTATAGGTGTTCGAGTGTTCGAACCGTAATGCGCAAGAAATGGTATGTAAACCCCGTATTTACATATCTGCCACTGTGCAGGAGAATCCGTATAGGTGTTCGAGTGTTCGAACCGTAATGCGCAAGAAATGGTACCGAAACCCCGTATTTACATATCTGCCACTGTGCAGGAGAATCCGCATAGGTGTTCGAGTGTTCCAACCGTAATGCGCAAGAAATGGTACCGAAACCCCGTATTTACATATCTGCTACTGTGCAGGAGAATCCGTATAGGTGTTCGAGTGTTCGAACCGTAATGCGCAAGAAATGGTACCGAAACCCCGTATTTACATATCTGCCACTGTGTAGGAGAATCCGGATAGGTGTTTGAGTGTTCGAACCGTAATGCGCAAGAAATGGTACCGAAACCCCGTATTTACATATCCGCCACTGTGCAGGAGAATCCGCATAGGTGTTCGAGTGTTCGAATCGTATTGCGCAAGAAATGGTATGTAAACCCCGTATTTACATATCTGCCACTGTGCAGGAGAATCCGTATAGGTGTTCGAGTGTTCGAACCGTAATGCGCAAGAAATGGTACCGAAACCCCGTATTTACATATCTGCCACTGTGCAGGAGAATCCGCATAGGTGTTCGAGTGGTCGAACCGTAATGCGCAAGAAATGGTAGGAAAACCCCGTATTTACATATCTGCCACTCTGCAGGAGAATCCGCATAGGTGTTCGAGTGTTTGAACCGTAATGCGCAAGAAATGGTACGGAAACCCCGTATTTACATATGTGCCACTGTGCAGGAGAATCCACATAGGTGTTCGAGTGTTCCAACCGTAATGCGCAAGAAATGGTACCGAAACCCCGTATTTACATATCTGCTACTGTGCAGGAGAATCCGTATAGGTGTTCGAGTGTTCGAACCGTAATGCGCAAGAAATGGTACCGAAACCCCGTATTTACATATCTGCCACTGTACAGGAGAATCCGGATAGGTGTTTGAGTGTTCGAACCGTAATGCGCAAGAAATGGTACCGAAACCCCGTATTTACATATCGGCCACTGTGCAGGAGAATCCGCATAGGTGTTCGAGTGTTCGAACCGTATTGCGCAAGAAATGGTATGTAAACCCCGTATTTACATATCTGCCACTGTGCAGGAGAATCCGTATAGGTGTTCGAGTGTTCGAACCGCAATGCGCAAGAAATGGTATGGAAACCGCGTATTTACATATCTGCCACTGCGCAGGAGAATCCGTAGAGGTGTTCGAGTGTTCGAACCGTAATGCGCAAGAAATGGTACGGAAACCCCGTATTTACATATCTGCCACTGTGCAGGAGAATCCGCATAGGTGTTCGAGTGTTCGAACCGTAATGCGCAAGAAATGGTATGTAAACCCCGTATTTACATATCTGCCACTGTGCAGGAGAATCCGTATAGGTGTTCGAGTGTTCGAACCGTAATGCGCAAGAAATGGTACCGAAACCCCGTATTTACATATCTGCCACTGTGCAGGAGAATCCGCATAGGTGTTCGAGTGTTCGAACCGTAATGCGCAAGAAATGGTAGGTAAACCCCGTATTTACATATCTGCCACTCTGCAGGAGAATCCGCATAGGTGTTCGAGTGTTCGAACCGTAATGCGCAAGAAATGGTACGGAAACCCCGTATTTACATATCTGCCACTGTGCAGGAGAATCCGCATAGGTGTTCGAGTGTTCCAACCGTAATGCGCAAGAAATGGTACCGAAACCCCGTATTTACATATCTGCTACTGTGCAGGAGAATCCGTATAGGTGTTCGAGTGTTCGAACCGTAATGCGCAAGAAATGGTACCGAAACCCCGTATTTACATATCTGCCACTGTGGAGGAGAATCCGTATAGGTGTTTGAGTGTTCGAACCGTAATGCGCAAGAAATGGTATGTAAACCCCGTATTTACATATCTGCCACTGTGCAGGAGAATCAGCATAGGTGTTCGAGTGTTCGAACCGTATTGCGCAAGAAATGGTATGTAAACCCCGTATTTACATATCTGCCACTGTGCAGGAGAATCCGTATAGGTGTTCGAGTGTTCGAACCGTAATGCGCAAGAAATGGTATGTAAACCCCGTATTTACATATCTGCCACTGTGCAGGAGAATCCGCATAGGTGTTCGAGTGTTCGAACCGTATTGCACAAGAAATGGTATGTAAACCCCGTATTTACATATCTGCCACTGTACAGGAGAATCCGTATAGGTGTTCGAGTGTTCGAACCGTAATGCGCAAGAAATGGTATGGAAACCCCGTATTTACATATCTACCACTGTGCAGGAGAATCCGCATAGGTGTTCGAGTGTTCGAACCGTAATGCGCAAGAAATGGTATGTAAACCCCGTATTTACATATCTGCCACTGTGCAGGAGAATCCGTATAGGTGTTCGAGTGTTCGAACCGTAATGCGCAAGAAATGGTACCGAAACCCCGTATTTACATATCTGCCACTGTGCAGGAGAATCCGCATAGGTGTTCGAGTGTTCGAACCGTAATGCGCAAGAAATGGTAGGTAAACCCCGTATTTACATATCTGTCACTCTGCAGGAGAATCCGCATAGGTGTTCGAGTGTTCGAACTGTAATGCGCAAGAAATGGTACGGAAACCCCGTATTTACATATCTGGCACTGTGCAGGAGAATCCGCATAGGTGTTCGAGTGTTCCAACCGTAATGCGCAAGAAATGGTACCGAAACCCCGTATTTACATATCTGCTACTGTGCAGGATAATCCGTATAGGTGTTCGAGTGTTCGAACCGTAATGCGCAAGAAATGGTACCGAAACCCCGTATTTACATATCTGCCACTGTGCAGGAGAATCCGGATAGGTGTTTGAGTGTTCGAACCGTAATGCGCAAGAAATGGTACCGAAACCCCGTATTTACATATCTGCCACTGTGCAGGAGAATCCGCATAGGTGTTCGAGTGTTCGAACCATATTGCGCAAGAAATGGTATGTAAACCCCGTATTTACATATCTGCCACTGTGCAGGAGAATCCGTATAGGTGTTCGAGTGTTCGAACCGTAATGCGCAAGAAATGGTATGGAAACCCCGTATTTACATATCTGCCACTGTGCAGGAGAATCCGCATAGGTGTTCGAGTGTTCGAACCGTAATGCGCAAGAAATGGTATGTAAACCCCGTATTTACATATCTGCCACTGTGCAGGAGAATCCGTATAGGTGTTCGAGTGTTCGAACCGTAATGCGCAAGAAATGGTACCGAAACCCCGTATTTACATATCTGCCACTGTGCAGGAGAATCCGCATAGGTGTTCGAGTGTTCGAACCGTAATGCGCAAGAAATGGTAGGTAAACCCCGTATTTACATATCTGCCACTCTGCAGGAGAATCCGCATAGGTGTTCGAGTGTTTGAACCGTAATGCGCAAGAAATGGTACGGAAACCCCGTATTTACATATCTGCCACTGTGCAGGAGAATCCGCATAGGTGTTCGAGTGTTCCAACCGTAATGCGCAAGAAATGGTACCGAAACCCCGTATTTACATATCTGCTACTGTGCAGGAGAATCCGTATAGGTGTTCGAGTGTTCGAACCGTAATGCGCAAGAAATGGTACCGAAACCCCGTATTTACATATCTGCCACTGTGTAGGAGAATCCGGATAGGTGTTTGAGTGTTCGAACCGTAATGCGCAAGAAATGGTACCGAAACCCCGTATTTACATATCTGCCACTGTGCAGGAGAATCCGCATAGGTGTTCGAGTGTTCGAACCGTAATGCGCAAGAAATGGTAGGTAAACCCCGTATTTACATATCTGCCACTCTGCAGGAGAATCCGCATAGGTGTTCGAGTGTTTGAACCGTAATGCGCAAGAAATGGTACGGAAACCCCGTATTTACATATCTGCCACTGTGCAGGAGAATCCGCATAGGTGTTCGAGTGTTCGAACCGTAATGCGCAAGAAATGGTAGGAAAACCCCGTATTTACATATCTGCCACTCTGCAGGAGAATCCGCATAGGTGTTCGAGTGTTTGAACCGTAATGCGCAAGAAATGGTACGGAAACCCCGTATTTACATATGTGCCACTGTGCAGGAGAATCCGCATAGGTGTTCGAGTGTTCTAACCGTAATGCGCAAGAAATGGTACCGAAACCCCGTATTTACATATCTGCTACTGTGCAGGAGAATCCGTATAGGTGTTCGAGTGTTCGAACCGTAATGCGCAAGAAATGGTACCGAAACCCCGTATTTACATATCTGCCACTGTACAGGAGAATCCGGATAGGTGTTTGAGTGTTCGAACCGTAATGCGCAAGAAATGGTACCGAAACCCCGTATTTACATATCTGCCACTGTGCAGGAGAATCCGGATAGGTGTTCGAGTGTTCGAACCGTAATGCGCAAGAAATGGTACCGAAACCCCGTATTTACATATCTGCCACTGTGTAGGAGAATCCGCATAGGTGTGCGAGTGTTCGAACCGTAATGCGCAAGAAATGGTATGTAAACCCCGTATTTACATATCTGCAACTGTGCAGGAGAATCAGCATAGGTGTTCGAGTGTTCGAACCGTAATGCGCAAGAAATGGTATGTAAACCCCGTATTTACATATCTGCCACTGTGCAGGAGAATCCGTATAGGTGTTCGAGTGTTCCAACCGTAATGCGCAAGAAATGGTACCGAAACCCCGTATTTACATATCTGCCACTGTGCAGGAGAATCCGTATAGGTGTTCGAGTGTTCGAACCGTAATGCGCAAGAAATGGTATGTAAACCCCGTATTTACATATCTGCCACTGTGCAGGAGAATCCGTATAGGTGTTCGAGTGTTCGAACCGTAATGCGCAAGAAATGGTACCGAAACCCCGTATTTACATATCTGCCACTGTGCAGGAGAATCCGCATAGGTGTTCGAGTGTTCCAACCGTAATGCGCAAGAAATGGTACCGAAACCCCGTATTTACATATCTGCTACTGTGCAGGAGAATCCGTATAGGTGTTCGAGTGTTCGAACCGTAATGCGCAAGAAATGGTACCGAAACCCCGTATTTACATATCTGCCACTGTGTAGGAGAATCCGGATAGGTGTTTGAGTGTTCGAACCGTAATGCGCAAGAAATGGTACCGAAACCCCGTATTTACATATCCGCCACTGTGCAGGAGAATCCGAATAGGTGTTCGAGTGTTCGAATCGTATTGCGCAAGAAATGGTATGTAAACCCCGTATTTACATATCTGCCACTGTGCAGGAGAATCCGTATAGGTGTTCGAGTGTTCGAACCGTAATGCGCAAGAAATGGTACCGAAACCCCGTATTTACATATCTGCCACTGTGCAGGAGAATCCGCATAGGTGTTCGAGTGTTCGAACCGTAATGCGCAAGAAATGGTAGGAAAACCCCGTATTTACATATCTGCCACTCTGCAGGAGAATCCGCATAGGTGTTCGAGTGTTTGAACCGTAATGCGCAAGAAATGGTACGGAAACCCCGTATTTACATATGTGCCACTGTGCAGGAGAATCCGCATAGGTGTTCGAGTGTTCCAACCGTAATGCGCAAGAAATGGTACCGAAACCCCGTATTTACATATCTGCTACTGTGCAGGAGAATCCGTATAGGTGTTCGAGTGTTCGAACCGTAATGCGCAAGAAATGGTACCGAAACCCCGTATTTACATATCTGCCACTGTACAGGAGAATCCGGATAGGTGTTTGAGTGTTCGAACCGTAATGCGCAAGAAATGGTACCGAAACCCCGTATTTACATATCGGCCACTGTGCAGGAGAATCCGCATAGGTGTTCGAGTGTTCGAACCGTATTGCGCAAGAAATGGTATGTAAACCCCGTATTTACATATCTGCCACTGTGCAGGAGAATCCGTATAGGTGTTCGAGTGTTCGAACCGTAATGCGCAAGAAATGGTATGGAAACCCCGTATTTACATATCTGCCACTGCGCAGGAGAATCCGTAGAGGTGTTCGAGTGTTCGAACCGTAATGCGCAAGAAATGGTACGGAAACCCCGTATTTACATATCTGCCACTGTGCAGGAGAATCCGCATAGGTGTTCGAGTGTTCGAACCGTAATGCGCAAGAAATGGTATGTAAACCCCGTATTTACATATCTGCCACTGTGCAGGAGAATCCGTATAGGTGTTCGAGTGTTCGAACCGTAATGCGCAAGAAATGGTACCGAAACCCCGTATTTACATATCTGCCACTGTGCAGGAGAATCCGCATAGGTGTTCGAGTGTTCGAACCGTAATGCGCAAGAAATGGTAGGTAAACCCCGTATTTACATATCTGCCACTCTGCAGGAGAATCCGCATAGGTGTTCGAGTGTTCGAACCGTAATGCGCAAGAAATGGTACGGAAACCCCGTATTTACATATCTGCCACTGTGCAGGAGAATCCGCATAGGTGTTCGAGTGTTCCAACCGTAATGCGCAAGAAATGGTACCGAAACCCCGTATTTACATATCTGCTACTGTGCAGGAGAATCCGTATAGGTGTTCGAGTGTTCGAACCGTAATGCGCAAGAAATGGTACCGAAACCCCGTATTTACATATCTGCCACTGTGTAGGAGAATCCGGATAGGTGTTTGAGTGTTCGAACCGTAATGCGCAAGAAATGGTACCGAAACCCCGTATTTACATATCTGCCACTGTGCAGGAGAATCCGCATAGGTGTTCGAGTGTTCGAATCGTATTGCGCAAGAAATGGTATGTAAACCCCGTATTTACATATCTGCCACTGTGCAGGAGAATCCGTATAGGTGTTCGAGTGTTCGAACCGTAATGCGCAAGAAATGGTATGGAAACCCCGTATTTACATATCTGCCACTGCGCAGGAGAATCCGTAGAGGTGTTCGAGTGTTCGAACCGTAATGCGCAAGAAATGGTACGGAAATCCCGTATTTACATATCTGCCACTGTGCAGGAGAATCCGTATAGGTGTTCGAGTGTTCGAACCGTAATGCGCAAGAAATGGTACCGAAACCCCGTATTTACATATCTGCCACTGTGCAGGAGAATCCGTATAGGTGTTCGAGTGTTCGAACCATAATGCGCAAGAAATGGTACCGAAACCCCGTATTTACATATCTGCCACTGTGCAGGAGAATCCGTATAGGTGTTCGAGTGTTCGAACCGTAATGCGCAAGAAATGGTATGTAAACCCCGTATTTACATATCTGCCACTGTGCAGGAGAATCAGCATAGGTGTTCGAGTGTTCGAACCGTATTGCGCAAGAAATGGTATGTAAACCCCGTATTTACATATCTGCCACTGTGTAGGAGAATCCGTATAGGTGTTCGAGTGTTCGAACCGTAATGCGCAAAAAATGGTATGGAAACCCCGTATTTACATATCTGCCACTGTGTAGGAGAATCCGCATAGGTGTTCGAGTGTTCGAACCGTAATGCGCAAGAAATGGTATGTAAACCCCGTATTTACATATCTGCCACTGTGCAGGAGAATCCGCATAGGTGTTCGAGTGTTCGAACCGTATTGCGCAAGAAATGGTATGTAAACCCCGTATTTACATATCTGCCATTGTACAGGAGAATCCGTATAGGTGTTCGAGTGTTCGAACCGTAATGCGCAAGAAATGGTATGGAAACCCCGTATTTACATATCTGCCACTGTGCAGGAGAATCCGCATAGGTGTTCGAGTGTTCGAACCGTAATGCGCAAGAAATGGTATGTAAACCCCGTATTTACATATCTGCCACTGTGCAGGAGAATCCGTATAGGTGTTCGAGTGTTCGAACCGTAATGCGCAAGAAATGGTACCGAAACCCCGTATTTACATATCTGCCACTGTGCAGGAGAATCCGCATAGGTGTTCGAGTGTTCGAACCGTAATGCGCAAGAAATGGTAGGTAAACCCCGTATTTACATATCTGTCACTCTGCAGGAGAATCCGCATAGGTGTTCGAGTGTTCGAACTGTAATGCGCAAGAAATGGTACGGAAACCCCGTATTTACATATCTGGCACTGTGCAGGAGAATCCGCATTGGTGTTCGAGTGTTCCAACCGTAATGCGCAAGAAATGGTACCGAAACCCCGTATTTACATATCTGCTACTGTGCAGGATAATCCGTATAGGTGTTCGAGTGTTCGAACCGTAATGCGCAAGAAATGGTACCGAAACCCCGTATTTACATATCTGCCACTGTGCAGGAGAATCCGGATAGGTGTTTGAGTGTTCGAACCGTAATGCGCAAGAAATGGTACCGAAACCCCGTATTTACATATCTGCCACTGTGCAGGAGAATCCGCATAGGTGTTCGAGTGTTCGAACCATATTGCGCAAGAAATGGTATGTAAACCCCGTATTTACATATCTGCCACTGTGCAGGAGAATGCGTATAGGTGTTCGAGTGTTCGAACCGTAATGCGCAAGAAATGGTATGGAAACCCCGTATTTACATATCTGCCACTGTGCAGGAGAATCCGCATAGGTGTTCGAGTGTTCGAACCGTAATGCGCAAGAAATGGTATGTAAACCCCGTATTTACATATCTGCCACTGTGCAGGAGAATCCGTATAGGTGTTCGAGTGTTCGAACCGTAATGCGCAAGAAATGGTACCGAAACCCCGTATTTACATATCTGCCACTGTGCAGGAGAATCCGCATAGGTGTTCGAGTGTTCGAACCGTAATGCGCAAGAAATGGTAGGTAAACCCCGTATTTACATATCTGCCACTCTGCAGGAGAATCCGCATAGGTGTTCGAGTGTTTGAACCGTAATGCGCAAGAAATGGTACGGAAACCCCGTATTTACATATCTGCCACTGTGCAGGAGAATCCGCATAGGTGTTCGAGTGTTCCAACCGTAATGCGCAAGAAATGGTACCGAAACCCCGTATTTACATATCTGCTACTGTGCAGGAGAATCCGTATAGGTGTTCGAGTGTTCGAACCGTAATGCGCAAGAAATGGTACCGAAACCCCGTATTTACATATCTGCCACTGTGCAGGAGAATCCGGATAGGTGTTTGAGTGTTCGAACCGTAATGCGCAAGAAATGGTACCGAAACCCCGTATTTACATATCTGCCACTGTGCAGGAGAATCCGCATAGGTGTTCGAGTGTTCGAACCGTAATGCGCAAGAAATGGTAGGTAAACCCCGTATTTACATATCTGCCACTCTGCAGGAGAATCCGCATAGGTGTTCGAGTGTTTGAACCGTAATGCGCAAGAAATGGTACGGAAACCCCGTATTTACATATCTGCCACTGTGCAGGAGAATCCGCATAGGTGTTCGAGTGTTCCAACCGTAATGCGCAAGAAATGGTACCGAAACCCCGTATTTACATATCTGCTACTGTGCAGGAGAATCCGTATAGGTGTTCGAGTGTTCGAACCGTAATGCGCAAGAAATGGTACCGAAACCCCGTATTTACATATCTGCCACTGTGCAGGAGAATCCGCATAGGTGTTCGAGTGTTCGAACCGTAATGCGCAAGAAATGGTACGGAAACCCCGTATTTACATATCTGCCACTGTGCAGGAGAATCCGCATAAGTGTTCGAGTGTTCCAACCGTAATGCGCAAGAAATGGTACCGAAACCCCGTATTTACATATCTGCTACTGTGCAGGAAAATCCGTATAGGTGTACGAGTGTTCGAACCGTAATGCGCAAGAAATGGTACCGAAACCCCGTATTTACATATCTGCCACTGTGCAGGAGAATCCGGATAGGTGTTTGAGTGTTCGAACCGTAACGCGCAAGAAATGGTGCCGAAACCCCGTATTTACATATCTGCCACTGTGCAGGAGAATTCGCATAGGTGTTCGAGTGTTAGAACCGTATTGCGCAAGAAATGGTATGTAAACCCCGTATTTACATATCTGCCACTGTGCAGGAGAATCCGTATAGGTGTTCGAGTGTTCGAACCGTAATGCGCAAGAAATGGTATGGAAACCCCGTATTTACATATCTGCCACTGCGCAGGAGAATCCGTAGAGGTGTTCGAGTGTTCGAACCGTAATGCGCAAGAAATGGTACCGAAACCCCGTATTTACATATCTGCCACTGTGTAGGAAAATCCGTATAGCTGTTCGAGTGTTCGAACCGTAATGCGCAAGAAATGGTACCGAAACCCCGTATTTACATATCTGCCACTGTGTAGGAGAATCCGCATAGGTGCTCGAGTGTTCGAACCGTAATGCGCAAGAAATGGTATGTAAACCCCGTATTTACATGTCTGCCACTTTGCAGGAGAATCCGTATATGTGTTCGAGTGTTCGAACCGTAATGCGCAAGAAATGGTACGGAAACCCCGTATTTACATATCTGCCACTGTGCAGGAGAATCCGCATAGGTGTTCGAGTGTTCGAACCGTAATGCGCAAGAAATGGTACCGAAACCCCGTATTTACATATCTGCCACTGTGCAGGAGAATCCGCATAGGTGTTCGAGTGTTCGAACCGTAATGCGCAAGAAATGGTACCGAAACCCCGTATTTACATATCTGCCACTGTGCAGGAGAATCCGCATAGGTGTTCGAGTGTTCGAACCGTAATGCGCAAGAAATGGTATGTAAACCCCGTATTTACATATCTGCCACTGTGTAGGAGAATCCGTATAGGTGTTCGAGTGTTCGAACCGTAATGCGCAAGAAATGGTATGTAAACCCCGTATTTACATATCTGCCACTGTGCAGGAGACTCCGTATAGGTGTTCGAGTGTTCGAACCGTAATGCGCAAGAAATGGTACCGAAATCCCGTATTTACATATCTGCCACTGTGCAGGAGAATCCGGATAGGTGTTCGAGTGTTCGAACCGTAATGCGCAAGAAATGGTATGTAAACCCCGTATTTACATATCTGCCACTGTGCAGGAGAATTAGCATAGGTGTTCGAGTGTTCGAACCGTAATGCGCAAGAAATGGTATGTAAACCCCGTATTTACATATCTGCCACTGTGCAGGAGAATCCGTATAGGTGTTCGAGTGTTCGAACCGTAATGCGCAAGAAATGGTACCGAAACCCCGTATTTACATATCTGCCACTGTACAGGAGAATCCGAATAGGTGTTCGAGTGTTCGAACTGTAAAGCGCAAGAAATGGTATGTAAACCCCGTATTTACATATCTGCCACTGTGCAGGAGAATCCGCATAGGTGTTCGAGTGTTCGAACCGTAATGCGCAAGAAATGGAATGTAAACCCCGTATTTACATATCTGCCACTTGCAGGAGAATCCGTATAGGTGTTCGAGTGTTCCAACCGTAATGCGCAAGAAATGGTACCGAAACCCCGTATTTACATATCTGCCACTGTGCAGGAGAATCCGTATAGGTGTTCGAGTGTTCGAACCGTAATGCGCAAGAAATGGTACCGAAACCCCGTATTTACATATCTGCCACTGTGTAGGAGAATCCGCATAGGTGTTCGAGTGTTCGAACCGTAATGCGCAAGAAATGGTATGTAAACCCCGTATTTACATATCTGCAACTGTGCAGGAGAATGAGCATAGGTGTTCGAGTGTTCGAACCGTAATGCGCAAGAAATGGTATGTAAACCCCGTATTTACATATCTGCCACTATGCAGGAGAATCCGTGTAGGTGTTCGAGTGTTCCAACCGTAATGCGCAAGAAATGGTAACAAAACCCCGTATTTACATATCTGCCACTGTGCAGGAGAATCCGTATAGGTGTTCGAGTGTTCGAACCGTAATGCGCAAGAAATGGTACCGAAATCCCGTATTTACATATCTGCCACAGTGCAGGAGAATCCGGATAGGTGTTCGAGTGTTCGAACCGTAATGCGAAAGAAATGGTACCGAAACCCCGTATTTACATATCTGCCACTGTGCAGGAGAATCTGCATAGGTGTTCGAGTGTTCGAACCGTATTGCGCAAGAAATGGTATGTAAACCCCGTATTTACATATCTGCCACTGTGCAGGAGAATCCGTATAGGTGTTCGAGTGTTCGAACCGTAATGCGCAAAAAATGGTACCGAAACCCCGTATTTACATATCTGCCACTGTGCAGGAGAATCCGCATAGGTGTTCGAGTGTTCGAACCGTAATGCGCAAGAAATGGTATGTAAACCCCGTATTTACATATCTGCCACTGTGCAGGAGAATCCGCATAGGTGTTCGAGTGTTCGAACCGTAATGCGCAAGAAATGGTATGTAAACCCCGTATTTACATATCTGCCACTGTGCAGGAGAATCCGTATAGGTGTTCGAGTGTTCGAACCGTAATGCGCAAGAAATGGTACCGAAACCCCGTATTTACATATCTGCCACAGTGCAGGAGAATCCGCATAGGTGTTCGAGTGTTCGAACCGTAATGCGCAAGAAATGGTAGGTAAACCCCGTATTTACATATCTGCCACTGTGCAGGAGAATCCGCATAGGTGTTCGAGTGTTCGAACCGTAATGCGCAAGAAATGGTACGGAAACCCCGTATTTACATATCTGCCACTGTGCAGGAGAATCCGCATAAGTGTTCGAGTGTTCCAACCGTAATGCGCAAGAAATGGTACCGAAACCCCGTATTTACATATCTGCTACTGTGCAGGAAAATCCGTATAGGTGTACGAGTGTTCGAACCGTAATGCGCAAGAAATGGTACCGAAACCCCGTATTTACATATCTGCCACTGTGCAGGAGAATCCGGATAGGTGTTTGAGTGTTCGAACCGTAACGCGCAAGAAATGGTGCCGAAACCCCGTATTTACATATCTGCCACTGTGCAGGAGAATTCGCATAGGTGTTCGAGTGTTAGAACCGTATTGCGCAAGAAATGGTATGTAAACCCCGTATTTACATATCTGCCACTGTGCAGGAGAATCCGTATAGGTGTTCGAGTGTTCGAACCGTAATGCGCAAGAAATGGTATGGAAACCCCGTATTTACATATCTGCCACTGCGCAGGAGAATCCGTAGAGGTGTTCGAGTGTTCGAACCGTAATGCGCAAGAAATGGTACCGAAACCCCGTATTTACATATCTGCCACTGTGTAGGAAAATCCGTATAGCTGTTCGAGTGTTCGAACCGTAATGCGCAAGAAATGGTACCGAAACCCCGTATTTACATATCTGCCACTGTGTAGGAGAATCCGCATAGGTGCTCGAGTGTTCGAACCGTAATGCGCAAGAAATGGTATGTAAACCCCGTATTTACATGTCTGCCACTTTGCAGGAGAATCCGTATATGTGTTCGAGTGTTCGAACCGTAATGCGCAAGAAATGGTACGGAAACCCCGTATTTACATATCTGCCACTGTGCAGGAGAATCCGCATAGGTGTTCGAGTGTTCGAACCGTAATGCGCAAGAAATGGTACCGAAACCCCGTATTTACATATCTGCCACTGTGCAGGAGAATCCGCATAGGTGTTCGAGTGTTCGAACCGTAATGCGCAAGAAATGGTACCGAAACCCCGTATTTACATATCTGCCACTGTGCAGGAGAATCCGCATAGGTGTTCGAGTGTTCGAACCGTAATGCGCAAGAAATGGTATGTAAACCCCGTATTTACATATCTGCCACTGTGTAGGAGAATCCGTATAGGTGTTCGAGTGTTCGAACCGTAATGCGCAAGAAATGGTATGTAAACCCCGTATTTACATATCTGCCACTGTGCAGGAGACTCCGTATAGGTGTTCGAGTGTTCGAACCGTAATGCGCAAGAAATGGTACCGAAACCCCGTATTTACATATCTGCCACTGTGCAGGAGAATCCGTATAGGTGTTCGAGTGTTCGAACCGTAATGCGCAAGAAATGGTACCGAAACCCCGTATTTACATATCTGCCATTGTGCAGGAGAATCCGGATAGGTGTTTGATTTTTCGAACCGTAATGCGCAAGAAATGGTACCGAAACCCCGTATTTACATATCTGCCACTGTGCAGGAGAATCCGCATAGGTGTTCGAGTGTTCGAACCGTAATGCGCAAGAAATGGTATGTAAACCCCGTATTTACATATCTGCCACTGTGCAGGAGAATCCGTATAGGTGTTCGAGTGTTCGAACCGTAATGCGCAAGAAATGGTACCGAAACCCCGTATTTACATATCTGCCACTGTGCAGGAGAATCCGCATAGGTGTTCGAGTGTTCGAACCGTAATGCGCAAGAAATGGTATGTAAACCCCATATTTACATATCTGCCACTGTGCAGGAGAATCCGTATAGGTGTTCGAGTGTTCGAACCGTAATGCGCAAGAAATGGTATGTAAACCCCGTATTTACATATCTGCAACTGTGCAGGAGAATGAGCATAGGTGTTCGAGTGTTCGAACCGTAATGCGCAAGAAATGGTATGTAAACCCCGTATTTACATATCTGCCACTGTGCAGGAGAATCCGCATAGGTGTTCGAGTGTTCGAACCGTAATGCGCAAGAAATGGTAACAAAACCCCGTATTTACATATCTGCCACTGTGCAGGAGAATCCGCATAGGTGTTCGAGTGTTCCAACCGTAATGCGCAAGAAATGGTACCGAAACCCCGTATTTACATATCTGCTACTGTGCAGGAGAATCCGTATAGGTGTTCGAGTGTTCGAACCGTAATGCGCAAGAAATGGTACCGAAACCCCGTATTTACATATCTGCCACTGTGCAGGAGAATCCGGATAGGTGTTTGAGTGTTCGAACCGTATTGCGCAAGAAATGGAACCGAAACCCCGTATTTACATATCTGCCACTGTGCAGGAGAATCCGCATAGGTGTTCGAGTGTTCGAACCGTAATGCGCAAAAAATGGTACCGAAACCCCGTATTTACATATCTGCCACTGTGCAGGAGAATCCGTATAGGTGTTCGAGTGTTCGAACCGTAATGCGCAAGAAATGGTATGTAAACCCCGTATTTACATATCTGCCACTGTGTAGGAGAATCCGTAGAGGTGTTCGAGTGTTCGAACCGTAATGCGCAAGAAATGGTACGGAAACCCCGTATTTACATATCTGCCACTGTGTAGGAGAATCCGTATAGCTGTTCGAGTGTTCGAACCGTAATGCGCAAGAAATGGTACCGAAACCCCGTATTTACATATCTGCCACAGTGCAGGAGAATCCGGATAGGTGTTTGAGTGTTCGAACCGTAATGCGCAAGAAATGGTCTCGAAACCCCGTATTTACATATCTGCCACTGTGCAGGAGAATCCGCATAGGTGTTCGAGTGTTCGAACCGTATTGCGCAAGAAATGGTACGGAAACCCCGTATTTACATATCTGCCACTGTGCAGGAGAATCCGCATAGGTGTTCGAGTGTTCGAACCGTAATGCGCAAGAAATGGTATGTAAACCCCGTATTTACATATCTGCTACTGTGCAGGAAAATCCGTATAGGTGTTCGAGTGTTCGAACCGTAATGCGCAAGAAATGGTACCGAAACCCCGTATTTACATATCTGCCACTGTGTAGGAGAATCCGGATAGGTGTTTGAGTGTTCGAACCGTAACGCACAAGAAATGGTACCGAAACCCCGTATTTACATATCTGCCACTGTGCAGGAGAATCCGCATAGGTGTTCGAGTGTTAGAACCGTGTTGCGCAAGAAATGGTATGTAAACCCCGTATTTACATATCTGCCACTGTGCAGGAGAATCCGTATAGGTGTTCGAGTGTTCGAACCGTAATGCGCAAGAAATGGTATGGAAACCCCGTATTTACATATCTGCCACTGCGCAGGAGAATCCGTAGAGGTGTTCGAGTGTTCGAACCGTAATGCGCAAGAAATGGTACCGAAACCCCGTATTTACATATCTGCCACTGTGTAGGAAAATCCGTATAGCTGTTCGAGTGTTCGAACCGTAATGCGCAAGAAATGGTACCGAAACCCCGTATTTACATATCTGCCACTGTGTAGGAGAATCCGCATAGGTGCTCGAGTGTTCGAACCGTAATGCGCAAGAAATGGTATGTAAACCCCGTATTTACATGTCTGCCACTTTGCAGGAGAATCCGTATATGTGTTCGAGTGTTCGAACCGTAATGCGCAAGAAATGGTACGGAAACCCCGTATTTACATATCTGCCACTGTGCAGGAGAATCCGCATAGGTGTTCGAGTGTTCGAACCGTAATGCGCAAGAAATGGTATGTAAACCCCGTATTTACATATCTGCCACTGTGCAGGAGAATCCGCATAGGTGTTCGAGTGTTCGAACCGTAATGCGCAATAAATGGTACCGAAACCCCGTATTTACATATCTGCCACTGTGTAGGAGAATCCGCATAGGTGTTCGAGTGTTCGAACCGTATTGCGCATGAAATGGTATGTAAACCCCGTATTTACATATCTGCCACTGTGTAGGAGAATCCGTATAGGTGTTCGAGTGTTCGAACCGTAATGCGCAAGAAATGGTATGTAAACCCCGTATTTACATATCTGCCACTGTGCAGGAGACTCCGTATAGGTGTTCGAGTGTTCCAACCGTAATGCGCAAGAAATGGTACCGAAACCCCGTATTTACATATCTGCCACTGTGCAGGAGAATCCGTATAGGTGTTCGAGTGTTCGAACCGTAATGCGCAAGAAATGGTACCGAAACCCCGTATTTACATATCTGCCATTGTGCAGGAGAATCCGGATAGGTGTTTGATTTTTCGAACCGTAATGCGCAAGAAATGGTACCGAAACCCCGTATTTACATATCTGCCACTGTGCAGGAGAATCCGCATAGGTGTTCGAGTGTTCGAACCGTATTGCGCAAGAAATGGTATGTAAACCCCGTATTTACATATCTGCCACTGTGCAGGAGAATCCGTATAGGTGTTCGAGTGTTCGAACCGTAATGCGCAAGAAATGGTATGGAAACCCCGTATTTACATATCTGCCACTGTGCAGGAGAATCCGCATAGGTGTTCGAGTGTTCGAACCGTAATGCGTAAGAAATGGTATGTAAACCCCGTATTTACATATCTGCCACTGTGCAGGAGAATCCGTATAGGTGTTCGAGTGTTCGAACCGTAATGCGCAAGAAATGGTACCGAAACCCCGTATTTACATATCTGCCACTGTGCAGGAGAATCTGCATAGGTGTTCGAGTGTTCGAACCGTAATGCGCAAGAAATGGTAGGTAAACCCCGTATTTACATATCTGCCACTGTGCAGGAGAATCCGCATAGGTGTTCGAGTGTTCGAACCGTAATGCGCAAGAAATGGTACGGAAACCCCGTATTTACATATCTGCCACTGTGCAGGAGAATCCGCATAGGTGTTCGAGTGTTCCAACCGTAATGCGCAAGAAATGGTACCGAAACCCCGTATTTACATATCTGCTACTGTGCAGGAGAATCCGTATAGGTGTTCGAGTGTTCGAACCGTAATGCGCAAGAAATGGTACCGAAACCCCGTATTTACATATCTGCCACTGTGCAGGAGAATCCGGATAG
Source organism: Camellia sinensis (assembly GCF_055761805.1). Classification (NCBI taxonomy): domain Eukaryota; kingdom Viridiplantae; phylum Streptophyta; class Magnoliopsida; order Ericales; family Theaceae; genus Camellia; species Camellia sinensis. The sequence goes on from NC_138971.1 coordinate 5,443,046, forward strand.
GTGTTTGAGTGTTCGAACCGTAATGCGCAAGAAATGGAACCGAAACCCCGTATTTACATATCTGCCACTGTGCAGGAGAATCCGCATAGGTGTTCGAGTGTTCGAACCGTATTGCGCAAGAAATGGTATGTAAACCCCGTATTTACATATCTGCCACTGTGCAGGAGAATCCGTATAGGTGTTCGAGTGTTCGAACCGTAATGCGCAAGAAATGGTATGGAAACCCCGTATTTACATATCTGCCACTGCGCAGGAGAATCCGTAGAGGTGTTCGAGTGTTCGAACCGTAATGCGCAAGAAATGGTACGGAAACCCCGTATTTACATATCTGCCACTGTGTAGGAGAATCCGTATAGCTGTTCGAGTGTTCGAACCGTAATGCGCAAGAAATGGTACCGAAACCCCGTATTTACATATCTGCCACTGTGCAGGAGAATCCGGATAGGTGTTTGAGTGTTCGAAGCGTAATGCGCAAGAAATGGTACCGAAACCCCGTATTTACATATCTGCCACTGTGCAGGAGAATCCGCATAGGTGTTCGAGTGTTCGAACCGTATTGCGCAAGAAATGGTACGGAAACCCCGTATTTACATATCTGCCACTGTGCAGGAGAATCCGCATAGGTGTTCGAGTGTTCGAACCGTAATGCGCAAGAAATGGTATGTAAACCCCGTATTTACATATCTACCACTGTGCAGCAGAATCCGTATAGGTGTTCGAGTGTTCGAACCGTAATGCGCAAGAAATGGTACCGAAACCCCGTATTTACATATCTGCCACTGTGTAGGAGAATCCGGATAGGTGTTTGAGTGTTCGAACCGTAATGCACAAGAAATGGTACCGAAACCCCGTATTTACATATCTGCCACTGTGCAGGAGAATCCGCATAGGTGTTCGAGTGTTCGAACCGTATTGCGCAAGAAATGGTATGTAAACCCCGTATTTACATATCTGCCACTGTGCAGGAGAATCCGTATAGGTGTTCGAGTGTTCGAACCGTAATGCGCAAGAAATGGTATGGAAACCCCGTATTTACATATCTGCCACTGCGCAGGAGAATCCGGAGAGGTGTTCGAGTGTTCGAACCGTAATGCGCAAGAAATGGTACGGAAATCCCGTATTTACATATCTGCCACTGTGCAGGAGAATCCGTATAGGTGTTCGAGTGTTCGAACCGTAATGCGCAAGAAATGGTACCGAAACCCCGTATTTACATATCTGCCACTGTGCAGGAGAATCCGTATAGGTGTTCGAGTGTTCGAACCGTAATGCGCAAGAAATGGTACCGAAACCCCGTATTTACATATCTGCCACTGTGCAGGAGAATCCGTATAGGTGTTCGAGTGTTCGAACCGTAATGCGCAAGAAATGGTATGTAAACCCCGTATTTACATATCTGCCACTGTGCAGGAGAATCAGCATAGGTGTTCGAGTGTTCGAACCGTATTGCGCAAGAAATGGTATGTAAACCCCGTATTTACATATCTGCCACTGTGCAGGAGAATCCGTATATGTGTTCGAGTGTTCGAACCGTAATGCGCAAGAAATGGTACCGAAACCCCGTATTTACATATCTGCCACTGTGCAGGAGAATCCGCATAGGTGTTCGAGTGTTCGAACCGTATTGTGCATGAAATGGTATGTAAACCCCGTATTTTCATATCTGCCACTGTGTAGGAGAATCCGTATAGGTGTTCGAGCCTTCGAACCGTAATGCGCAAGAAATGGTATGTAAACCCCGTATTTACATATCTGCCACTGTGCAGGAGAATCCGTATAGGTGTTCGAGTGTTCCAACCGTAATGCGCAAGAAATGGTACCGAAACCCCGTATTTACATATCTGCCACTGTGTAGGAGAATCCGTATAGGTGTTCGACTGTTCGAATCGTAATGCGCAAGAAATGGTACCGAAACCCCGTATTTACATATCTGCCACTGTGCAGGAGAATCCGGATAGGTGTTTGAGTGTTCGAACCGTAATGCGCAAGAAATGGTACCGAAACCCCGTATTTACATATCTGCCACTGTGCAGGAGAATCCGCATAGGTGTTCGAGTGTTCGAACCGTATTGCGCAAGAAATGGTATGTAAACCCCGTATTTACATATCTGCCACTGTGCAGGAGAATCCGTATAGGTGTTCGAGTGTTCCAACCGTAATGCGCAAGAAATGGTACCGAAACCCCGTATTTACATATCTGCCACTGTGCAGGAGAATCCGTATAGGTGTTCGACTGTTCGAATCGTAATGCGCAAGAAATGGTACCGAAACCCCGTATTTACATATCTGCCACTGTGCAGGAGAATCTGCATTGGTGTTCGAGTGTTCGAACCGTATTGCGCAAGAAATGGTATGTAAACCCCGTATTTACATATCTGCCACTGTGCAGGAGAATCCGTATAGGTGTTCGAGTGTTCCAACCGTAATGCGCAAGAAATGGTACCGAAACCCCGTATTTACATATCTGCCACTGTGCTGGAGAATCCGTATAGGTGTTCGAGTGTTCGAACCGTAATGCGCAAGAAATGGTACCGAAACCCCGTATTTACATATCTGCCCTTGTGCAGGAGAATCCGTAAAGGTGTTCGAGTGTTCGAACCGTAATGCGCAAGAAATGGTACCGAAACCCCGTATTTACATATCTGCCACTGTGCAGGAGAATCCGGATAGGTGTTCGAGTGTTCGAACCGTAATGCGCAAGAAATGGTACCGAAACCCCGTATTTACATATCTGCCACTGTGCAGGAGAATCCGTATAGGTGTTCGAGTGTTCGAACCGTAATGCGCAAGAAATGGTATGTAAACCCCGTATTTACATATCTGCCACTGTGCAGGAGAATCAGCATAGGTGTTCGAGTGTTCGAACCGTATTGCGCAAGAAATGGTATGTAAACCCCGTATTTACATATCTGCCACTGTGCAGGAGAATCCGTATATGTGTTCGAGTGTTCGAACCGTAATGCGCAAGAAATGGTACCGAAACCCCGTATTTACATATCTGCCACTGTGCAGGAGAATCCGCATAGGTGTTCGAGTGTTCGAACCGTATTGTGCATGAAATGGTATGTAAACCCCGTATTTTCATATCTGCCACTGTGTAGGAGAATCCGTATAGGTGTTCGAGCCTTCGAACCGTAATGCGCAAGAAATGGTATGTAAACCCCGTATTTACATATCTGCCACTGTGCAGGAGAATCCGTATAGGTGTTCGAGTGTTCCAACCGTAATGCGCAAGAAATGGTACCGAAACCCCGTATTTACATATCTGCCACTGTGTAGGAGAATCCGTATAGGTGTTCGACTGTTCGAATCGTAATGCGCAAGAAATGGTACCGAAACCCCGTATTTCCATATCTGCCACTGTGCAGGAGAATCCGGATAGGTGTTTGAGTGTTCGAACCGTAATGCGCAAGAAATGGTACCGAAACCCCGTATTTACATATCTGCCACTGTGCAGGAGAATCCGCATAGGTGTTCGAGTGTTCGAACCGTATTGCGCAAGAAATGGTATGTAAACCCCGTATTTACATATCTGCCACTGTGCAGGAGAATCCGTATAGGTGTTCGAGTGTTCCAACCGTAATGCGCAAGAAATGGTACCGAAACCCCGTATTTACATATCTGCCACTGTGCAGGAGAATCCGTATAGGTGTTCGACTGTTCGAATCGTAATGCGCAAGAAATGGTACCGAAACCCCGTATTTACATATCTGCCACTGTGCAGGAGAATCTGCATTGGTGTTCGAGTGTTCGAACCGTATTGCGCAAGAAATGGTATGTAAACCCCGTATTTACATATCTGCCACTGTGCAGGAGAATCCGTATAGGTGTTCGAGTGTTCCAACCGTAATGCGCAAGAAATGGTACCGAAACCCCGTATTTACATATCTGCCACTGTGCTGGAGAATCCGTATAGGTGTTCGAGTGTTCGAACCGTAATGCGCAAGAAATGGTACCGAAACCCCGTATTTACATATCTGCCCTTGTGCAGGAGAATCCGTAAAGGTGTTCGAGTGTTCGAACCGTAATGCGCAAGAAATGGTACCGAAACCCCGTATTTACATATCTGCCACTGTGCAGGAGAATCCGGATAGGTGTTCGAGTGTTCGAACCGTAATGCGCAAGAAATGGTACCGAAACCCCGTATTTACATATCTGCCACTGTGCAGGAGAATCCGTATAGGTGTTCGAGTGTTCGAACCGTAATGCGCAAGAAATGGTACCGAAATCCCGTATTTACATATCTGCCACTGTGCAGGAGAATCCGGATAGGTGTTCGAGTGTTCGAACCGTAATGCGCAAGAAATGGTATGTAAACCCCGTATTTACATATCTGCCACTGTGCAGGAGAATTAGCATAGGAGTTCGAGTGTTCGAACCGTAATGCGCAAGAAATGGTATGTAAACCCCGTATTTACATATCTGCCACTGTGCAGGAGAATCCGTATAGGTGTTCGAGTGTTCGAACCGTAATGCGCAAGAAATGGTACCGAAACCCCGTATTTACATATCTGCCACTGTGCAGGAGAATCCGCATAGGTGTTCGAGTGTTCGAACCGTAATGCGCAAGAAATGGTATGTAAACCCCGTATTTACATATCTGCCACTGTGCAGGAGAATCCGCATAGGTGTTCGAGTGTTCGAACCGTAATGCGCAAGAAATGGTATGTAAACCCCGTATTTACATATCTGCCACTGTGCAGGAGAATCCGTATAGGTGTTCGAGTGTTCCAACCGTAATGCGCAAGAAATGGTACCGAAACCCCGTATTTACATATCTGCCACTGTGCAGGAGAATCCGTATAGGTGTTCGAGTGTTCGAACCGTAATGCGCAAGAAATGGTACCGAAACCCCGTATTTACATATCTGCCACTGTGTAGGAGAATCCGCATAGGTGTTCGAGTGTTCGAACCGTAATGCGCAAGAAATGGTATGTAAACCCCGTATTTACATATCTGCAACTGTGCAGGAGAATGAGCATAGGTGTTCGAGTGTTCGAACCGTAATGCGCAAGAAATGGTATGTAAACCCCGTATTTACATATCTGCCACTGTGCAGGAGAATCCGTATAGGTGTTCGAGTGTTCCAACCGTAATGCGAAAGAAATGGTACCGAAACCCCGTATTTACATATTTGCCACTGTGCAGGAGAATCTGCATAGGTGTTCGAGTGTTCGAACCGTATTGCGCAAGAAATGGTATGTAAACCCCGTATTTACATATCTGCCACTGTGCAGGAGAATCCGTATAGGTGTTCGAGTGTTCGAACCGTAATGCGCAAGAAATGGTACCGAAACCCCGTATTTACATATCTGCCACTGTGTAGGAGAATCCGCATAGGTGTTCGAGTGTTCGAACCGTAATGCACAAGAAATGTTATGTAAACCCCGTATTTACATATCTGCAACTGTGCAGGAGAATCAGCATAGGTGTTCGAGTGTTCGAACCGTAATGCGCAAGAAATGGTATGTAAACCCCGTATTTACATATCTGCCACAGTGGAGGAGAATCCGTATAGGTGTTCGAGTGTTCCAACCGTAATGCGCAAGAAATGGTACCAAAACCCCGTATTTACATATCTGCCACTGTGCAGGAGAATCCGTATAGGTGTTCGAGTGTTCGAACCGTAATGCGCAAGAAATGGTACCGAAATCCCGTATTTACATATCTGCCACAGTGCAGGAGAATCCGGATAGGTGTTCGAGTGTACGAACCGTAATGCGAAAGAAATGGTACCGAAACCCCGTATTTACATATCTGCCACTGTGCAGGAGAATCTGCATAGGTGTTCGAGTGTTCGAACCGTATTGCGCAAGAAATGGTATGTAAACCCCGTATTTACATATCTGCCACTGTGCAGGAGAATCCGTATAGGTGTTCGAGTGTTCGAACCGTAATGCGCAAGAAATGGTACCGAAACCCCGTATTTACATATCTGCCACTGTGCAGGAGAATCCGCATAGGTGTTCGAGTGTTCGAACCGTAATGCACAAGAAATGGTATGTAAACCCCGTATTTACATATCTGCAACTGTGCAGGAGAATCAGCATAGGTGTTCGAGTGTTCGAACCGTAATGCGCAAGAAATGGTATGTAAACCCCGTATTTACATATCTGCCACAGTGCAGGAGAATCCGTATAGGTGTTCGAGTGTTCCAACCGTAATGCGCAAGAAATGGTACCAAAACCCCGTATTTACATATCTGCCACTGTGCAGGAGAATCCGTATAGGTGTTCGAGTGTTCGAACCGTAATGCGCAAGAAATGGTACCGAAATCCCGTATTTACATATCTGCCACAGTGCAGGAGAATCCGGATAGGTGTTCGAGTGTTCGAACCGTAATGCGAAAGAAATGGTACCGAAACCCCGTATTTACATATCTGCCACTGTGCAGGAGAATCTGCATAGGTGTTCGAGTGTTCGAACCGTATTGCGCAAGAAATGGTATGTAAACCCCGTATTTACATATCTGCCACTGTGCAGGAGAATCCGTATAGGTGTTCGAGTGTTCGAACCGTAATGCGCAAGAAATGGTACCGAAACCCCGTATTTACATATCTGCCACTGTGCAGGAGAATCCGCATAGGTGTTCGAGTGTTCGAACCGTAATGCGCAAGAAATGGTATGTAAACCCCGTATTTACATATCTGCCACTGTGCAGGAGAATCCGTATAGGTGTTCGAGTGTTCGAACCGTAATGCGCAAGAAATGGTACCGAAACCCCGTATTTACATATCTGCCACAGTGCAGGAGAATCCGCATAGGTGTTCGAGTGTTCGAACCGTAATGCGCAAGAAATGGTAGGTAAACCCCGTATTTACATATCTGCCACTGTGCAGGAGAATCCGCATAGGTGTTCGAGTGTTCGAACCGTAATGCGCAAGAAATGGTACGGAAACCCCGTATTTACATATCTGCCACTGTGCAGGAGAATCCGCATAAGTGTTCGAGTGTTCCAACCGTAATGCGCAAGAAATGGTACTGAAACCCCGTATTTACATATCTGCTACTATGCAGGAGAATCCGTATAGGTGTACGAGTGTTCGAACCGTAATGCGCAAGAAATGGTACCGAAACCCCGTATTTACATATCTGCCACTGTGCAGGAGAATCCGGATAGGTGTTCGAGTGTTCGAACCGTAATGCGCAAAAAATGGTACCGAAACCCCGTATTTACATATCTGCCACTGTGCAGGAGAATCCGCATAGGTGTTCGAGTGTTCGAACCGTATTGCGCAAGAAATGGTATGTAAACCCCGTATTTACATATCTGCCACTGTGCAGGAGAATCCGTATAGGTGTTCGAGTGTTCGAACCGTAATGCGCAAGAAATGGTATGGAAACCCCGTATTTACATATCTGCCACTGCGCAGGAGAATCCGTATAGCTGTTCGAGTGTTCGAACCGTAATGCGCAAGAAATGGTACCGAAACCCCGTATTTACATATCTGCCACTGTGTAGGAGAATCCGTATAGCTGTTCGAGTGTTCGAACCGTAATGCGCAAGAAATGGTACCGAAACCCCGTATTTACATATCTGTCACTGTGTAGGAGAATCCGCATAGGTGTTCGAGTGTTCGAACCGTAATGCGCAAGAAATGGTATGTAAACCCCGTATTTACATATCTGCCACTTTGCAGGAGAATCCGTATATGTGTTCGAGTGTTCGAACCGTAATGCGCAAGAAATGGTACGGAAACCCCGTATTTACATATCTGCCACTGTGCAGGAGAATCCGCATAGGTGTTCGAGTGTTCGAACCGTAATGCGCAAGAAATGGTATGTAAACCCCGTATTTACATATCTGCCACTGTGCAGGAGAATCCGCATAGGTGTTCGAGTGTTCGAACCGTAATGCGCAAGAAATGGTACCGAAACCCCGTATTTACATATCTGCCACTGTGTAGGAGAATCCGCATAGGTGTTCGAGTGTTCGAACCGTATTGCGCATGAAATGGTATGTAAACCCCGTATTTACATATCTGCCACTGTGTAGGAGAATCCGTATAGGTGTTCGAGTGTTCGAACCGTAATGCGCAAGAAATGGTATGTAAACCCCGTATTTACATATCTGCCACTGTGAAGGAGAATCCGTATAGGTGTTCGAGTGTTCCAACCGTAATGCGCAAGAAATGGTACCGAAACCCCGTATTTACATATCTGCCACTGTGCAGGAGAATCCGTATAGGTGTTCGAGTGTTCGAACCGTAATGCGCGAGAAATGGTACCGAAACCCCGTATTTACATATCTGCCATTGTGCAGGAGAATCCGGATAGGTGTTTGAGTGTTCGAACCGTAATGCGCAAGAAATGGTATGTAAACCCCGTATTTACATATCTGCCACTGTGCAGGAGAATCCGTATAGGTGTTCGAGTGTTCGAACCGTAATGCGCAAGAAATGGTATGGAAACCCCGTATTTACATATCTGCCACTGTGCAGGAGAATCCGCATAGGTGTTCGAGTGTTCGAACCGTAATGCGCAAGAAATGGTATGTAAACCCCGTATTTACATATCTGCCACTGTGCAGAAGAATCCGTATAGGTGTTCGAGTGTTCGAACCGTAATGCGCAAGAAATGGTACCGAAACCCCGTATTTACATATCTGCCACTGTGCAGGAGAATCCGCATAGGTGTTCGAGTGTTCGAACCGTAATGCGCAAGAAATGGTAGGTAAACCCCGTATTTACATATCTGCCACTGTGTAGGAGAATCCGCATAGGTGTTCGAGTGTTCGAACCGTAATGCGCAAGAAATGGTACGGAAACCCGTATTTACATATCTGCCACTGCGCAGGAGAATCCGCATAGGTGTTCGAGTGTTCCAACCGTAATGCGCAAGAAATGGTACCGAAACCCCGTATTTACATATCTGCTACTGTGCAGGAGAATCCGTATAGGTGTTCGAGTGTTCGAACCGTAATGCGCAAGAAATGGTACCGAAACCCCGTATTTACATATCTGCCACTGTGCAGGAGAATCCGGATAGGTGTTTGAGTGTTCGAACCGTAATGCGCAAGAAATGGAACCGAAACCCCGTATTTACATATCTGCCACTGTGCAGGAGAATCCGCATAGGTGTTCGAGTGTTCGAACCGTATTGCGCAAGAAATGGTATGTAAACCCCGTATTTACATATCTGCCACTGTGCAGGAGAATCCGTATAGGTGTTCGAGTGTTCGAACCGTAATGCGCAAGAAATGGTATGGAAACTCCGTATTTACATATCTGCCACTGCGCAGGAGAATCCATAGAGGTGTTCGAGTGTTCGAACCGTAATGCGCAAGAAATGGTACGGAAACCCCGTATTTACATATCTGCCACTGTGTAGGAGAATCCGTATAGCTGTTCGAGTGTTCGAACCGTAATGCGCAAGAAATGGTACCGAAACCCCGTATTTACATATCTGCCACTGTGTAGGAGAATCCGCAAAGGTGTTCGAGTGTTCGAACCGTAACGCGCAAGAAATGGTATGTAAACCCCGTATTTACATATCTGCCACTTTGCAGGAGAATCCGTATATGTGTTCGAGTGTTCGAACCGTAATGCGCAAGAAATGGTACGGAAACCCCGTATTTACATATCTGCCACTGTGCAGGAGAATCCGCATAGGTGTTCGAGTGTTCGAACCGTAATGCGCAAGAAATGGTATGTAAACCCCGTATTTACATATCTACTACTGTGCAGCAGAATCCGTATAGGTGTTCGAGTGTTCGAACCGTAATGCGCAACAAATGGTACCGAAACCCCGTATTTACATATCTGCCACAGTGTAGGAGAATCCGCATAGGTGTTCGAGTGTTCGAACCGTAATGCGCAAGAAATGGTAGGTAAACCCCGTATTTACATATCTGCCACTGTGCAGGAGAATCCGCATAGGTGTTCGAGTGTTCGAACCGTAATGCGCAAGAAATGGTACGGAAACCCCGTATTTACATATCTGCCACTGTGCCGGAGAATCCGCATAGGTGTTCGAGTGTTCCAACCGTAATGCGCAAGAAATGGTACCGAAACCCCGTATTTACATATCTGCTACTGTGCAGGAGAATCCGTACAGGTGTTCGAGTGTTCGAACCGTAATGCGCAAGAAATGGTACCGAAACCCCGTATTTACATATCTGCCACTGTGCAGGAGAATCCGGATAGGTGTTTGAGTGTTCGAACCGTAATGCGCAAGAAATGGTACCGAAACCCCGTATTTACATATCTGCCACTGTGCAGGAGAATCCGCATAGGTGTTCGAGTGTTCGAACCGTATTGCGCAAGAAATGGTATGTAAACCCCGTATTTACATATCTGCCACTGTGCAGGAGAATCCGTATAGGTGTTCGAGTGTTCGAACCGTAATGCGCAAGAAATGGTATGGAAACCCCGTATTTACATATCTGCCACTGCGCAGGAGAATCCGTAGAGGTGTTCGAGTGTTCGAACCGTAATGCGCAAGAAATGGTACGGAAACCCCGTATTTACATATCTGCCACTGTGTAGGAGAATCCGTATAGCTGTTCGAGTGTTCGAACCGTAATGCGCAAGAAATGGTACCGAAACCCCGTATTTACATATCTGCCACTGTGTAGGAGAATCCGCATAGGTGTTCGAGTGTTCGAACCGTCATGCGCAAGAAATGGTATGTAAACCCCGTATTTACATATCTGCCACTTTGCAGGAGAATCCGTATATGTGTTCGAGTGTTCGAACCGTAATGCGCACGAAATGGTACGGAAACCCCGTATTTACATATCTGCCACTGTGCAGGAGAATCCGCATAGGTGTTCGAGTGTTCGAACCGTAATGCGCAAGAAATGGTATGTAAACCCCGTATTTACATATCTGCCACTGTGCAGGAGAATCCGCATAGGTGTTCGAGTGTTCGAACCGTAATGCGCAAGAAATGGTACCGAAACCCCGTATTTACATATCTGCCACTGTGTAGGAGAATCCGCATAGGTGTTCGAGTGTTCGAACCGTATTGCGCATGAAATGGTATGTAAACCCCGTATTTACATATCTGCCACTGTGTAGGAGAATCCGTATAGGTGTTCGAGTGTTCGAACCGTAATGCGCAAGAAATGGTATGTAAACCCCGTATTTACATATCTGCCACTGTGCAGGAGAATCCGTATAGGTGTTCGAGTGTTCCAACCGTAATGCGCAAGAAATGGTACCGAAACCCCGTATTTACATATCTGCCACTGTGCAGGAGAATCCGTATTGGTGTTCGAGTGTTCGAACCGTAATGCGCAAGAAATGGTACCGAAACCCCGTATTTACATATCTGCCACTGTGCAGGAGAATCCGGATAGGTGTTTGAGTGTTCGAACCGTAATGCGCAAGAAATGGTACCGAAAGCCCGTATTTACATATCTGCTACTGTGCAGGAGAATCCGTATAGGTGTTCGAGTGTTCGAACCGTAATGCGCAAGAAATGGTACCGAAACCCCGTATTTACATATCTGCCACTGTGCAGGAGAATCCGGATAGGTGTTTGAGTGTTCGAACCGTAATGCGCAAGAAATGGAACCGAAACCCCGTATTTACATATCTGCCACTGTGCAGGAGAATCCGCATAGGTGTTCGAGTGTTCGAACCGTATTGCGCAAGAAATGGTATGTAAACCCCGTATTTACATATCTGCCACTGTGCAGGAGAATCCGTATAGGTGTTCGAGTGTTCGAACCGTAATGCGCAAGAAATGGTATGGAAACCCCGTATTTACATATCTGCCACTGCGCAGGAGAATCCGTAGAGGTGTTCGAGTGTTCGAACCGTAATGCGCAAGAAATGGTACGGAAACCCCGTATTTACATATCTGCCACTGTGTAGGAGAATCCGTATAGCTGTTCGAGTGTTCGAACCGTAATGCGCAAGAAATGGTACCGAAACCCCGTATTTACATATCTGCCACTGTGTAGGAGAATCCGCAAAGGTGTTCGAGTGTTCGAACCGTAACGCGCAAGAAATGGTATGTAAACCCCGTATTTACATATCTGCCACTTTGCAGGAGAATCCGTATATGTGTTCGAGTGTTCGAACCGTAATGCGCAAGAAATGGTACGGAAACCCCGTATTTACATATCTGCCACTGTGCAGGAGAATCCGCATAGGTGTTCGAGTGTTCGAACCGTAATGCGCAAGAAATGGTATGTAAACCCCGTATTTACATATCTACCACTGTGCAGCAGAATCCGTATAGGTGTTCGAGTGTTCGAACCGTAATGCGCAACAAATGGTACCGAAACCCCGTATTTACATATCTGCCACAGTGTAGGAGAATCCGCATAGGTGTTCGAGTGTTCGAACCGTAATGCGCAAGAAATGGTAGGTAAACCCCGTATTTACATATCTGCCACTGTGCAGGAGAATCCGCATAGGTGTTCGAGTGTTCGAACCGTAATGCGCAAGAAATGGTACGGAAACCCCGTATTTACATATCTGCCACTGTGCCGGAGAATCCGCATAGGTGTTCGAGTGTTCCAACCGTAATGCGCAAGAAATGGTACCGAAACCCCGTATTTACATATCTGCTACTGTGCAGGAGAATCCGTACAGGTGTTCGAGTGTTCGAACCGTAATGCGCAAGAAATGGTACCGAAACCCCGTATTTACATATCTGCCACTGTGTAGGAGAATCCGCATAGGTGTTCGAGTGTTCGAACCGTATTGCGCATGAAATGGTATGTAAACCCCGTATTTACATATCTGCCACTGTGTAGGAGAATCCGTATAGGTGTTCGAGTGTTCGAACCGTAATGCGCAAGAAATGGTATGTAAACCCCGTATTTACATATCTGCCACTGTGAAGGAGAATCCGTATAGGTGTTCGAGTGTTCCAACCGTAATGCGCAAGAAATGGTACCGAAACCCCGTATTTACATATCTGCCACTGTGCAGGAGAATCCGTATAGGTGTTCGAGTGTTCGAACCGTAATGCGCGAGAAATGGTACCGAAACCCCGTATTTACATATCTGCCATTGTGCAGGAGAATCCGGATAGGTGTTTGAGTGTTCGAACCGTAATGCGCAAGAAATGGTATGTAAACCCCGTATTTACATATCTGCCACTGTGCAGGAGAATCCGTATAGGTGTTCGAGTGTTCGAACCGTAATGCGCAAGAAATGGTATGGAAACCCCGTATTTACATATCTGCCACTGTGCAGGAGAATCCGCATAGGTGTTCGAGTGTTCGAACCGTAATGCGCAAGAAATGGTATGTAAACCCCGTATTTACATATCTGCCACTGTGCAGAAGAATCCGTATAGGTGTTCGAGTGTTCGAACCGTAATGCGCAAGAAATGGTACCGAAACCCCGTATTTACATATCTGCCACTGTGCAGGAGAATCCGCATAGGTGTTCGAGTGTTCGAACCGTAATGCGCAAGAAATGGTAGGTAAACCCCGTATTTACATATCTGCCACTGTGTAGGAGAATCCGCATAGGTGTTCGAGTGTTCGAACCGTAATGCGCAAGAAATGGTACGGAAACCCGTATTTACATATCTGCCACTGCGCAGGAGAATCCGCATAGGTGTTCGAGTGTTCCAACCGTAATGCGCAAGAAATGGTACCGAAACCCCGTATTTACATATCTGCTACTGTGCAGGAGAATCCGTATAGGTGTTCGAGTGTTCGAACCGTAATGCGCAAGAAATGGTACCGAAACCCCGTATTTACATATCTGCCACTGTGCAGGAGAATCCGGATAGGTGTTTGAGTGTTCGAACCGTAATGCGCAAGAAATGGAACCGAAACCCCGTATTTACATATCTGCCACTGTGCAGGAGAATCCGCATAGGTGTTCGAGTGTTCGAACCGTATTGCGCAAGAAATGGTATGTAAACCCCGTATTTACATATCTGCCACTGTGCAGGAGAATCCGTATAGGTGTTCGAGTGTTCGAACCGTAATGCGCAAGAAATGGTATGGAAACTCCGTATTTACATATCTGCCACTGCGCAGGAGAATCCATAGAGGTGTTCGAGTGTTCGAACCGTAATGCGCAAGAAATGGTACGGAAACCCCGTATTTACATATCTGCCACTGTGTAGGAGAATCCGTATAGCTGTTCGAGTGTTCGAACCGTAATGCGCAAGAAATGGTACCGAAACCCCGTATTTACATATCTGCCACTGTGTAGGAGAATCCGCAAAGGTGTTCGAGTGTTCGAACCGTAACGCGCAAGAAATGGTATGTAAACCCCGTATTTACATATCTGCCACTTTGCAGGAGAATCCGTATATGTGTTCGAGTGTTCGAACCGTAATGCGCAAGAAATGGTACGGAAACCCCGTATTTACATATCTGCCACTGTGCAGGAGAATCCGCATAGGTGTTCGAGTGTTCGAACCGTAATGCGCAAGAAATGGTATGTAAACCCCGTATTTACATATCTACTACTGTGCAGCAGAATCCGTATAGGTGTTCGAGTGTTCGAACCGTAATGCGCAACAAATGGTACCGAAACCCCGTATTTACATATCTGCCACAGTGTAGGAGAATCCGCATAGGTGTTCGAGTGTTCGAACCGTAATGCGCAAGAAATGGTAGGTAAACCCCGTATTTACATATCTGCCACTGTGCAGGAGAATCCGCATAGGTGTTCGAGTGTTCGAACCGTAATGCGCAAGAAATGGTACGGAAACCCCGTATTTACATATCTGCCACTGTGCCGGAGAATCCGCATAGGTGTTCGAGTGTTCCAACCGTAATGCGCAAGAAATGGTACCGAAACCCCGTATTTACATATCTGCTACTGTGCAGGAGAATCCGTACAGGTGTTCGAGTGTTCGAACCGTAATGCGCAAGAAATGGTACCGAAACCCCGTATTTACATATCTGCCACTGTGCAGGAGAATCCGGATAGGTGTTTGAGTGTTCGAACCGTAATGCGCAAGAAATGGTACCGAAACCCCGTATTTACATATCTGCCACTGTGCAGGAGAATCCGCATAGGTGTTCGAGTGTTCGAACCGTATTGCGCAAGAAATGGTATGTAAACCCCGTATTTACATATCTGCCACTGTGCAGGAGAATCCGTATAGGTGTTCGAGTGTTCGAACCGTAATGCGCAAGAAATGGTATGGAAACCCCGTATTTACATATCTGCCACTGCGCAGGAGAATCCGTAGAGGTGTTCGAGTGTTCGAACCGTAATGCGCAAGAAATGGTACGGAAACCCCGTATTTACATATCTGCCACTGTGTAGGAGAATCCGTATAGCTGTTCGAGTGTTCGAACCGTAATGCGCAAGAAATGGTACCGAAACCCCGTATTTACATATCTGCCACTGTGTAGGAGAATCCGCATAGGTGTTCGAGTGTTCGAACCGTAATGCGCAAGAAATGGTATGTAAACCCCGTATTTACATATCTGCCACTTTGCAGGAGAATCCGTATATGTGTTCGAGTGTTCGAACCGTAATGCGCACGAAATGGTACGGAAACCCCGTATTTACATATCTGCCACTGTGCAGGAGAATCCGCATAGGTGTTCGAGTGTTCGAACCGTAATGCGCAAGAAATGGTATGTAAACCCCGTATTTACATATCTGCCACTGTGCAGGAGAATCCGCATAGGTGTTCGAGTGTTCGAACCGTAATGCGCAAGAAATGGTACCGAAACCCCGTATTTACATATCTGCCACTGTGTAGGAGAATCCGCATAGGTGTTCGAGTGTTCGAACCGTATTGCGCATGAAATGGTATGTAAACCCCGTATTTACATATCTGCCACTGTGTAGGAGAATCCGTATAGGTGTTCGAGTGTTCGAACCGTAATGCGCAAGAAATGGTATGTAAACCCCGTATTTACATATCTGCCACTGTGCAGGAGAATCCGTATAGGTGTTCGAGTGTTCCAACCGTAATGCGCAAGAAATGGTACCGAAACCCCGTATTTACATATCTGCCACTGTGCAGGAGAATCCGTATTGGTGTTCGAGTGTTCGAACCGTAATGCGCAAGAAATGGTACCGAAACCCCGTATTTACATATCTGCCACTGTGCAGGAGAATCCGGATAGGTGTTTGAGTGTTCGAACCGTAATGCGCAAGAAATGGTACCGAAAGCCCGTATTTACATATCTGCTACTGTGCAGGAGAATCCGTATAGGTGTTCGAGTGTTCGAACCGTAATGCGCAAGAAATGGTACCGAAACCCCGTATTTACATATCTGCCACTGTGCAGGAGAATCCGGATAGGTGTTTGAGTGTTCGAACCGTAATGCGCAAGAAATGGAACCGAAACCCCGTATTTACATATCTGCCACTGTGCAGGAGAATCCGCATAGGTGTTCGAGTGTTCGAACCGTATTGCGCAAGAAATGGTATGTAAACCCCGTATTTACATATCTGCCACTGTGCAGGAGAATCCGTATAGGTGTTCGAGTGTTCGAACCGTAATGCGCAAGAAATGGTATGGAAACCCCGTATTTACATATCTGCCACTGCGCAGGAGAATCCGTAGAGGTGTTCGAGTGTTCGAACCGTAATGCGCAAGAAATGGTACGGAAACCCCGTATTTACATATCTGCCACTGTGTAGGAGAATCCGTATAGCTGTTCGAGTGTTCGAACCGTAATGCGCAAGAAATGGTACCGAAACCCCGTATTTACATATCTGCCACTGTGTAGGAGAATCCGCAAAGGTGTTCGAGTGTTCGAACCGTAACGCGCAAGAAATGGTATGTAAACCCCGTATTTACATATCTGCCACTTTGCAGGAGAATCCGTATATGTGTTCGAGTGTTCGAACCGTAATGCGCAAGAAATGGTACGGAAACCCCGTATTTACATATCTGCCACTGTGCAGGAGAATCCGCATAGGTGTTCGAGTGTTCGAACCGTAATGCGCAAGAAATGGTATGTAAACCCCGTATTTACATATCTACCACTGTGCAGCAGAATCCGTATAGGTGTTCGAGTGTTCGAACCGTAATGCGCAACAAATGGTACCGAAACCCCGTATTTACATATCTGCCACAGTGTAGGAGAATCCGCATAGGTGTTCGAGTGTTCGAACCGTAATGCGCAAGAAATGGTAGGTAAACCCCGTATTTACATATCTGCCACTGTGCAGGAGAATCCGCATAGGTGTTCGAGTGTTCGAACCGTAATGCGCAAGAAATGGTACGGAAACCCCGTATTTACATATCTGCCACTGTGCCGGAGAATCCGCATAGGTGTTCGAGTGTTCCAACCGTAATGCGCAAGAAATGGTACCGAAACCCCGTATTTACATATCTGCTACTGTGCAGGAGAATCCGTACAGGTGTTCGAGTGTTCGAACCGTAATGCGCAAGAAATGGTACCGAAACCCCGTATTTACATATCTGCCACTGTGCAGGAGAATCCGGATAGGTGTTTGAGTGTTCGAACCGTAATGCGCAAGAAATGGTACCGAAACCCCGTATTTACATATCTGCCACTGTGCAGGAGAATCCGCATAGGTGTTCGAGTGTTCGAACCGTATTGCGCAAGAAATGGTATGTAAACCCCGTACTTACATATCTGCCACTGTGCAGGAGAATCCGTATAGGTGTTCGAGTGTTCGAACCGTAATGCGCAAGAAATGGTATGGAAACCCCGTATTTACATATCTGCCACTGCGCAGGAGAATCCGTAGAGGTGTTCGAGTGTTCGAACCGTAATGCGCAAGAAATGGTACGGAAACCCCGTATTTACATATCTGCCACTGTGTAGGAGAATCCGTATAGCTGTTCGAGTGTTCGAACCGTAATGCGCAAGAAATGGTACCGAAACCCCGTATTTACATATCTGCCACTGTGTAGGAGAATCCGCATAGGTGTTCGAGTGTTCGAACCGTAATGCGCAAGAAATGGTATGTAAACCCCGTATTTACATATCTGCCACTTTGCAGGAGAATCCGTATATGTGTTCGAGTGTTCGAACCGTAATGCGCACGAAATGGTACGGAAACCCCGTATTTACATATCTGCCACTGTGCAGGAGAATCCGCATAGGTGTTCGAGTGTTCGAACCGTAATGCGCAAGAAATGGTATGTAAACCCCGTATTTACATATCTGCCACTGTGCAGGAGAATCCGCATAGGTGTTCGAGTGTTCGAACCGTAATGCGCAAGAAATGGTACCGAAACCCCGTATTTACATATCTGCCACTGTGTACGAGAATCCGCATAGGTGTTCGAGTGTTCGAACCGTATTGCGCATGAAATGGTATGTAAACCCCGTATTTACATATCTGCCACTGTGTAGGAGAATCCGTATAGGTGTTCGAGTGTTCGAACCGTAATGCGCAAGAAATGGTATGTAAACCCCGTATTTACATATCTGCCACTGTGCAGGAGAATCCGTATAGGTGTTCGAGTGTTCCAACCGTAATGCGCAAGAAATGGTACCGAAACCCCGTATTTACATATCTGCCACTGTGCAGGAGAATCCGTATTGGTGTTCGAGTGTTCGAACCGTAATGCGCAAGAAATGGTACCGAAACCCCGTATTTACATATCTGCCACTGTGCAGGAGAATCTGGATAGGTGTTTGAGTGTTCGAACCGTAATGCGCAAGAAATGGTACCGAAAGCCCGTATTTACATATCTGCTACTGTGCAGGAGAATCCGTATAGGTGTTCGAGTGTTCGAACCGTAATGCGCAAGAAATGGTACCGAAACCCCGTATTTACATATCTGCCACTGTGCAGGAGAATCCGGATAGGTGTTTGAGTGTTCGAACCGTAATGCGCAAGAAATGGAACCGAAACCCCGTATTTACATATCTGCCACTGTGCAGGAGAATCCGCATAGGTGTTCGAGTGTTCGAACCGTATTGCGCAAGAAATGGTATGTAAACCCCGTATTTACATATCTGCCACTGTGCAGGAGAATCCGTATAGGTGTTCGAGTGTTCGAACCGTAATGCGCAAGAAATGGTATGGAAACCCCGTATTTACATATCTGCCACTGCGCAGGAGAATCCGTAGAGGTGTTCGAGTGTTCGAACCGTAATGCGCAAGAAATGGTACGGAAACCCCGTATTTACATATCTGCCACTGTGTAGGAGAATCCGTATAGCTGTTCGAGTGTTCGAACCGTAATGCGCAAGAAATGGTACCGAAACCCCGTATTTACATATCTGCCACTGTGTAGGAGAATCCGCAAAGGTGTTCGAGTGTTCGAACCGTAACGCGCAAGAAATGGTATGTAAACCCCGTATTTACATATCTGCCACTTTGCAGGAGAATCCGTATATGTGTTCGAGTGTTCGAACCGTAATGCGCAAGAAATGGTACGGAAACCCCGTATTTACATATCTGCCACTGTGCAGGAGAATCCGCATAGGTGTTCGAGTGTTCGAACCGTAATGCGCAAGAAATGGTATGTAAACCCCGTATTTACATATCTACCACTGTGCAGCAGAATCCGTATAGGTGTTCGAGTGTTCGAACCGTAATGCGCAACAAATGGTACCGAAACCCCGTATTTACATATCTGCCACAGTGTAGGAGAATCCGCATAGGTGTTCGAGTGTTCGAACCGTAATGCGCAAGAAATGGTAGGTAAACCCCGTATTTACATATCTGCCACTGTGCAGGAGAATCCGCATAGGTGTTCGAGTGTTCGAACCGTAATGCGCAAGAAATGGTACGGAAACCCCGTATTTACATATCTGCCACTGTGCCGGAGAATCCGCATAGGTGTTCGAGTGTTCCAACCGTAATGCGCAAGAAATGGTACCGAAACCCCGTATTTACATATCTGCTACTGTGCAGGAGAATCCGTACAGGTGTTCGAGTGTTCGAACCGTAATGCGCAAGAAATGGTACCGAAACCCCGTATTTACATATCTGCCACTGTGCAGGAGAATCCGGATAGGTGTTTGAGTGTTCGAACCGTAATGCGCAAGAAATGGTACCGAAACCCCGTATTTACATATCTGCCACTGTGCAGGAGAATCCGCATAGGTGTTCGAGTGTTCGAACCGTATTGCGCAAGAAATGGTATGTAAACCCCGTACTTACATATCTGCCACTGTGCAGGAGAATCCGTATAGGTGTTCGAGTGTTCGAACCGTAATGCGCAAGAAATGGTATGGAAACCCCGTATTTACATATCTGCCACTGCGCAGGAGAATCCGTAGAGGTGTTCGAGTGTTCGAACCGTAATGCGCAAGAAATGGTACGGAAACCCCGTATTTACATATCTGCCACTGTGTAGGAGAATCCGTATAGCTGTTCGAGTGTTCGAACCGTAATGCGCAAGAAATGGTACCGAAACCCCGTATTTACATATCTGCCACTGTGTAGGAGAATCCGCATAGGTGTTCGAGTGTTCGAACCGTAATGCGCAAGAAATGGTATGTAAACCCCGTATTTACATATCTGCCACTTTGCAGGAGAATCCGTATATGTGTTCGAGTGTTCGAACCGTAATGCGCACGAAATGGTACGGAAACCCCGTATTTACATATCTGCCACTGTGCAGGAGAATCCGCATAGGTGTTCGAGTGTTCGAACCGTAATGCGCAAGAAATGGTATGTAAACCCCGTATTTACATATCTGCCACTGTGCAGGAGAATCCGCATAGGTGTTCGAGTGTTCGAACCGTAATGCGCAAGAAATGGTACCGAAACCCCGTATTTACATATCTGCCACTGTGTACGAGAATCCGCATAGGTGTTCGAGTGTTCGAACCGTATTGCGCATGAAATGGTATGTAAACCCCGTATTTACATATCTGCCACTGTGTAGGAGAATCCGTATAGGTGTTCGAGTGTTCGAACCGTAATGCGCAAGAAATGGTATGTAAACCCCGTATTTACATATCTGCCACTGTGCAGGAGAATCCGTATAGGTGTTCGAGTGTTCCAACCGTAATGCGCAAGAAATGGTACCGAAACCCCGTATTTACATATCTGCCACTGTGCAGGAGAATCCGTATTGGTGTTCGAGTGTTCGAACCGTAATGCGCAAGAAATGGTACCGAAACCCCGTATTTACATATCTGCCACTGTGCAGGAGAATCTGGATAGGTGTTTGAGTGTTCGAACCGTAATGCGCAAGAAATGGTACCGAAAGCCCGTATTTACATATCTGCTACTGTGCAGGAGAATCCGTATAGGTGTTCGAGTGTTCGAACCGTAATGCGCAAGAAATGGTACCGAAACCCCGTATTTACATATCTGCCACTGTGCAGGAGAATCCGGATAGGTGTTTGAGTGTTCGAACCGTAATGCGCAAGAAATGGAACCGAAACCCCGTATTTACATATCTGCCACTGTGCAGGAGAATCCGCATAGGTGTTCGAGTGTTCGAACCGTATTGCGCAAGAAATGGTATGTAAACCCCGTATTTACATATCTGCCACTGTGCAGGAGAATCCGTATAGGTGTTCGAGTGTTCGAACCGTAATGCGCAAGAAATGGTATGGAAACCCCGTATTTACATATCTGCCACTGCGCAGGAGAATCCGTAGAGGTGTTCGAGTGTTCGAACCGTAATGCGCAAGAAATGGTACGGAAACCCCGTATTTACATATCTGCCACTGTGTAGGAGAATCCGTATAGCTGTTCGAGTGTTCGAACCGTAATGCGCAAGAAATGGTACCGAAACCCCGTATTTACATATCTGCCACTGTGTAGGAGAATCCGCAAAGGTGTTCGAGTGTTCGAACCGTAACGCGCAAGAAATGGTATGTAAACCCCGTATTTACATATCTGCCACTTTGCAGGAGAATCCGTATATGTGTTCGAGTGTTCGAACCGTAATGCGCAAGAAATGGTACGGAAACCCCGTATTTACATATCTGCCACTGTGCAGGAGAATCCGCATAGGTGTTCGAGTGTTCGAACCGTAATGCGCAAGAAATGGTATGTAAACCCCGTATTTACATATCTACCACTGTGCAGCAGAATCCGTATAGGTGTTCGAGTGTTCGAACCGTAATGCGCAAGAAATGGTACCGAAACCCCGTATTTACATATCTGCCACAGTGCAGGAGAATCCGCATAGGTGTTCGAGTGTTCGAACCGTAATGCGCAAGAAATGGTAGGTAAACCCCGTATTTACATATCTGCCACTGTGCAGGAGAATCCGCATAGGTGTTCGAGTGTTCGAACCGTAATGCGCAAGAAATGGTACGGAAACCCCGTATTTACATATCTGCCACTGTGCAGGAGAATCCGCATAGGTGTTCGAGTGTTCCAACCGTAATGCGCAAGAAATGGTACCGAAACCCCGTATTTACATATCTGCTACTGTGCAGGAGAATCCGTACAGGTGTTCGAGTGTTCGAACCGTAATGCGCAAGAAATGGTACCGAAACCCCGTATTTACATATCTGCCACTGTGCAGGAGAATCCGGATAGGTGTTTGAGTGTTCGAACCGTAATGCGCAAGAAATGGTACCGAAACCCCGTATTTACATATCTGCCACTGTGCAGGAGAATCCGCATAGGTGTTCGAGTGTTCGAACCGTAATGCGCAAGAAATGGTATGTAAACCCCGTATTTACATATCTACCACTGTGCAGCAGAATCCGTATAGGTGTTCGAGTGTTCGAACCGTAATGCGCAACAAATGGTACCGAAACCCCGTATTTACATATCTGCCACAGTGTAGGAGAATCCGCATAGGTGTTCGAGTGTTCGAACCGTAATGCGCAAGAAATGGTAGGTAAACCCCGTATTTACATATCTGCCACTGTGCAGGAGAATCCGCATAGGTGTTCGAGTGTTCGAACCGTAATGCGCAAGAAATGGTACGGAAACCCCGTATTTACATATCTGCCACTGTGCCGGAGAATCCGCATAGGTGTTCGAGTGTTCCAACCGTAATGCGCAAGAAATGGTACCGAAACCCCGTATTTACATATCTGCTACTGTGCAGGAGAATCCGTACAGGTGTTCGAGTGTTCGAACCGTAATGCGCAAGAAATGGTACCGAAACCCCGTATTTACATATCTGCCACTGTGCAGGAGAATCCGGATAGGTGTTTGAGTGTTCGAACCGTAATGCGCAAGAAATGGTACCGAAACCCCGTATTTACATATCTGCCACTGTGCAGGAGAATCCGCATAGGTGTTCGAGTGTTCGAACCGTATTGCGCAAGAAATGGTATGTAAACCCCGTATTTACATATCTGCCACTGTGCAGGAGAATCCGTATAGGTGTTCGAGTGTTCGAACCGTAATGCGCAAGAAATGGTATGGAAACCCCGTATTTACATATCTGCCACTGCGCAGGAGAATCCGTAGAGGTGTTCGAGTGTTCGAACCGTAATGCGCAAGAAATGGTACGGAAACCCCGTATTTACATATCTGCCACTGTGTAGGAGAATCCGTATAGCTGTTCGAGTGTTCGAACCGTAATGCGCAAGAAATGGTACCGAAACCCCGTATTTACATATCTGCCACTGTGTAGGAGAATCCGCATAGGTGTTCGAGTGTTCGAACCGTAATGCGCAAGAAATGGTATGTAAACCCCGTATTTACATATCTGCCACTTTGCAGGAGAATCCGTATATGTGTTCGAGTGTTCGAACCGTAATGCGCACGAAATGGTACGGAAACCCCGTATTTACATATCTGCCACTGTGCAGGAGAATCCGCATAGGTGTTCGAGTGTTCGAACCGTAATGCGCAAGAAATGGTATGTAAACCCCGTATTTACATATCTGCCACTGTGCAGGAGAATCCGCATAGGTGTTCGAGTGTTCGAACCGTAATGCGCAAGAAATGGTACCGAAACCCCGTATTTACATATCTGCCACTGTGTACGAGAATCCGCATAGGTGTTCGAGTGTTCGAACCGTATTGCGCATGAAATGGTATGTAAACCCCGTATTTACATATCTGCCACTGTGTAGGAGAATCCGGATAGGTGTTCGAGTGTTCGAACCGTAATGCGCAAGAAATGGTATGTAAACCCCGTATTTACATATCTGCCACTGTGCAGGAGAATCCGTATAGGTGTTCGAGTGTTCCAACCGTAATGCGCAAGAAATGGTACCGAAACCCCGTATTTACATATCTGCCACTGTGCAGGAGAATCCGTATTGGTGTTCGAGTGTTCGAACCGTAATGCGCAAGAAATGGTACCGAAACCCCGTATTTACATATCTGCCACTGTGCAGGAGAATCCGGATAGGTGTTTGAGTGTTCGAACCGTAATGCGCAAGAAATGGTACCGAAAGCCCGTATTTACATATCTGCTACTGTGCAGGAGAATCCGTATAGGTGTTCGAGTGTTCGAACCGTAATGCGCAAGAAATGGTACCGAAACCCCGTATTTACATATCTGCCACTGTGCAGGAGAATCCGGATAGGTGTTTGAGTGTTCGAACCGTAATGCGCAAGAAATGGAACCGAAACCCCGTATTTACATATCTGCCACTGTGCAGGAGAATCCGCATAGGTGTTCGAGTGTTCGAACCGTATTGCGCAAGAAATGGTATGTAAACCCCGTATTTACATATCTGCCACTGTGCAGGAGAATCCGTATAGGTGTTCGAGTGTTCGAACCGTAATGCGCAAGAAATGGTATGGAAACCCCGTATTTACATATCTGCCACTGCGCAGGAGAATCCGTAGAGGTGTTCGAGTGTTCGAACCGTAATGCGCAAGAAATGGTACGGAAACCCCGTATTTACATATCTGCCACTGTGTAGGAGAATCCGTATAGCTGTTCGAGTGTTCGAACCGTAATGCGCAAGAAATGGTACCGAAACCCCGTATTTACATATCTGCCACTGTGTAGGAGAATCCGCAAAGGTGTTCGAGTGTTCGAACCGTAACGCGCAAGAAATGGTATGTAAACCCCGTATTTACATATCTGCCACTTTGCAGGAGAATCCGTATATGTGTTCGAGTGTTCGAACCGTAATGCGCAAGAAATGGTACGGAAACCCCGTATTTACATATCTGCCACTGTGCAGGAGAATCCGCATAGGTGTTCGAGTGTTCGAACCGTAATGCGCAAGAAATGGTATGTAAACCCCGTATTTACATATCTACCACTGTGCAGCAGAATCCGTATAGGTGTTCGAGTGTTCGAACCGTAATGCGCAACAAATGGTACCGAAACCCCGTATTTACATATCTGCCACAGTGTAGGAGAATCCGCATAGGTGTTCGAGTGTTCGAACCGTAATGCGCAAGAAATGGTAGGTAAACCCCGTATTTACATATCTGCCACTGTGCAGGAGAATCCGCATAGGTGTTCGAGTGTTCGAACCGTAATGCGCAAGAAATGGTACGGAAACCCCGTATTTACATATCTGCCACTGTGCCGGAGAATCCGCATAGGTGTTCGAGTGTTCCAACCGTAATGCGCAAGAAATGGTACCGAAACCCCGTATTTACATATCTGCTACTGTGCAGGAGAATCCGTACAGGTGTTCGAGTGTTCGAACCGTAATGCGCAAGAAATGGTACCGAAACCCCGTATTTACATATCTGCCACTGTGCAGGAGAATCCGGATAGGTGTTTGAGTGTTCGAACCGTAATGCGCAAGAAATGGTACCGAAACCCCGTATTTACATATCTGCCACTGTGCAGGAGAATCCGCATAGGTGTTCGAGTGTTCGAACCGTATTGCGCAAGAAATGGTATGTAAACCCCGTATTTACATATCTGCCACTGTGCAGGAGAATCCGTATAGGTGTTCGAGTGTTCGAACCGTAATGCGCAAGAAATGGTATGGAAACCCCGTATTTACATATCTGCCACTGCGCAGGAGAATCCGCATAGGTGTTCGAGTGTTCGAACCGTAATGCGCAAGAAATGGTACGGAAACCCCGTATTTACATATCTGCCACTGTGTAGGAGAATCCGTATAGCTGTTCGAGTGTTCGAACCGTAATGCGCAAGAAATGGTACCGAAACCCCGTATTTACATATCTGCCACTGTGTAGGAGAATCCGCATAGGTGTTCGAGTGTTCGAACCGTAATGCGCAAGAAATGGTATGTAAACCCCGTATTTACATATCTGCCACTTTGCAGGAGAATCCGTATATGTGTTCGAGTGTTCGAACCGTAATGCGCACGAAATGGTACGGAAACCCCGTATTTACATATCTGCCACTGTGCAGGAGAATCCGCATAGGTGTTCGAGTGTTCGAACCGTAATGCGCAAGAAATGGTATGTAAACCCCGTATTTACATATCTGCCACTGTGCAGGAGAATCCGCATAGGTGTTCGAGTGTTCGAACCGTAATGCGCAAGAAATGGTACCGAAACCCCGTATTTACATATCTGCCACTGTGTACGAGAATCCGCATAGGTGTTCGAGTGTTCGAACCGTATTGCGCATGAAATGGTATGTAAACCCCGTATTTACATATCTGCCACTGTGTAGGAGAATCCGTATAGGTGTTCGAGTGTTCGAACCGTAATGCGCAAGAAATGGTATGTAAACCCCGTATTTACATATCTGCCACTGTGCAGGAGAATCCGTATAGGTGTTCGAGTGTTCCAACCGTAATGCGCAAGAAATGGTACCGAAACCCCGTATTTACATATCTGCCACTGTGCAGGAGAATCCGTATTGGTGTTCGAGTGTTCGAACCGTAATGCGCAAGAAATGGTACCGAAACCCCGTATTTACATATCTGCCACTGTGCAGGAGAATCCGGATAGGTGTTTGAGTGTTCGAACCGTAATGCGCAAGAAATGGTACCGAAAGCCCGTATTTACATATCTGCTACGGTGCAGGAGAATCCGTATAGGTGTTCGAGTGTTCGAACCGTAATGCGCAAGAAATGGTACCGAAACCCCGTATTTACATATCTGCCACTGTGCAGGAGAATCCGGATAGGTGTTTGAGTGTTCGAACCGTAATGCGCAAGAAATGGAACCGAAACCCCGTATTTACATATCTGCCACTGTGCAGGAGAATCCGCATAGGTGTTCGAGTGTTCGAACCGTATTGCGCAAGAAATGGTATGTAAACCCCGTATTTACATATCTGCCACTGTGCAGGAGAATCCGTATAGGTGTTCGAGTGTTCGAACCGTAATGCGCAAGAAATGGTATGGAAACCCCGTATTTACATATCTGCCACTGCGCAGGAGAATCCGTAGAGGTGTTCGAGTGTTCGAACCGTAATGCGCAAGAAATGGTACGGAAACCCCGTATTTACATATCTGCCACTGTGTAGGAGAATCCGTATAGCTGTTCGAGTGTTCGAACCGTAATGCGCAAGAAATGGTACCGAAACCCCGTATTTACATATCTGCCACTGTGTAGGAGAATCCGCAAAGGTGTTCGAGTGTTCGAACCGTAACGCGCAAGAAATGGTATGTAAACCCCGTATTTACATATCTGCCACTTTGCAGGAGAATCCGTATATGTGTTCGAGTGTTCGAACCGTAATGCGCAAGAAATGGTACGGAAACCCCGTATTTACATATCTGCCACTGTGCAGGAGAATCCGCATAGGTGTTCGAGTGTTCGAACCGTAATGCGCAAGAAATGGTATGTAAACCCCGTATTTACATATCTACCACTGTGCAGCAGAATCCGTATAGGTGTTCGAGTGTTCGAACCGTAATGCGCAAGAAATGGTACCGAAACCCCGTATTTACATATCTGCCACAGTGCAGGAGAATCCGCATAGGTGTTCGAGTGTTCGAACCGTAATGCGCAAGAAATGGTAGGTAAACCCCGTATTTACATATCTGCCACTGTGCAGGAGAATCCGCATAGGTGTTCGAGTGTTCGAACCGTAATGCGCAAGAAATGGTACGGAAACCCCGTATTTACATATCTGCCACTGTGCAGGAGAATCCGCATAGGTGTTCGAGTGTTCCAACCGTAATGCGCAAGAAATGGTACGGAAACCCCGTATTTACATATCTGCCACTGTGTAGGAGAATCCGTATAGCTGTTCGAGTGTTCGAACCGTAATGCGCAAGAAATGGTACCGAAACCCCGTATTTACATATCTGCCACTGTGTAGGAGAATCCGCAAAGGTGTTCGAGTGTTCGAACCGTAACGCGCAAGAAATGGTATGTAAACCCCGTATTTACATATCTGCCACTTTGCAGGAGAATCCGTATATGTGTTCGAGTGTTCGAACCGTAATGCGCAAGAAATGGTACGGAAACCCCGTATTTACATATCTGCCACTGTGCAGGAGAATCCGCATAGGTGTTCGAGTGTTCGAACCGTAATGCGCAAGAAATGGTATGTAAACCCCGTATTTACATATCTACCACTGTGCAGCAGAATCCGTATAGGTGTTCGAGTGTTCGAACCGTAATGCGCAAGAAATGGTACCGAAACCCCGTATTTACATATCTGCCACAGTGCAGGAGAATCCGCATAGGTGTTCGAGTGTTCGAACCGTAATGCGCAAGAAATGGTAGGTAAACCCCGTATTTACATATCTGCCACTGTGCAGGAGAATCCGCATAGGTGTTCGAGTGTTCGAACCGTAATGCGCAAGAAATGGTACGGAAACCCCGTATTTACATATCTGCCACTGTGCAGGAGAATCCGCATAGGTGTTCGAGTGTTCCAACCGTAATGCGCAAGAAATGGTACCGAAACCCCGTATTTACATATCTGCTACTGTGCAGGAGAATCCGTACAGGTGTTCGAGTGTTCGAACCGTAATGCGCAAGAAATGGTACCGAAACCCCGTATTTACATATCTGCCACTGTGCAGGAGAATCCGGATAGGTGTTTGAGTGTTCGAACCGTAATGCGCAAGAAATGGTACCGAAACCCCGTATTTACATATCTGCCACTGTGCAGGAGAATCCGCATAGGTGTTCGAGTGTTCGAACCGTATTGCGCAAGAAATGGTATGTAAACCCCGTATTTACATATCTGCCACTGTGCAGGAGAATCCGTATAGGTGTTCGAGTGTTCGAACCGTAATGCGCAAGAAATGGTATGGAAACCCCGTATTTACATATCTGCCACTGCGCAGGAGAATCCGTAGAGGTGTTCGAGTGTTCGAACCGTAATGCGCAAGAAATGGTACGGAAACCCCGTATTTACATATCTGCCACTGTGTCGGAGAATCCGTATAGCTGTTCGAGTGTTCGAACCGTAATACGCAAGAAATGGTACCGAAACCCCGTATTTACATATCTGCCACTGTGTAGGAGAATCCGCATAGGTGTTCGAGTGTTCGAACCGTAATGCGCAAGAAATGGTATGTAAACCCCGTATTTACATATCTGCCACTTTGCAGGAGAATCCGTATATGTGTTCGAGTGTTCGAACCGTAATGCGCACGAAATGGTACGGAAACCCCGTATTTACATATCTGCCACTGTGCAGGAGAATCCGCATAGGTGTTCGAGTGTTCGAACCGTAATGCGCAAGAAATGGTATGTAAACCCCGTATTTACATATCTGCCACTGTGCAGGAGAATCCGCATAGGTGTTCGAGTGTTCGAACCGTAATGCGCAAGAAATGGTACCGAAACCCCGTATTTACATATCTGCCACTGTGTAGGAGAATCCGCATAGGTGTTCGAGTGTTCGAACCGTATTGCGCATGAAATGGTATGTAAACCCCGTATTTACATATCTGCCACTGTGTAGGAGAATCCGTATAGGTGTTCGAGTGTTCGAACCGTAATGCGCAAGAAATGGTATGTAAACCCCGTATTTACATATCTGCCACTGTGCAGGAGAATCCGTATAGGTGTTCGAGTGTTCCAACCGTAATGCGCAAGAAATGGTACCGAAACCCCGTATTTACATATCTGCCACTGTGCAGGAGAATCCGTATTGGTGTTCGAGTGTTCGAACCGTAATGCGCAAGAAATGGTACCGAAACCCCGTATTTACATATCTGCCACTGTGCAGGAGAATCCGGATAGGTGTTTGAGTGTTCGAACCGTAATGCGCAAGAAATGGTACCGAAAGCCCGTATTTACATATCTGCCACTGTGCAGGAGAATCCGCATAGGTGTTCGAGTGTTCGAACCATATTGCGCAAGAAATGGTATGTAAACCCCGTATTTACATATCTGCCACTGTGCAGGATAATCCGTATAGGTGTTCGAGTGTTCGAACCGTAATGCGCAAGAAATGGTATGGAAACCCCGTATTTACATATCTGCCACTGTGCAGGAGAATCCGCATAGGTGTTCGAGTGTTCGAACCGTAATGCGCAAGAAATGGTATGTAAACCCCGTATTTACATATCTGCCACTGTGCAGGAGAATCCGTATAGGTGTTCGAGTGTTTGAACCGTAATGCGCAAGAAATGGTACCGAAACCCCGTATTTACATATCTGCCACTGTGCAGGAGAATCCGCATAGGTGTTCGAGTGTTCGAACCGTAATGCGCAAGAAATGGTAGGTAAACCCCGTATTTACATATCTGCCACTGTGCAGGAGAATCCGCATAGGTGTTCGAGTGTTCGAACCGTAATGCGCAAGAAATGGTACGGAAACCCCGTATTTACATATCTGCCACTGTGCAGGAGAATCTGCATAGGTGTTCGAGTGTTCCAACCGTAATGCGCAAGAAATGGTACCGAAACACCGTATTTACATATCTGCTACTGTGCAGGAGAATCCGTATAGGTGTTCGAGTGTTCGAACCGTAATGTGCAAGAAATGGTACCGAAACCCCGTATTTACATATCTGCCACTGTGCAGGAGAATCCGGATAGGTGTTTGAGTGTTCGAACCGTAATGCGCAAGAAATGGTACCGAAACCCCGTATTTACATATCTGCCACTGTGCAGGAGAATCCACATAGGTGTTCGAGTGTTCGAACCGTATTGCGCAAGAAATGGTATGTAAACCCCGTATTTACATAT
The DNA here is from genome assembly GCF_055761805.1 of Camellia sinensis. Classification (NCBI taxonomy): domain Eukaryota; kingdom Viridiplantae; phylum Streptophyta; class Magnoliopsida; order Ericales; family Theaceae; genus Camellia; species Camellia sinensis. The sequence goes on from NC_138971.1 coordinate 5,473,810, forward strand.
CTGCCACTGTGCAGGAGAATCCGTATAGGTGTTCGAGTGTTCGAACCGTAATGCGCAAGAAATGGTATGGAAACCCCGTATTTACATATCTGCCACTGCGCAGGAGAATCCGTAGAGGTGTTCGAGTGTTCGAACCGTAATGCGCAAGAAATGGTACGGAAAACCCGTATTTACATATCTGCCACTGTGCAGGAGAATCCGTATAGGTGTTCGAGTGTTCGAACCGTAATGCGCAAGAAATGGTACCGAAACCCCGTATTTACATATCTGCCACTGTGCAGGAGAATCCGTATAGGTGTTCGAGTGTTCGAACCGTAATGCGCAAGAAATGGTACCGAAATCCCGTATTTACATATCTGCCACTGTGCAGGAGAATCCGTATAGGTGTTCGAGTGTTCGAACCGTAATGCGCAAGAAATGGTATGTAAACCCCGTATTTACATATCTGCCACTGTGCAGGAGAATCAGCATAGGTGCTCGAGTGTTCGAACCGTAATGCGCAAGAAATGGTATGTAAACCCCGTATTTACATATCTGCCACTGTGCAGTAGAATCCGTATAGGTGTTCGAGTGTTCGAACCGTAATGCGCAAGAAATGGTACCGAAACCCCGTATTTACATATCTGCCACTGTGTAGGAGAATCCGCATAGGTGTTCGAGTGTTCGAACCGTATTGCGCATGAAATGGTATGTAAACCCCGTATTTACATATCTGCCACTGTGTAGGAGAATCCGTATAGGTGTTCGAGTGTTCGAACCGTAATGCGCAAGAAATGGTATGTAAACCCCGTATTTACATATCTGCCACTGTGCAGGAGAATCCGTATAGGTATTCGAGTGTTCCAACCGTAATGCGCAAGAAATGGTACCGAAACCCCGTATTTACATATCTGCCACTATGCAGGAGAATCCGTATAGGTGTTCGAGTGTTCGAACCGTAATGCGCAAGAAATGGTACCGAAACCCCGTATTTACATATCTGCCACTGTGCAGGAGAATCCGGATAGGTGTTTGAGTGTTCGAACCGTAATGCGCAAGAAATGGTACCGAAACCCCCTATTTACATATCTGCCACTGTGCAGGAGAATCCGCATAGGTGTTCGAGTGTTCGAACCGTATTGCGCAAGAAATGGTATGTAAACCCCGTATTTACATATCTGCCACTGTGCAGGATAATCCGTATAGGTGTTCGAGTGTTCGAACCGTAATGCGCAAGAAATGGTATGGAAACCCCGTATTTACATATCTGCCACTGTGCAGGAGAATCCGCATAGGTGTTCGAGTGTTCGAACCGTAATGCGCAAGAAATGGTATGTAAACCCCGTATTTACATATCTGCCACTGTGCAGGAGAATCCGTATTGGTGTTCGAGTGTTTGAACCGTAATGCGCAAGAAATGGTACCGAAACCCCGTATTTACATATCTGCCACTGTGCAGGAGAATCCGCATAGGTGTTCGAGTGTTCGAACCGTAATGCGCAAGAAATGGTAGGTAAACCCCGTATTTACATATCTGCCACTGTGCAGGAGAATCCGCATAGGTGTTCGAGTGTTCGAACCGTAATGCGCAAGAAATGGTACGGAAACCCCGTATTTACATATCTGCCACTGTGCAGGAGAATCCGCATAGGTGTTCGAGTGTTCCAACCGTAATGCGCAAGAAATGGTACCGAAACACCGTATTTACATATCTGCTACTGTGCAGGAGAATCCGTATAGGTGTTCGAGTGTTCGAACCGTAATGCGCAAGAAATGGTACCGAAACCCCGTATTTACATATCTGCCACTGTGCAGGAGAATCCGGATAGGTGTTTGAGTGTTCGAACCGTAATGCGCAAGAAATGGTACCGAAACCCCGTATTTACATATCTGCCACTGTGCAGGAGAATCCGCATAGGTGTTCGAGTGTTCGAACCGTATTGCGCAAGAAATGGTATGTAAACCCCGTATTTACATATCTGCCACTATGCAGGAGAATCCGTATAGGTGTTCGAGTGTTCGAACCGTAATGCGCAAGAAATGGTACCGAAACCCCGTATTTACATATCTGCCACTGTGCAGGAGAATCCGCATAGGTGTTCGAGTGTTCGAACCGTATTGCGCAAGAAATGGTATGTAAACCCCGTATTTACATATCTGCCACTGTGCAGGAGAATCCGTATAGGTGTTCGAGTGTTCGAACCGTAATGCGCAAGAAATGGTATGGAAACCCCGTATTTACATATCTGCCACTGCGCAGGAGAATCCGTAGAGGTGTTCGAGTGTTCGAACCGTAATGCGCAAGAAATGGTACCGAAACCCCGTATTTACATATCTGCCACTGTGCAGGAGAATCCGTATAGGTGTTCGAGTGTTCGAACCGTAATGCGCAAGAAATGGTACCGAAACCCCGTATTTACATATCTGCCACTGTGCAGGAGAATCCGTATAGGTGTTCGAGTGTTCGAACCGTAATGCGCAAGAAATGGTACCGAAACCCCGTATTTACATATCTGCCACTGTGCAGGAGAATCCGTATAGGTGTTCGAGTGTTCGAACCGTAATGCGCAAGAAATGGTATGTAAACCCCGTATTTACATATCTGCCACTGTGCAGGAGAATCAGCATAGGTGCTCGAGTGTTCGAACCGTAATGCGCAAGAAATGGTATGTAAACCCCGTATTTACATATCTGCCACTGTGCAGGAGAATCCGTATAGGTGTTCGAGTGTTCGAACCGTAATGCGCAAGAAATGGTACCGAAACCCCGTATTTACATATCTGCCACTGTGCAGGAGAATCCACATAGGTGTTCGAGTGTTCGAACCGTATTGTGCATGAAATGGTATGTAAACCCCGTATTTACATATCTGCCACTGTGTAGGAGAATCCGTATAGGTGTTCGAGTCTTCGAACCGTAATGCGCAAGAAATGGTATGTAAACCCCGTATTTACATATCTGCCACTGTGCAGGAGAATCCGTATAGGTGTTCGAGTGTTCCAACCGTAATGCGCAAGAAATGGTACCGAAACCCCGTATTTACATATCTGCCACTGTGCAGGAGAATCCGTATAGGTGTTCGAGTGTTCGAACCGTAATGCGCAAGAAATGGTACCGAAACCCCGTATTTACATATCTGCCACTGTGCAGGAGAATCCGGATAGGTGTTTGAGTGTTCGAACCGTAATGCGCAAGAAATGGTACCGAAACCCCGTATTTACATATCTGCCACTGTGCAGGAGAATCCGCAAAGGTGTTCGAGTGTTCGAACCGTATTGCGCGAGAAATGGTATGTAAACCCCGTATTTACATATCTGCCACTGTGCAGGAGAATCCGTATAGGTGTTCGAGTGTTCGAACCGTAATGCGCAAGAAATGGTATGGAAACCCCGTATTTACATATCTGCCACTGTGCAGGAGAATCCGTATAGGTGTTCGAGTGTTCGAACCGTAATGCGCAAGAAATGGTACGGAAACCCCGTATTTACATATCTGCCACTATGTAGGAGAATCCGTATAGCTGTTCGAGTGTTCGAACCGTAATGCGCAAGAAATGGTACCGAAACCCCGTATTTACATATCTGCCACTGTGTAGGAGAATCCGCATAGGTGTTCGAGTGTTCGAACCGTAATGCGCAAGAAATGGTATGTAAACCCCGTATTTACATATCTGCCACTTTGCAGGAGAATCCGTATATGTGTTCGAGTGTTCGAACCGTAATGCGCAAGAAATGGTACGGAAACCCCGTATTTACATATCTACCACTGTGCAGGAGAATCCGCATAGGTGTTCGAGTGTTCGAACCGTAATGCGCAAGAAATGGTATGTAAACCCCGTATTTACATATCTGCCACTGTGGAGGAGAATCCGCATAGGTGTTCGAGTGTTCGAACCGTAATGCGCAAGAAATGGTATGTAAACCCCGTATTTACATATCTGCCACTGTGTAGGAGAATCCGTATAGGTGTTCGAGTGTTCCAACCGTAATGCGCAAGAAATGGTACCGAAACCCCGTATTTACATATCTGCCACTGTGCAGGAGAATCCGTATTGGTGTTCGAGTGTTCGAACCGTAATGCGCAAGAAATGGTACCGAAACCCCGTATTTACATATCTGCCACTGTGCAGGAGAATCCGCATAGGTGTTCGAGTGTTCGAACCGTAATGCGCAGGAAATGATATGTAAACCCCGTATTTACATATCTGCCACTGTGCAGGAGAATCCGCATAGGTGTTCGAGTGTTCGAACCGTAATGCGCAAGAAATGGTATGTAAACCCCGTATTTACATATCTGCCACTGTGCAGGAGAATCCGTATAGGTGTTCGAGTGTTCGAACCGTAATGCGCAAGAAATGGTACCGAAACCCTGTATTTACATATCTGCCACTGTGCAGGAGAATCCGTATAGGTGTTCGAGTGTTCGAACAGTAATGCGCAAGAAATGGTACCGAAACCCCGTATTTACATATCTGCCACTGTGCAGGAGAATCCGGATAGGTGTTCGAGTGTTCGAACCGTAATGCGCAAGAAATGGTACCGAAACCCCGTATTTACATATCTGCCACTGTGTAGGAGAATCCGCATAGGTGTTCGAGTGTTCGAACCGTAATGCGCAAGAAATGGTATGTAAACCCCGTATTTACATATCTGCAACTGTGCAGGAGAATCAGCATAGGTGTTCGAGTGTTCGAACCGTAATGCGCAAGAAATGGTATGGAAACCCCGTATTTACATATCTGCCACTGTGCAGGAGAATCCGTATAGGTGTTCGAGTGTTCGAACCGTAATGCGCAAGAAATGGTACCGAAATCCCGTATTTACATATCTGCCACTGTGCAGGAAAATCCGGATAGGTGTTCGAGTGTTCGAACCGTAATGCGAGAGAAATGGTACCGAAACGCCGTAGTTACATATCTGCCACTGTGCAGGAGAATCTGCATATGTGTTCGAGTGTTCGAACCGTATTGCGCAAGAAATGGTATGTAAACCCCGTATTTACATATCTGCCACTGTGCAGGAGAATCCGTATAGGTGTTCGAGTGTTCGAACCGTAATGCGCAAGAAATGGTACCGAAACCCCGTATTTACATATCTGCCACTGTGCTGGAGAATCCGTATAGGTGTTCGAGTGTTCGAACCGTAATGCCCAAGAAATGGTACCGAAACCCCGTATTTACATATCTGCCTCTGTGCAGGAGAATCCGTAAAGGTGTTCGAGTGTTCGAACCGTAATGCGCAAGAAATGGTACCGAAACCCCGTATTTACATATCTGCCACTGTGCAGGAGAATCCGGATAGGTGTTCGAGTGTTCGAACCGTAATGCGCAAGAAATGGTACCGAAACCCCGTATTTACATATCTGCCACTGTGCAGGAGAATCCGTATAGGTGTTCGAGTGTTCGAACCGTAATGCGCAAGAAATTGTACCGAAATCCCGTATTTACATATCTGCCACTGTGCAGGAGAATCCGGATAGGTGTTCGAGTGTTCGAACCGTAATGCGCAAGAAATGGTATGTAAACCCCGTATTTACATATCTGCCACTGTGCAGGAGAATCAGCATAGGTGTTCGAGTGTTCGAACCGTAATGCGCAAGAAATGGTATGTAAACCCCGTATTTACATATCTGCCACTGTACAGGAGAATACGTACAGGTGTTCGAGTGTTCGAACCGTAATGCGCAAGAAATGGTACCGAAACCCCGTATTTACATATCTGCCACTGTGCAGGAGAATCCGCATAGGTGTTCGAGTGTTCGAACCGTATTGTGCATGAAATGGTATGTAAACCCCGTATTTCCATATCTGCCACTGTGTAGGAGAATCCGTATAGGTGTTCGAGTGTTCGAATCGTAATGCGCAAGAAATGGTATGTAAACCCCGTATTTACATATCTGCCACTGTGTAGGAGAATCCGTATAGGTGTTCGAGTGTTCCAACCGTAATGCGCAAGAAATGGTATGTAAACCCCGTATTTACATATCTGCCACTGTGCAGGAGAATCCGTATAGGTGTTCGAGTTTTCCAACCGTAATGCGCAAGAAATGGTACCGAAACCCCGTATTTACATATCTGCCACTGTGCAGGAGAATCCGTATAGGTGTTCGAGTGTTCGAACCGTAATGCGCAAGAAATGGTACCGAAATCCCGTATTTACATATCTGCCACTGTGCAGGAGAATCCGGATAGGTGTTCGAGTGTTCGAACCGTAATGCGAAAGAAATGGTACCGAAACCCCGTATTTACATATCTGCCACTGTGCAGGAGAATCTGCACAGGTGTTCGAGTGTTCGAACCGTATTGCGCAAGAAATGGTATGTAAACCCCGTATTTACATATCTGCCACTGTGCAGGAGAATCCGTATAGGTGTTCGAGTGTTCGAACCGTAATGCGCAAGAAATGGTACCGAAACCCCGTATTTACATATCTGCCACTGTGCTGGAGAATCCGTATAGGTGTTCGAGTGTTCGAACCGTAATGCGCAAGAAATGGCACCGAAACCCCGTATTTACATATCTGCCACTGTGCAGGAGAATCCGTATAGGTGATCGAGTGTTCCAACCGTAATGCGCAAGAAATGGTACCGAAACCCCGTATTTACATATCTGCCACTGTGCAGGAGAATCCGCATAGGTGTTCGAGTGTTCGAACCGTATTGTGCATGAAATGGTATGTAAACCCCGTATTTACATATCTGCCACTGTGTAGGAGAATCCGTATAGGTGTTCGAGTCTTCGAACCGTAATGCGCAAGAAATGGTATGTAAACCCCGTATTTACATATCTGCCACTGTGCAGGAGAATCCGTATAGGTGTTCGAGTGTTCCAACCGTAATGCGCAAGAAATGGTACCGAAACCCCGTATTTACATATCTGCCACTGTGCAGGAGAATCCGTATAGGTGTTCGAGTGTTCGAACCGTAATGCGCAAGAAATGGTACCGAAACCCCGTATTTACATATCTGCCACTGTGCAGGAGAATCCGGATAGGTGTTTGAGTGTTCGAACCGTAATTCGCAAGAAATGGTACCGAAACCCCGTATTTACATATCTGCCACTGTGCAGGAGAATCCGCAAAGGTGTTCGAGTGTTCGAACCGTATTGCGCGAGAAATGGTATGTAAACCCCGTATTTACATATCTGCCACTGTGCAGGAGAATCCGTATAGGTGTTCGAGTGTTCGAACCGTAATGCGCAAGAAATGGTATGGAAACCCCGTATTTACATATCTGCCACTGTGCAGGAGAATCCGTATAGGTGTTCGAGTGTTCGAACCGTAATGCGCAAGAAATGGTACGGAAACCCCGTATTTACATATCTGCCACTGTGTAGGAGAATCCGTATAGCTGTTCGAGTGTTCGAACCGTAATGCGCAAGAAATGGTACCGAAACCCCGTATTTACATATCTGCCACTGTGTAGGAGAATTCGCATAGGTGTTCGAGTGTTCGAACCGTAATGCGCAAGAAATGGTATGTAAACCCCGTATTTACATATCTGCCACTTTGCAGGAGAATCCGTATATGTGTTCGAGTGTTCGAACCGTAATGCGCAAGAAATGGTACGGAAACCCCGTATTTACATATCTACCACTGTGCAGGAGAATCCGCATAGGTGTTCGAGTGTTCGAACCGTAATGCGCAAGAAATGGTATGTAAACCCCGTATTTACATATCTGCCACTGTGGAGGAGAATCCGCATAGGTGTTCGAGTGTTCGAACCGTAATGCGCAAGAAATGGTATGTAAACCCCGTATTTACATATCTGCCACTGTGTAGGAGAATCCGTATAGGTGTTCGAGTGTTCCAACCGTAATGCGCAAGAAATGGTACCGAAACCCCGTATTTACATATCTGCCACTGTGCAGGAGAATCCGTATTGGTGTTCGAGTGTTCGAACCGTAATGCGCAAGAAATGGTACCGAAACCCCGTATTTACATATCTGCCACTGTGCAGGAGAATCCGCATAGGTGTTCGAGTGTTCGAACCGTAATGCGCAGGAAATGATATGTAAACCCCGTATTTACATATCTGCCACTGTGCAGGAGAATCCGCATAGGTGTTCGAGTGTTCGAACCGTAATGCGCAAGAAATGGTATGTAAACCCCGTATTTACATATCTGCCACTGTGCAGGAGAATCCGTATAGGTGTTCGAGTGTTCGAACCGTAATGCGCAAGAAATGGTACCGAAACCCTGTATTTACATATCTGCCACTGTGCAGGAGAATCCGTATAGGTGTTCGAGTGTTCGAACAGTAATGCGCAAGAAATGGTACCGAAACCCCGTATTTACATATCTGCCACTGTGCAGGAGAATCCGGATAGGTGTTCGAGTGTTCGAACCGTAATGCGCAAGAAATGGTACCGAAACCCCGTATTTACATATCTGCCACTGTGTAGGAGAATCCGCATAGGTGTTCGAGTGTTCGAACCGTAATGCGCAAGAAATGGTATGTAAACCCCGTATTTACATATCTGCAACTGTGCAGGAGAATCAGCATAGGTGTTCGAGTGTTCGAACCGTAATGCGCAAGAAATGGTATGGAAACCCCGTATTTACATATCTGCCACTGTGCAGGAGAATCCGTATAGGTGTTCGAGTGTTCGAACCGTAATGCGCAAGAAATGGTACCGAAATCCCGTATTTACATATCTGCCACTGTGCAGGAAAATCCGGATAGGTGTTCGAGTGTTCGAACCGTAATGCGAGAGAAATGGTACCGAAACGCCGTAGTTACATATCTGCCACTGTGCAGGAGAATCTGCATATGTGTTCGAGTGTTCGAACCGTATTGCGCAAGAAATGGTATGTAAACCCCGTATTTACATATCTGCCACTGTGCAGGAGAATCCGTATAGGTGTTCGAGTGTTCGAACCGTAATGCGCAAGAAATGGTACCGAAACCCCGTATTTACATATCTGCCACTGTGCTGGAGAATCCGTATAGGTGTTCGAGTGTTCGAACCGTAATGCCCAAGAAATGGTACCGAAACCCCGTATTTACATATCTGCCTCTGTGCAGGAGAATCCGTAAAGGTGTTCGAGTGTTCGAACCGTAATGCGCAAGAAATGGTACCGAAACCCCGTATTTACATATCTGCCACTGTGCAGGAGAATCCGGATAGGTGTTCGAGTGTTCGAACCGTAATGCGCAAGAAATGGTACCGAAACCCCGTATTTACATATCTGCCACTGTGCAGGAGAATCCGTATAGGTGTTCGAGTGTTCGAACCGTAATGCGCAAGAAATTGTACCGAAATCCCGTATTTACATATCTGCCACTGTGCAGGAGAATCCGGATAGGTGTTCGAGTGTTCGAACCGTAATGCGCAAGAAATGGTATGTAAACCCCGTATTTACATATCTGCCACTGTGCAGGAGAATCAGCATAGGTGTTCGAGTGTTCGAACCGTAATGCGCAAGAAATGGTATGTAAACCCCGTATTTACATATCTGCCACTGTACAGGAGAATACGTACAGGTGTTCGAGTGTTCGAACCGTAATGCGCAAGAAATGGTACCGAAACCCCGTATTTACATATCTGCCACTGTGCAGGAGAATCCGCATAGGTGTTCGAGTGTTCGAACCGTATTGTGCATGAAATGGTATGTAAACCCCGTATTTACATATCTGCCACTGTGTAGGAGAATCCGTATAGGTGTTCGAGTGTTCGAATCGTAATGCGCAAGAAATGGTATGTAAACCCCGTATTTACATATCTGCCACTGTGTAGGAGAATCCGTATAGGTGTTCGAGTGTTCCAACCGTAATGCGCAAGAAATGGTATGTAAACCCCGTATTTACATATCTGCCACTGTGCAGGAGAATCCGTATAGGTGTTCGAGTTTTCCAACCGTAATGCGCAAGAAATGGTACCGAAACCCCGTATTTACATATCTGCCACTGTGCAGGAGAATCCGTATAGGTGTTCGAGTGTTCGAACCGTAATGCGCAAGAAATGGTACCGAAATCCCGTATTTACATATCTGCCACTGTGCAGGAGAATCCGGATAGGTGTTCGAGTGTTCGAACCGTAATGCGAAAGAAATGGTACCGAAACCCCGTATTTACATATCTGCCACTGTGCAGGAGAATCTGCACAGGTGTTCGAGTGTTCGAACCGTATTGCGCAAGAAATGGTATGTAAACCCCGTATTTACATATCTGCCACTGTGCAGGAGAATCCGTATAGGTGTTCGAGTGTTCGAACCGTAATGCGCAAGAAATGGTACCGAAACCCCGTATTTACATATCTGCCACTGTGCTGGAGAATCCGTATAGGTGTTCGAGTGTTCGAACCGTAATGCGCAAGAAATGGCACCGAAACCCCGTATTTACATATCTGCCACTGTGCAGGAGAATCCGTATAGGTGATCGAGTGTTCCAACCGTAATGCGCAAGAAATGGTACCGAAACCCCGTATTTACATATCTGCCACTGTGCAGGAGAATCCGTATAGGTGTTCGAGTGTTCGAACCGTAATGCGCAAGAAATGGTACCGAAACCCCGTATGTACATATCTGCCACTGTGCAGGAGAATCCGCATAGGTGTTCGAGTGTTCGAACCGTAATGCGCAAGAAATGGTTTGTAAACCCCGTATTTACATATCTGCCACTGTGCAGGAGAATCCGCATAGGTGTTCGAGTGTTCGAACCGTAATGCGCAAGAAATGGTATGTAAACCCCGTATTTACATATCTGCCACTCTGCAGGAGAATCCGTATAGGTGTTCGAGTGTTCGAACCGTAATGCGCAAGAAATGGTACCGAAACCCCGTATTTACATATCTGCCACTGTGCTGGAGAATCCGTATAGGTGTTCGAGTGTTCGAACCGTAATGCGCAAGAAATGGTACCGAAACCCCGTATTTACATATCTGCCACTGTGCAGGAGAATCCGTAAAGGTATTCGAGTGTTCGAACCGTAATGCGCAAGAAATGGTACCGAAACCCCGTATTTACATATCTGCCACTGTGCAGGAGAATCCGGATAGGTGTTCGACTGTTCTAACCGTAATGCGCAAGAAATGGTACCGAAACCCCGTATTTACATATCTGCCACTGTGTAGGAGAATCCGCATAGGTGTTCGAGTGTTCGAACCGTATTGCGCAAGAAATGGTATGTAAACCCCGTATTTACATATCTGCCACTGTGCAGGATAATCCGTATAGGTGTTCGAGTGTTCGAACCGTAATGCGCAAGAAATGGTATGGAAACCCCGTATTTACATATCTGCCACTGTGCAGGAGAATCCGCATAGGTGTTCGAGTGTTTGAACCGTAATGCGCAAGAAATGGTATGTAAACCCCGTATTTACATATCTGCCACTGTGCAGGAGAATCCGTATAGGTGTTCGAGTGTTTGAACCGTAATGCGCAAGAAATGGTACCGAAACCCCGTATTTACATATCTGCCACTGTGCAGGAGAATCCGCATAGGTGTTCGAGTGTTCGAACCGTAATGCGCAAGAAATGGTAGGTAAACCCCGTATTTACATATCTGCCACTGTGCAGGAGAATCCGCATAGGTGTTCGAGTGTTCGAACCGTAATGCGCAAGAAATGGTACGGAAACCCCGTATTTACATATCTGCCACTGTGCAGGAGAATCCGCATAGGTGTTCGAGTGTTCCAACCGTAATGCGCAAGAAATGGTACCGAAACACCGTATTTACATATCTGCTACTGTGCAGGAGAATCCGTATAGGTGTTCGAGTGTTCGAACCGTAATGCGCAAGAAATGGTACCGAAACCCCGTATTTACATATCTGCCACTGTGCAGGAGAATCCGGATAGGTGTTTGAGTGTTCGAACCGTAATGCGCAAGAAATGGTACCGAAACCCCGTATTTACATATCTGCCACTGTGCAGGAGAATCCGCATAGGTGTTCGAGTGTTCGAACCGTATTGCGCAAGAAATGGTATGTAAACCCCGTATTTACATATCTGCCACTGTGCAGGAGAATCCGTATAGGTGTTCGAGTGTTCGAACCGTAATGCGCAAGAAATGGTATGGAAACCCCGTATTTACATATCTGCCACTGCGCAGGAGAATCCGTAGAGGTGTTCGAGTGTTCGAACCGTAATGCGCAAGAAATGGTACGGAAACCCCGTATTTACATATCTGCCACTGTGCAGGAGAATCCGTATAGGTGTTCGAGTGTTCGAACCGTAATGCGCAAGAAATGGTACCGAAACCCCGTATTTACATATCTGCCACTGTGCAGGAGAATCCGTATAGGTGTTCGAGTGTTCGAACCGTAATGCGCAAGAAATGGTACCGAAATCCCGTATTTACATATCTGCCACTGTGCAGGAGAATCCGTATAGGTGTTCGAGTGTTCGAACCGTAATGCGCAAGAAATGGTATGTAAACCCCGTATTTACATATCTGCCACTGTGCAGGAGAATCAGCATAGGTGCTCGAGTGTTCGAACCGTAATGCGCAAGAAATGGTATGTAAACCCCGTATTTACATATCTGCCACTGTGCAGGAGAATCCGTATAGGTGTTCGAGTGTTCGAACCGTAATGCGCAAGAAATGGTACCGAAACCCCGTATTTACATATCTGCCACTGTGTAGGAGAATCCGCATAGGTGTTCGAGTGTTCGAACCGTATTGCGCATGAAATGGTATGTAAACCCCCTATTTACATATCTGCCACTGTGTAGGAGAATCCGTATAGGTGTTCGAGTGTTCGAACCGTAATGCGCAAGAAATGGTATGTAAACCCCGTATTTACATATCTGCCACTGTGCAGGAGAATCCGTATAGGTGTTCGAGTGTTCGAACCGTAATGCGCAAGAAATGGTACCGAAACCCCGTATTTACATATCTGCCACTGTGCAGGAGAATCCGTATAGGTGTTCGAGTGTTCGAACCGTAATGCGCAAGAAATGGTACCGAAACCCCGTATTTACATATCTGCCACTGTGCAGGAGAATCCGTATAGGTGTTCGAGTGTTCGAACCGTAATGCGCAAGAAATGGTATGTAAACCCCGTATTTACATATCTGCCACTGTGCAGGAGAATCAGCATAGGTGCTCGAGTGTTCGAACCGTAATGCGCAAGAAATGGTATGTAAACCCCGTATTTACATATCTGCCACTGTGCAGGAGAATCCGTATAGGTGTTCGAGTGTTCGAACCGTAATGCGCAAGAAATGGTACCGAAACCCCGTATTTACATATCTGCCACTGTGCAGGAGAATCCGCATAGGTGTTCGAGTGTTCCAACCGTATTGTGCATGAAATGGTATGTAAACCCCGTATTTACATATCTGCCACTGTGTAGGAGAATCCGTATAGGTGTTCGAGTCTTCGAATCGTAATGCGCAAGAAATGGTATGTAAACCCCGTATTTACATATCTGCCACTGTGCAGGAGAATCCGTATAGGTGTTCGAGTGTTCCAACCGTAATGCGCAAGAAATGGTACCGAAACCCCGTATTTACATATCTGCCACTGTGCAGGAGAATCCGTATAGGTGTTCGAGTGTTCGAACCGTAATGCGCAAGAAATGGTACCGAAACCCCGTATTTACATATCTGCCACTGTGCAGGAGAATCCGGATAGGTGTTTGAGTGTTCGAACCGTAATGCGCAAGAAATGGTACCGAAACCCCGTATTTACATATCTGCCACTGTGCAGGAGAATCCGCATAGGTGTTCCAGTGTTCGAACCGTATTGCGCAAGAAATGGTATGTAAACCCCGTATTTACATATCTGCCACTGTGCAGGAGAATCCGTATAGGTGTTCGAGTGTTCGAACCGTAATGCGCAAGAAATGGTATGGGAACCCCGTATTTACATATCTGCCACTGTGCAGGAGAATCCGTATAGGTGTTCGAGTGTTCGAACCGTAATGCGCAAGAAATGGTACGGAAACCCCGTATTTACATATCTGCCACTGTGTAGGAGAATCCGTATAGCTGTTCGAGTGTTCGAACCGTAATGCGCAAGAAATGGTACCGAAACCCCGTATTTACATATCTGCCACTGTGCAGGAGAATCCGTATAGGTGTTCGAGTGTTCGAACCGTAATGCGCAAGAAATGGTATGTAAACCCCGTGTTCGAACCGTATTGCGCAAGAAATGGTATGTAAACCCCGTATTTACATATCTGCCACTGTGCAGGAGAATCCGTATAGGTGTTCGAGTGTTCGAACCGTAATGCGCAAGAAATGGTATGTAAACCCCGTATTTACATATCTGCCACTTTGCAGGAGAATCCGTATATGTGTTCGAGTGTTCGAACCGTAATGCGCAAGAAATGGTACGGAAACCCCGTATTTACATATCTGCCACTGTGCAGGAGAATCCGCATAGGTGTTCGAGTGTTCGAACCGTAATGCGCAAGAAATGGTATGTAAACCCCGTATTTACATATCTGCCACCGTGGAGGAGAATCCGCATAGGTGTTCGAGTGTTCGAACCGTAATGCGCAAGAAATGGTATGTAAACCCCGTATTTACATATCTGCCACTGTGCAGGAGAATCCGTATAGGTGTTCGAGTGTTCCAACCGTAATGCGCAAGAAATGGTACCGAAACCCCGTATTTACATATCTGCCACTGTGCAGGAGAATCCGTATTGGTGTTCGAGTGTTCGAACCGTAATGCGCAAGAAATGGTACCGAAACCCCGTATTTACATATCTGCTACTGTGCAGGAGAATCCGCATAGGTGTTCGAGTGTTCGAACCGTAATGCGCAAGAAATGATATGTAAACCCCGTATTTACATATCTGCCACTGTGCAGGAGAATCCGCATAGGTGTTCGAGTGTTCGAACCGTAATGCGCAAGAAATGGTATGTAAACCCCGTATTTACATATCTGCCACTGTGCAGGAGAATCCGTATAGGTGTTCGAGTGTTCCAACCGTAATGCGCAAGAAATGGTACCGAAACCCCGTATTTACATATCTGCCACTGTGCAGGAGAATCCGTATTGGTGTTCGAGTGTTCGAACCGTAATGCGCAAGAAATGGTACCGAAACCCCGTATTTACATATCTGCTACTGTGCAGGAGAATCCGCATAGGTGTTCGAGTGTTCGAACCGTAATGCGCAAGAAATGATATGTAAACCCCGTATTTACATATCTGCCACTGTGCAGGAGAATCCGCATAGGTGTTCGAGTGTTCGAACCGTAATGCGCAAGAAATGGTATGTAAACCCCGTATTTACATATCTGCCACTGTGCAGGAGAATCCGTATAGGTGTTCGAGTGTTCCAACCGTAATGCGCAAGAAATGGTACCGAAACCCTGTATTTACATATCTGCCACTGTGCAGGAGAATCCGTATAGGTGTTCGAGTGTTCGAACCGTAATGCGCAAGAAATGGTACCGAAACCCCGTATTTACATATCTGCCACTGTGCAGGAGAATCCGGATAGGTGTTCGAGTGTTCGAACCGTAATGCGCAAGAAATGGTATGTAAACCCCGTATTTACATATCTGCAACTGTGCAGGAGAATCAGCATAGGTGTTCGAGTGTTCGAACCGTAATGCGCAAGAAATGGTATGGAAACCCCGTATTTACATATCTGCCACTGTGCAGGAGAATCCGTATAGGTGTTCGAGTGTTCGAACCGTAATGCGCAAGAAATGGTACCGAAATCCCGTATTTACATATCTGCCACTGTGCAGGAGAATCCGGATAGGTGTTCGAGTGTTCGAACCGTAATGCGAAAGAAATGGTACCGAAACGCCGTAGTTACATATCTGCCACTGTGCAGGAGAATCTGCATATGTGTTCGAGTGTTCGAACCGTATTGCGCAAGAAATGGTATGTAAACCCCGTATTTACATATCTGCCACTGTGCAGGAGAATCCGTATAGGTGTTCGAGTGTTCGAACCGTAATGCGCAAGAAATGGTACCGAAACCCCGTATTTACATATCTGCCACTGTGCTGGAGAATCCGTATAGGTGTTTGAGTGTTCGAACCGTAATGCGCAAGAAATGGTACCGAAACCCCGTATTTACATATCTGCCTCTGTGCAGGAGAATCCGTAAAGGTGTTCGAGTGTTCGAACCGTAATGCGCAAGAAATGGTACCGAAACCCCGTATTTACATATCTGCCACTGTGCAGGAGAATCCGGATAGGTGTTCGAGTGTTCGAACCGTAATGCGCAAGAAATGGTACCGAAACCCCGTATTTACATATCTGCCACTGTGCAGGAGAATCCGGATAGGTGTTTGAGTGTTCGAACCGTAATGCGCAAGAAATGGTACCGAAACCCCGTATTTACATATCTGCCACTGTGCAGGAGAATCCGCATAGGTGTTCGAGTGTTCGAACCGTATTGCGCAAGAAATGGTATGTAAACCCCGTATTTACATATCTGCCACTGTGCAGGAGAATCCGTATAGGTGTTCGAGTGTTCGAACCGTAATGCGCAAGAAATGGTATGGAAACCCCGTATTTACATATCTGCCACTGTGCAGGAGAATCCGTATAGGTGTTCGAGTGTTCGAACCGTAATGCGCAAGAAATGGTACGGAAACCCCGTATTTACATATCTGCCACTGTGTAGGAGAATCCGTATAGCTGTTCGAGTGTTCGAACCGTAATGCGCAAGAAATGGTACCGAAACCCCGTATTTACATATCTGCCACTGTGTAGGAGAATCCGCATAGGTGTTCGAGTGTTCGAACCGTAATGCGCAAGAAATGGTATGTAAACCCCGTATTTACATATCTGCCACTTTGCAGGAGAATCCGTATATGTGTTCGAGTGTTCGAACCGTAATGCGCAAGAAATGGTACGGAAACCCCGTATTTACATATCTGCCACTGTGCAGGAGAATCCGCATAGGTGTTCGAGTGTTCGAACCGTAATGCGCAAGAAATGGTATGTAAACCCCGTATTTACATATCTGCCACTGTGGAGGAGAATCCGCATAGGTGTTCGAGTGTTCGAACCGTAATGCGCAAGAAATGGTATGTAAACCCCGTATTTACATATCTGCCACTGTACAGGAGAATACGTACAGGTGTTCGAGTGTTCGAACCGTAATGCGCAAGAAATGGTACCGAAACCCCGTATTTACATATCTGCCACTGTGCTGGAGAATCCGTAAAGGTGTTCGAGTGTTCGAACCGTAATGCGCAAGAAATGGTACCGAAACCCCGTATTTACATATCTGCCACTGTGCAGGAGAATCCGGATAGGTGTTCGAGTGTTCGAACCGTAATGCGCAAGAAATGGTACCGAAACCCCGTATTTACATATCTGCCACTGTGCAGGAGAATCCGCATAGGTGTTCGAGTGTTCGAACCGTATTGCGCAAGAAATGGTATGTAAACCCCGTATTTACATATCTGCCACTGTGCAGGAGAATCCGTATAGGTGTTCGAGTGTTCCAACCGTAATGCGCAAGAAAGGGTACCGAAACCCCGTATTTACATATCTGCCACTGTGCAGGAGAATCCGTATAGGTGTTCGAGTGTTCGAACCGTAATGCGCAAGAAATGGTACCGAAACCCCGTATTTACATATCTGCCACTGTGCAGGAGAATCCGGATAGGTGTTCGAGTGTTCGAACCGTAATGCGAAAGAAATGGTACCGAAACCCCGTATTTACATATCTGCCACTGTGCAGGAGAATCTGCATAGGTGTTCGAGTGTTCGAACCGTATTGCGCAAGAAATGGTATGTAAACCCCGTATTTACATATCTGCCACTGTGCAGGAGAATCCGTATAGGTGTTCGAGTGTTCGAACCGTAATGCGCAAGAAATGGTACCGAAACCCCGTATTTACATATCTGCCACTGTGCTGGAGAATCCGTATAGGTGTTCGAGTGTTCGAACCGTAATGCGCAAGAAATGGCACCGAAACCCCGTATTTACATATCTGCCACTGTGCAGGAGAATCCGTATAGGTGATCGAGTGTTCCAACCGTAATGCGCAAGAAATGGTACCGAAACCCCGTATTTACATATCTGCCACTGTGCAGGAGAATCCGTATAGGTGTTCGAGTGTTCGAACCGTAATGCGCAAGAAATGGTACCGAAACCCCGTATGTACATATCTGCCACTGTGCAGGAGAATCCGCATAGGTGTTCGAGTGTTCGAACCGTAATGCGCAAGAAATGGTATGTAAACCCCGTATTTACATATCTGCCACTGTGCAGGAGAATCCGCATAGGTGTTCGAGTGTTCGAACCGTAATGCGCAAGAAATGGTATGTAAACCCCGTATTTACATATCTGCCACTGTGCAGGAGAATCCGTATAGGTGTTCGAGTGTTCGAACCGTATTGCGCAAGAAATGGTATGTAAACCCCGTATTTACATATCTGCCACTGTGCAGGAGAATCCGTATAGGTGTTCGAGTGTTCCAACCGTAATGCGCAAGAAAGGGTACCGAAACCCCGTATTTACATATCTGCCACTGTGCAGGAGAATCCGTATAGGTGTTCGAGTGTTCGAACCGTAATGCGCAAGAAATGGTACCGAAACCCCGTATTTACATATCTGCCACTGTGCAGGAGAATCCGGATAGGTGTTCGAGTGTTCGAACCGTAATGCGAAAGAAATGGTACCGAAACCCCGTATTTACATATCTGCCACTGTGCAGGAGAATCTGCATAGGTGTTCGAGTGTTCGAACCGTATTGCGCAAGAAATGGTATGTAAACCCCGTATTTACATATCTGCCACTGTGCAGGAGAATCCGTATAGGTGTTCGAGTGTTCCAACCGTAATGCGCAAGAAAGGGTACCGAAACCCCGTATTTACATATCTGCCACTGTGCTGGAGAATCCGTATAGGTGTTCGAGTGTTCGAACCGTAATGCGCAAGAAATGGTACCGAAACCCCGTATGTACATATCTGCCACTGTGCAGGAGAATCCGCATAGGTGTTCGAGTGTTCGAACCGTAATGCGCAAGAAATGGTATGTAAACCCCGTATTTACATATCTGCCACTGTGCAGGAGAATCCGCATAGGTGTTCGAGTGTTCGAACCGTAATGCGCAAGAAATGGTATGTAAACCCCGTATTTACATATCTGCCACTGTGCAGGAGAATCCGTATAGGTGTTCGAGTGTTCGAACCGTAATGCGCAAGAAATGGTACCGAAACCCCGTATTTACATATCTGCCACTGTGCTGGAGAATCCGTATAGGTGTTCGAGTGTTCGAACCGTAATGCGCAAGAAATGGTACCGAAACCCCGTATTTACATATCTGCCACTGTGCAGGAGAATCCGTAAAGGTATTCGAGTGTTCGAACCGTAATGCGCAAGAAATGGTACCGAAACCCCGTATTTACATATCTGCCACTGTGCAGGAGAATCCGGATAGGTGTTCGACTGTTCTAACCGTAATGCGCAAGAAATGGTACCGAAACCCCGTATTTACATATCTGCCACTGTGCAGGAGAATCCGCATAGGTGTTCGAGTGTTCGAACCGTATTGCGCAAGAAATGGTATGTAAACCCCGTATTTACATATCTGCCACTGTGCAGGAGAATCCGTATAGGTGTTCGAGTGTTCGAACCGTAATGCGCAAGAAATGGTAGGGAAACCCCGTATTTACATATTTGCCACTGTGCAGGAGAATCCGTATAGGTGTTCGAGTGTTCGAACCGTAATGCGCAAGAAATGGTACGGAAACCCCGTATTTACATATCTGCCACTGTGTAGGAGAATCCGTATAGCTGTTCGAGTGTTCGAACCGTAATGCGCAAGAAATGGTACCGAAACCCCGTATTTACATATTTGCCACTGTGTAGGAGAATCCGCATAGGTGTTCGAGTGTTCGAACCGTAATGCGCAAGAAATGGTATGTAAATCCCGTATTTACATATCTGCCACTGTGCAAGAGAATCCGTATATGTGTTTGAGTGTTCGAACCGTAATGCGCAAGAAATGGTACGGAAACCCCGTATTTACATATCTGCCACTGTGCAGGAGAATCCGCATAGGTGTTCGAGTGTTCGAACCGTAATGCGCAAGAAATGGTATGTAAACCCCGTATTTACATATCTGCCACTATGCAGGAGAATCCGCATAGGTGTTCGAGTGTTCGAACCGTAATGCGCAAGAAATGGTATGTAAACCCCGTATTTACATATCTGCCACTGTGCAGGAGAATCCGTATAGGTGTTCGAGTGTTCCAACCGTAATGCGCAAGAAATGGTACCGAAACCCCGTATTTACATATCTGCCACTATGCAGGAGAATCCGTATAGGTGTTCGAGTGTTCGAACCGTAATGCGCAAGAAATGGTACCGAAACCCCGTATTTACATATCTGCCACTGTGCAGGAGAATCCGCATAGGTGTTCGAGTGTTCGAACCGTAATGCGCAAGAAACGGTATGTAAACCCCGTATTTACATATCTGCCACTGTGCAGGAGAATCCGCATAGGTGTTCGAGTGTTCGAACCGTAATGCGCAAGAAATGGTATGTAAACCCCGTATTTACATATCTGCCACTGTGCAGGAGAATCCGTATAGGTGTTCGAGTGTTCCAACCGTAATGCGCAAGAAATGGTACCGAAACCCCGTATATACATATCTGCCACTGTGCAGGAGAATCCGTATAGGTGTTCGAGTGTTCGAACCGTAATGCGCAAGAAATGGTACCGAAACCCCGTATTTACATATCTGCCACTGTGCAGGAGAATCCGGATAGGTGTTCGAGTGTTCGAACCGTAATGCGCAAGAAATGGTACCGAAACCCCGTATTTACATATCTGCCACTGTGTAGGAGAATCCGCATAGGTGTTCGAGTGTTCGAACCGTAATGCGCAAGAAATGGTATGTAAACCCCGTATTTACATATCTGCAACTGTGTAGGAGAATCAGCATAGGTGTTCGAGTGTTCGAACCGTAATGCGCAAGAAATGGTACGGAAACCCCGTATTTACATATCTGCCACTGTGCAGGAGAATCCGCATAGGTGTTCGAGTGTTCGAACCGTAATGCGCAAGAAATGGCATGTAAACCCCGTATTTACATATATGCCACTATGCAGGAGAATCCGCATAGGTGTTCGAGTGTTCGAACCGTAATGCGCAAGAAATGGTATGTAAACCCCGTATTTACATATCTGCCACTGTGCAGGAGAATCCGTATAGGTGTTCGAGTGTTCCAACCGTAATGCGCAAGAAATGGTACCGAAACCCCGTATTTACATATCTGCCACTGTGCAGGAGAATCCGTATAGGTGTTCGAGTGTTCGAACCGTAATGCGCAAGAAATGGTACCGAAACCCCGTATTTACATATCTGCCACTGTGCAGGAGAATCCGCATAGGTGTTCGAGTGTTCGAACCGTAATGCGCAAGAAATGGTATGTAAACCCCGTATTTACATATCTGCCACTGTGCTGGAGAATCCGTATAGGTGTTCGAGTGTTCGAACCGTAATGCGCAAGAAATGGTACCGAAACCCCGTATTTACATATCTGCCACTGTGCTGGAGAATCCGTATAGGTGTTCGAGTGTTCGAACCGTAATGCGCAAGAAATGGTACCGAAACCCCGTATTTACATATCTGCCACTGTGCTGGAGAATCCGGATAGGTGTTCGACTGTTCTAACCGTAATGCGCAAGAAATGGTACCGAAACCCCGTATTTACATATCTGCCACTGTGCAGGAGAATCCGCATAGGTGTTCGAGTGTTCGAACCGTAATGCGCAAGAAATGGTATGTAAACCCCGTATTTACATATCTGCCACTGTGCAGGAGAATCCGGATAGGTGTTCGAGTGTTCGAACCGTAATGCGCAAGAAATGGTATGTAAACCCCGTATTTACATATCTGCCACTGTGCAGGAGAATCCGGATAGGTGTTCGAGTGTTCGAACCGTAATGCGCAAGAAATGGTACCGAAACCCCGTATTTACATATCTGCCACTGTGCAGGAGAATCCGCATAGGTGTTCGAGTGTTCGAACCGTATTGCGCAAGAAATGGTACCGAAACCCCGTATTTACATATCTGCCACTGTGCAGGAGAATCCGCATAGGTGTTCGAGTGTTCGAACCGTAATGCGCAAGAAATGGTACCGAAACCCCGTATTTACATATCTGCCACTGTGCAGGAGAATCCGCATAGGTGTTCGAGTGTTCGAACCGTATTGCGCAAGAAATGGTATGTAAACCCCGTATTTACATATCTGCCACTGTGCAGGAGAATCCGTATAGGTGTTCGAGTGTTCCAACCGTAATGCGCAAGAAAGGGTACCGAAACCCCGTATTTACATATCTGCCACTGTGCAGGAGAATCCGTATAGGTGTTCGAGTGTTCGAACCGTAATGCGCAAGAAATGGTACCGAAACCCCGTATTACATATCTGCCACTGTGCAGGAGAATCCGGATAGGTGTTCGAGTGTTCGAACCGTAATGCGAAAGAAATGGTACCGAAACCCCGTATTTACATATCTGCCACTGTGCAGGAGAATCTGCATAGGTGTTCGAGTGTTCGAACCGTATTGCGCAAGAAATGGTATGTAAACCCCGTATTTACATATCTGCCACTGTGCAGGAGAATCCGTATAGGTGTTCGAGTGTTCGAACCGTAATGCGCAAGAAATGGTACCGAAACCCCGTATTTACATATCTGCCACTGTGCTGGAGAATCCGTATAGGTGTTCGAGTGTTCGAACCGTAATGCGCAAGAAATGGCACCGAAACCCCGTATTTACATATCTGCCACTGTGCAGGAGAATCCGTATAGGTGATCGAGTGTTCCAACCGTAATGGGCAAGAAATGGTACCGAAACCCCGTATTTACATATCTGCCACTGTGCAGGAGAATCCGTATAGGTGTTCGAGTGTTCGAACCGTAATGCGCAAGAAATGGTACCGAAACCCCGTATGTACATATCTGCCACTGTGCAGGAGAATCCGCATAGGTGTTCGAGTGTTCGAACCGTAATGCGCAAGAAATGGTATGTAAACCCCGTATTTACATATCTGCCACTGTGCAGGAGAATCCGCATAGGTGTTCGAGTGTTCGAACCGTAATGCGCAAGAAATGGTATGTAAACCCCGTATTTACATATCTGCCACTGTGCAGGAGAATCCGTATAGGTGTTCGAGTGTTCGAACCGTAATGCGCAAAAATGGTACCGAAACCCCGTATTTACATATCTGCCACTGTGCTGGAGAATCCGTATAGGTGTTCGAGTGTTCGAACCGTAATGCGCAAGAAATGGTACCGAAACCCCGTATTTACATATCTGCCACTGTGCAGGAGAATCCGTAAAGGTATTCGAGTGTTCGAACCGTAATGCGCAAGAAATGGTACCGAAACCCCGTATTTACATATCTGCCACTGTGCAGGAGAATCCGGATAGGTGTTCGACTGTTCTAACCGTAATGCGCAAGAAATGGTACCGAAACCCCGTATTTACATATCTGCCACTGTGCAGGAGAATCCGCATAGGTGTTCGAGTGTTCGAACCGTATTGCGCAAGAAATGGTATGTAAACCCCGTATTTACATATCTGCCACTGTGCAGGAGAATCCGTATAGGTGTTCGAGTGTTCGAACCGTAATGCGCAAGAAATGGTAGGGAAACCCCGTATTTACATATTTGCCACTGTGCAGGAGAATCCGTATAGGTGTTCGAGTGTTCGAACCGTAATGCGCAAGAAATGGTACGGAAACCCCGTATTTACATATCTGCCACTGTGTAGGAGAATCCGTATAGCTGTTCGAGTGTTCGAACCGTAATGCGCAAGAAATGGTACCGAAACCCCGTATTTACATATTTGCCACTGTGTACGAGAATCCGCATAGGTGTTCGAGTGTTCGAACCGTAATGCGCAAGAAATGGTATGTAAATCCCGTATTTACATATCTGCCACTGTGCAAGAGAATCCGTATATGTGTTTGAGTGTTCGAACCGTAATGCGCAAGAAATGGTACGGAAACCCCGTATTTACATATCTGCCACTGTGCAGGAGAATCCGCATAGGTGTTCGAGTGTTCGAACCGTAATGCGCAAGAAATGGTATGTAAACCCCGTATTTACATATCTGCCACTATGCAGGAGAATCCGCATAGGTGTTCGAGTGTTCGAACCGTAATGCGCAAGAAATGGTATGTAAACCCCGTATTTACATATCTGCCACTGTGCAGGAGACTCCGTATAGGTGTTCGAGTGTTCCAACCGTAATGCGCAAGAAATGGTACCGAAACCCCGTATTTACATATCTGCCACTGTGCAGGAGAATCCGTATAGGTGTTCGAGTGTTCGAACCGTAATGCGCAAGAAATGGTACCGAAACCCCGTATTTACATATCTGCCACTGTGCAGGAGAATCCGCATAGGTGTTCGAGTGTTTGAACCGTAATGCGCAAGAAATGGTATGTAAACCCCGTATTTACATATCTGCCACTGTGCAGGAGAATCCGCATAGGTGTTCGAGTGTTCGAACCGTAATGCGCAAGAAATGGTATGTAAACCCCGTATTTACATATCTGCCACTGTGCAGGAGAATCCGTATAGGTGTTCGAGTGTTCCAACCGTAATGCGCAAGAAATGGTACCGAAACCCCGTATTTACATATCTGCCACTGTGCAGGAGAATACGTATAGGTGTTCGAGTGTTCGAACCGTAATGCGCAAGAAATGGTACCGAAACCCCGTATTTACATATCTGCCACTGTGCAGGAGAATCTGCATAGGTGTTCGAGTGTTCGAACCGTAATGCGCAAGAAATGGTATGTAAACCCCGTATTTACATATCTGCCACTGTGCTGGAGAATCCGTATAGGTGTTCGAGTGCTCGAACCGTAATGCGCAAGAAATGGTACCGAAACCCCGTATTTACATATCTGCCACTGTGCTGGAGAATCCGTATAGGTGTTCGAGTGTTCGAACCGTAATGCGCAAGAAATGGTACCGAAACCCCGTATTTACATATCTGCCACTGTGCTGGAGAATCCGTAAAGGTGTTCGAGTGTTCGAACAGTAATGCGCAAGAAATGGTACCGAAACCCCGTATTTACATATCTGCCACTGTGCAGGAGAATCCGGATAGGTGTTCGAGTGTTCGAACCGTAATGCGCAAGAAATGGTACCGAAACCCCGTATTTACATATCTGCCACTGTGCAGGAGAATCCGCATAGGTGTACGAGTGTTCGAACCGTATTGCGCAAGAAATGGTATCTAAACCCCGTATTTACATATCTGCCACTGTGCAGGAGAATCCGTATAGGTGTTCGAGTGTTCCAACCGTAATGCGCAAGAAAGGGTACCGAAACCCCGTATTTACATATCTGCCACTGTGCAGGAGAATCCGTATAGGTGTTCGAGTGTTCGAACCGTAATGCGCAAGAAATGGTACCGAAACCCCGTATTTACATATCTGCCACTGTGCAGGAGAATCCGGATAGGTGTTCGAGTGTTCGAACCGTAATGCGCAAGAAATGGTACCGAAACCCCGTATTTACATATCTGCCACTGTGCAGGAGAATCCGCATAGGTGTTCGAGTGTTCGAACCGTATTGCGCAAGAAATGGTATGTAAACCCCGTATTTACATATCTGCCACTGTGCAGGAGAATCCGTATAGGTGTTCGAGTGTTCGAACCGTAATGCGCAAGAAATGGTATGGAAACCCCGTATTTACATATCTGCCACTTTGCAGGAGAATCCGTATAGGTGTTCGAGTGTTCGAACCGTAATGCGCAAGAAATGGTACGGAAACCCCGTATTTACATATCTGCCACTGTGTAGGAGAATCCGTATAGCTGTTCGAGTGTTCGAACCGTAATGCGCAAGAAATGGTACCGAAACCCCGTATTTACATATTTGCCACTCTGTAGGAGAATCCGCATAGGTGTTCGAGTGTTCGAACCGTAATGCGCAAGAAATGGTATGTAAATCCCGTATTTACATATCTGCCACTATGCAGGAGAATCCGTATATGTGTTCGAGTGTTCGAACCGTAATGCGCAAGAAATGGTACGGAAACCCCGTATTTACATATCTGCCACTGTGCAGGAGAATCTGCATAGGTGTTCGAGTGTTCGAACCGTAATGCGCAAGAAATGGTATGTAAACCCCGTATTTACATATATGCCACTATGCAGGAGAATCCGCATAGGTGTTCGAGTGTTCGAACCGTAATGCGCAAGAAATGGTATGTAAACCCCGTATTTACATATCTGCCACTGTGCAGGAGAATCCGTATAGGTGTTCGAGTGTTCCAACCGTAATGCGCAAGAAATGGTACCGAAACCCCGTATTTACATATCTGCCACTGTGTAGGAGAATCCGTATAGGTGTTCGAGTGTTCGAACCGTAATGCGCAAGAAATGGTACCGAAACCCCGTATTTACATATCTGCCACTGTGCAGGAGAATCCGCATAGGTGTTCGAGTGTTCGAACCGTAATGCGCAAGAAATGGTATGTAAACCCCGTATTTACATATCTGCCACTGTGCAGGAGAATCCGCATAGGTGTTCGAGTGTTCGAACCGTAATGCGCAAGAATTGGTATGTAAACCCCGTATTTACATATCTGCCACTGTGCAGGAGAATCCGTATAGGTGTTCGAGTGTTCGAACCGTAATGCGCAAGAAATGGTACCGAAACCCCGTATTTACATATCTGCCACTGTGCAGGAGAATCCGGATAGGTGTTCGAGTGTTCGAACCGTAATGCGCAAGAAATGGTACCGAAACCCCGTATTTACATATCTGCCACTGTGTAGGAGAATCCGCATAGGTGTTCGAGTGTTCGAACCGTAATGCGCAAGAAATGGTATGTAAACCCCGTATTTACATATCTGCAACTGTGCAGGAGAATTAGCATAGGTGTTCGAGTGTTCGAACCGTAATGCGCAAGAAATGGAATGTAAACCCCGTATTTACATATCTGCCACTGTGTAGGAGAATCCGTATTGGTGTTCGAGTGTTCCAACCGTAATGCGCAAGAAATGGTACAAAAACCCCGTATTTACATATCTGCCACTGTGCAGGAGAATCCGTATAGGTGTTCGAGTGTTCGAACCGTAATGCGCAAGAAATGGTACAAAAACCCCGTATTTACATATCTGCCACTGTGTAGGAGAATCCGTATAGGTGTTCGAGTGTTCGAACCGTAATGCGCAAGAAATGGTACCGAAATCCCGTATTTACATATCTGCCACTGTGCAGGAGAATCCGGATAGGTGTTCGAGTGTTCGAACCGTAATGCGAAAGAAATGGTACCGAAACCCCGTATTTACATATCTGCCACTGTGCAGGAGAATCGGCATAGGTGTTCGAGTGTTCGAACCGTATTGCGCAAGAAATGGCATGTAAACCCCGTATTTACATATCTGCCACTGTGCTGGAGAATCCGTATTGGTGTTCGAGTGTTCGAACCGTAATGCGCAAGAAATGGTATGTAAACCCCGTATTTACATATCTGCCACTGTGCTGGAGAATCCGTATAGGTGTTCGAGTGTTCGAACCGTAATGCGCAAGAAATGGTACCGAAACCCCGTATTTACATATCTGCCACTGTGCTGGAGAATCCGTATAGGTGTTCGAGTGTTCGAACCGTAATGCGCAAGAAATGGTACCGAAACCCCGTATTTACATATCTGCCACTGTGCAGGAGAATCCGTAAAGGTGTTCGAGTGTTCGAACCGTAATGCGCAAGAAATGGTACCGAAACCCCGTATTTACATATCTGCCACTGTGCAGGAGAATCCGGATAGGTGTTCGAGTGTTCGAACCGTAATGCGCAAGAAATGGTACCGAAACCCCGTATTTACATATCTGCCACTGTGCAGGAGAATCGGCATAGGTGTTCGAGTGTTCGAACCGTATTGCGCAAGAAATGGTATGTAAACCCCGTATTTACATATCTGCAACTGTGCAGGAGAATCAGCATAGGTGTTCGAGTGTTCAAACCGTAATGCGCAAGAAATGGTATGTAAACCCCGTATTTACATATCTGCCACTGTGCAGGAGAATCCGTTTAGGTGTTCGATTGTTCCAACCGTAATGCGCAAGAAATGGTACCGAAACCCCGTATTTACATATCTGCCACTGTGCAGGAGAATCCGTATTGGTGTTCAAGTGTTCGAACCGTAATGCGCAAGAAATGGTACCGAAATCCCGTATTTACATATCTGCCACTGTGCAGGAGAATCCGGATAGGTGTTCGAGTGTTCGAACCGTAATGCGAAAGAAATGGTACCGAAACCCCGTATTTACATATCTGCCACTGTGCAGGAGAATCTGCATAGGTGTTCGAGTGTTCGAACCGTATTGCGCAAGAAATGGTATGTAAACCCCGTATTTACATATCAGCCACTGTGCAGGAGAATCCGTATAGGTGTTCGAGTGTTCGAACTGTAATGCGCAAGAAATGGTACCGAAACCCCGTATTTACATATCTGCCACTGTGCAGGAGAATCCGCATAGGTGTTCGAGTGTTCGAACCGTATTGTGCATGAAATGGTATGTAAACCCCGTATTTACATATCTGCCACTGTGTAGGAGAATCCGTATAGGTGTTCGAGTGTTCGAACCGTAATGCGCAAGAAATGGTATGTAAACCCCGTATTTACATATCTGCCACTGTGCAGGAAAATCCGTATACGTGTTCGAGTGTTCCAACCGTAATGCGCAAGAAATGGTACCGAAACCCCGTATTTACATATCTGCCACTGTGCAGGAGAATCCGTATAGGTGTTCGAGTGTTCGAACCGTAATGCGCAAGAAATGGTACCGAAACCCCGTATTTACATATCTGCCACTGTGCAGGACAATCCGGATAGGTGTTTGAGTGTTCGAACCGTAATGCGCAAGAAATGGTACCGAAACCCCGTATTTACATATCTGCCACCGTGCAGGAGAATCCGCATAGGTGTTCGAGTGTTCGAACCGTATTGCGCAAGAAATGGTATGTAAACCCCGTATTTACATATCTGCCACTGTGCAGGAGAATCCGTATAGGTGTTCGAGTGTTCGAACCGTAATGCGCAAGAAATGGTATGGAAACCCCGTATTTACATATCTGCCACTGTGCAGGAGAATCCGTATAGGTGTTCGAGTGTTCGAACCGTAATGCGCAAGAAATGGTACGGAAACCCCGTATTTACATATCTGCCACTGTGTAGTAGAATCCGTATAGCTGTTCGAGTGTTCGAACCGTAATGCGCAAGAAATGGTACCGAAACCCCGTATTTACATATCTGCCACTGTGTAGGAGAATCCGCATAGGTGTTCGAGTGTTCGAACCGTAATGCGCAAGAAATGGTATGTAAACCCCGTATTTACATATCTGCCACTGTGCAGGAGAATCCGTATATGTGTTCGAGTGTTCGAACCGTAATGCGCAAGAAATGATACGGAAACCCCGTATTTACATATCTGCCACTGTGCAGGAGAATCCGCATAGGTGTTCGAGTGTTCGAACCGTAATGCGCAAGAAATGGTATGTAAACCCCGTATTTACATATCTGCCATTGTGCAGGAGAATCCGCATAGGTGTTCGAGTGTTCGAACCGTAACGCGCAAGAAATGGTATGTAAACCCCGTATTTACATATCTGCCACTGTGCAGGAGAATCCGTATAGGTGTTCGAGTGTTCCAACCGTAATGCGCAAGAAATGGTACCGAAACCCCGTATTTACATATCTGCCACTGTGCAGGAGAATCCGTATAGGTGTTCGAGTGTTCGAACCGTAATGCGCAAGAAATGGTACCGAAACCCCGTATTTACATATCTGCCACTGTGCAGGAGAATCCGCATAGGTGTTCGAGTGTTCGAACCGTAATGCGCAAGAAATGGTATGTAAACCCCGTATTTACATATCTGCCACTGTGCCGGAGAATCCGCATAGGTGTTCGAGTGTTCAAACCGTAATGCGCAAGAAATGGTATGTAAACCCCGTATTTACATATCTGCCACTGTGCAGGAGAATCCGTAAAGGTGTTCGAGTGTTCCAACCGTAATGCGCAAGAAATGGTACCGAAACCCCGTATTTACATATCTGCCACTGTGCTGGAGAATCCGTATAGGTGTTCGAGTGTTCGAACCGTAATGCGCAAGAAATGGTACCGAAACCCCGTATTTACATATCTGCCACTGTGCAGGAGAATCCGTAAAGGTGTTCGAGTGTTCGAACCGTAATGCGCAAGAAATGGTACCGAAACCCCGTATTTACATATCGGCCACTGTGCAGGAGAATCCGGATAGGTGTTCGAGTGTTCGAACCGTAATGCGCAAGAAATGGTACCGAAACCCCGTATTTACATATCTGCCACTGTGCAGGAGAATCCGCATAGGTGTTCGAGTGTTCGAACCGTATTGCGCAAGAAATGGTATGTAAACCCCGTATTTACATATCTGCAACTGTGCAGGAGAATCAGCATAGGTGTTCGAGTGTTCAAACCGTAATGCGCAAGAAATGGTATGTAAACCCCGTATTTACATATCTGCCACTGTGCAGGAGAATCCGTTTAGGTGTTCGATTGTTCCAACCGTAATGCGCAAGAAATGGTACCGAAACCCCGTATTTACATATCTGCCACTGTGCAGGAGAATCCGTATTGGTGTTCGAGTGTTCGAACCGTAATGCGCAAGAAATGGTACCGAAATCCCGTATTTACATATCTGCCACTGTGCAGGAGAATCCGGATAGGTGTTCGAGTGTTCGAACCGTAATGCGAAAGAAATGGTACCGAAACCCCGTATTTACATATCTGCCACTGTGCAGGAGAATCTGCATAGGTGTTCGAGTGTTCGAACCGTATTGCGCAAGAAATGGTATGTAAACCCCGTATTTACATATCAGCCACTGTGCAGGAGAATCCGTATAGGTGTTCGAGTGTTCGAACTGTAATGCGCAAGAAATGGTACCGAAACCCCGTATTTACATATCTGCCACTGTGCAGGAGAATCCGCATAGGTGTTCGAGTGTTCGAACCGTATTGTGCATGAAATGGTATGTAAACCCCGTATTTACATATCTGCCACTGTGTAGGAGAATCCGTATAGGTGTTCGAGTGTTCGAACCGTAATGCGCAAGAAATGGTATGTAAACCCCGTATTTACATATCTGCCACTGTGCAGGAAAATCCGTATACGTGTTCGAGTGTTCCAACCGTAATGCGCAAGAAATGGTACCGAAACCCCGTATTTACATATCTGCCACTGTGCAGGAGAATCCGTATAGGTGTTCGAGTGTTCGAACCGTAATGCGCAAGAAATGGTACCGAAACCCCGTATTTACATATCTGCCACTGTGCAGGACAATCCGGATAGGTGTTTGAGTGTTCGAACCGTAATGCGCAAGAAATGGTACCGAAACCCCGTATTTACATATCTGCCACCGTGCAGGAGAATCCGCATAGGTGTTCGAGTGTTCGAACCGTATTGCGCAAGAAATGGTATGTAAACCCCGTATTTACATATCTGCCACTGTGCAGGAGAATCCGTATAGGTGTTCGAGTGTTCGAACCGTAATGCGCAAGAAATGGTATGGAAACCCCGTATTTACATATCTGCCACTGTGCAGGAGAATCCGTATAGGTGTTCGAGTGTTCGAACCGTAATGCGCAAGAAATGGTACGGAAACCCCGTATTTACATATCTGCCACTGTGTAGTAGAATCCGTATAGCTGTTCGAGTGTTCGAACCGTAATGCGCAAGAAATGGTACCGAAACCCCGTATTTACATATCTGCCACTGTGTAGGAGAATCCGCATAGGTGTTCGAGTGTTCGAACCGTAATGCGCAAGAAATGGTATGTAAACCCCGTATTTACATATCTGCCACTGTGCAGGAGAATCCGTATATGTGTTCGAGTGTTCGAACCGTAATGCGCAAGAAATGATACGGAAACCCCGTATTTACATATCTGCCACTGTGCAGGAGAATCCGCATAGGTGTTCGAGTGTTCGAACCGTAATGCGCAAGAAATGGTATGTAAACCCCGTATTTACATATCTGCCATTGTGCAGGAGAATCCGCATAGGTGTTCGAGTGTTCGAACCGTAACGCGCAAGAAATGGTATGTAAACCCCGTATTTACATATCTGCCACTGTGCAGGAGAATCCGTATAGGTGTTCGAGTGTTCCAACCGTAATGCGCAAGAAATGGTACCGAAACCCCGTATTTACATATCTGCCACTGTGCAGGAGAATCCGTATAGGTGTTCGAGTGTTCGAACCGTAATGCGCAAGAAATGGTACCGAAACCCCGTATTTACATATCTGCCACTGTGCAGGAGAATCCGCATAGGTGTTCGAGTGTTCGAACCGTAATGCGCAAGAAATGGTATGTAAACCCCGTATTTACATATCTGCCACTGTGCCGGAGAATCCGCATAGGTGTTCGAGTGTTCAAACCGTAATGCGCAAGAAATGGTATGTAAACCCCGTATTTACATATCTGCCACTGTGCAGGAGAATCCGTAAAGGTGTTCGAGTGTTCCAACCGTAATGCGCAAGAAATGGTACCGAAACCCCGTATTTACATATCTGCCACTGTGCTGGAGAATCCGTATAGGTGTTCGAGTGTTCGAACCGTAATGCGCAAGAAATGGTACCGAAACCCCGTATTTACATATCTGCCACTGTGCAGGAGAATCCGTAAAGGTGTTCGAGTGTTCGAACCGTAATGCGCAAGAAATGGTACCGAAACCCCGTATTTACATATCGGCCACTGTGCAGGAGAATCCGGATAGGTGTTCGAGTGTTCGAACCGTAATGCGCAAGAAATGGTACCGAAACCCCGTATTTACATATCTGCCACTGTGCAGGAGAATCCGCATAGGTGTTCGAGTGTTCGAACCGTATTGCGCAAGAAATGGTATGTAAACCCCGTATTTACATATCTGCCACTGTGCAGGAGAATCCGTATAGGTGTTCGAGTGTTCCAACCGTAATGCGCAAGAAATGGTACCGAAACCCCGTATTTACATATCTGCCACTGTGCAGGAGAATCCGTATAGGTGTTCGAGTGTTCGAACCGTAATGCGCAAGAAATGGTACGGAAACCCCGTATTTACATATCTGCCACTGTGTAGTAGAATCCGTATAGCTGTTCGAGTGTTCGAACCGTAATGCGCAAGAAATGGTACCGAAACCCCGTATTTACATATCTGCCACTGTGCAGGAGAATCCGCATAGGTGTTCGAGTGTTCGAACCGTATTGTGCATGAAATGGTATGTAAACCCCGTATTTACATATCTG
This sequence comes from Camellia sinensis, assembly GCF_055761805.1. Taxonomy (NCBI): domain Eukaryota; kingdom Viridiplantae; phylum Streptophyta; class Magnoliopsida; order Ericales; family Theaceae; genus Camellia; species Camellia sinensis. The sequence goes on from NC_138971.1 coordinate 5,506,960, forward strand.
CCACTGTGTAGGAGAATCCGTATAGGTGTTCGAGTGTTCGAACCGTAATGCGCAAGAAATGGTATGTAAACCCCGTATTTACATATCTGCCACTGTGCAGGAAAATCCGTATACGTGTTCGAGTGTTCCAACCGTAATGCGCAAGAAATGGTACCGAAACCCCGTATTTACATATCTGCCACTGTGCAGGAGAATCCGTATAGGTGTTCGAGTGTTCGAACCGTAATGCGCAAGAAATGGTACCGAAACCCCGTATTTACATATCTGCCACTGTGCAGGACAATCCGGATAGGTGTTTGAGTGTTCGAACCGTAATGCGCAAGAAATGGTACCGAAACCCCGTATTTACATATCTGCCACCGTGCAGGAGAATCCGCATAGGTGTTCGAGTGTTCGAACCGTATTGCGCAAGAAATGGTATGTAAACCCCGTATTTACATATCTGCCACTGTGCAGGAGAATCCGTATAGGTGTTCGAGTGTTCGAACCGTAATGCGCAAGAAATGGTATGGAAACCCCGTATTTACATATCTGCCACTGTGCAGGAGAATCCGTATAGGTGTTCGAGTGTTCGAACCGTAATGCGCAAGAAATGGTACGGAAACCCCGTATTTACATATCTGCCACTGTGTAGTAGAATCCGTATAGCTGTTCGAGTGTTCGAACCGTAATGCGCAAGAAATGGTACCGAAACCCCGTATTTACATATCTGCCACTGTGTAGGAGAATCCGCATAGGTGTTCGAGTGTTCGAACCGTAATGCGCAAGAAATGGTATGTAAACCCCGTATTTACATATCTGCCACTGTGCAGGAGAATCCGTATATGTGTTCGAGTGTTCGAACCGTAATGCGCAAGAAATGATACGGAAACCCCGTATTTACATATCTGCCACTGTGCAGGAGAATCCGCATAGGTGTTCGAGTGTTTGAACCGTAATGCGCAAGAAATGGTATGTAAACCCCGTATTTACATATCTGCCATTGTGCAGGAGAATCCGCATAGGTGTTCGAGTGTTCGAACCGTAACGCGCAAGAAATGGTATGTAAACCCCGTATTTACATATCTGCCACTGTGCAGGAGAATCCGTATAGGTGTTCGAGTGTTCCAACCGTAATGCGCAAGAAATGGTACCGAAACCCCGTATTTACATATCTGCCACTGTGCAGGAGAATCCGTATAGGTGTTCGAGTGTTCGAACCGTAATGCACAAGAAATGGTACCGAAACCCCGTATTTACATATCTGCCACTGTGCAGGAGAATCCGCATAGGTGTTCGAGTGTTCGAACCGTAATGCGCAAGAAATGGTATGTAAACCCCGTATTTACATATCTGCCACTGTGCCAGAGAATCCGCATAGGTGTTCGAGTGTTCGAACCGTAATGCGCAAGAAATGGTATGTAAACCCCGTATTTACATATCTGCCACTGTGCAGGAGAATCCGTAAAGGTGTTCGAGTGTTCCAACCGTAATGCGCAAGAAATGGTACCGAAACCCCGTATTTACATATCTGCCACTGTGCTGGAGAATCCGTATAGGTGTTCGAGTGTTCGAACCGTAATGCGCAAGAAATGGTACCGAAACCCCGTATTTACATATCTGCCACTGTGCAGGAGAATCCGTAAAGGTGTTCGAGTGTTCGAACCGTAATGCGCAAGAAATGGTACCGAAACCCCGTATTTACATATCGGCCACTGTGCAGGAGAATCCGGATAGGTGTTCGAGTGTTCGAACCGTAATGCGCAAGAAATGGTACCGAAACCCCGTATTTACATATCTGCCACTGTGCAGGAGAATCCGCATAGGTGTTCGAGTGTTCGAACCGTATTGCGCAAGAAATGGTATGTAAACCCCGTATTTACATATCTGCCACTGTGCAGGAGAATCCGTATAGGTGTTCGAGTGTTCCAACCGTAATGCGCAAGAAATGGTACCGAAACCCCGTATTTACATATCTGCCACTGTGCAGGAGAATCCGTATAGGTGTTCGAGTGTTCGAACCGTAATGCGCAAGAAATGGTACCGAAACCCCGTATTTACATATCTGCCACTGTGTAGGAGAATCCGCATAGGTGTTCGAGTGTTCGAACCGTAATGCGCAAGAAATGGTATGTAAACCCCGTATTTACATATCTGCAACTGTGCAGGAGAATCAGCATAGGTGTTCGAGTGTTCGAACCGTAATGCGCAAGAAATGGTATGTAAACCCCGTATTTACATATCTGCCACTGTGCAGGAGAATCCGTATAGGTGTTCGAGTGTTCCAACCGTAATGCGCAAGAAATGGTACCGAAACCCCGTATTTACATATCTGCCACAGTGCAGGAGAATCCGTATAGGTGTTCGAGTGTTCGAACCGTAATGCGCAAGAAATGGTACCGAAATCCCGTATTTACATATCTGCCACTGTGCAGGAGAATCCGGATAGGTGTTCGAGTGTTCGAACCGTAATGCGAAAGAAATTGTACCGAAACCCCGTATTTACATATCTGCCACTGTGCAGGAGAATCTGCATAGGTGTTCGAGTGTTCGAACCGTATTGCGCAAGAAATGGTATGTAAACCCCGTATTTACATATCAGCCGCTGTGCAGGAGAATCCGTATAGGTGTTCGAGTGTTCGAACCGTAATGCGCAATAAATGGTACCGAAACCCCGTATTTACATATCTGCCACTGTGCTGGAGAATCCGTATAGGTGTTCGAGTGTTCGAACCGTAATTCGCAAGAAATGGTACCGAAACCCCGTATTTACATATCTGCCACTGTGCAGGAGAATCCGTAAAGGTGTTCGAGTGTTCGAACCGTAATGCGCAAGAAATGGTACCGAAACCCCGTATTTACATATCTGCCACTGTGCAGGAGAATCCGGATAGGTGTTTGAGTGTTCGAACCGTAATGCGCAAGAAATGGTACCGAAACCCCGTATTTACATATCTGCCACTGTGTAGGAGAATCCGCATAGGTGTTCGAGTGTTCGAACCGTATTGCGCAAGAAATGGTATGTAAACCCCGTATTTACATATCGGCCACTGTGCAGGAGAATCCGGATAGGTGTTCGAGTGTTCGAACCGTAATGCGCAAGAAATGGTACCGAAACCCCGTATTTACATATCTGCCACTGTGCAGGAGAATCCGCATAGGTGTTCGAGTGTTCGAACCGTATTGCGCAAGAAATGGTATGTAAACCCCGTATTTACATATCTGCCACTGTGCAGGAGAATCCGTATAGGTGTTCGAGTGTTCCAACCGTAATGCGCAAGAAATGGTACCGAAACCCCGTATTTACATATCTGCCACTGTGCAGGAGAATCCGTATAGGTGTTCGAGTGTTCGAACCGTAATGCGCAAGAAATGGTACCGAAACCCCGTATTTACATATCTGCCACTGTGTAGGAGAATCCGCATAGGTGTTCGAGTGTTCGAACCGTAATGCGCAAGAAATGGTATGTAAACCCCGTATTTACATATCTGCAACTGTGCAGGAGAATCAGCATAGGTGTTCGAGTGTTCGAACCGTAATGCGCAAGAAATGGTATGTAAACCCCGTATTTACATATCCGCCACTGTGCAGGAGAATCCGTATAGGTGTTCGAGTGTTCCAACCGTAATGCGCAAGAAATGGTACCGAAACCCCGTATTTACATATCTGCCACTGTGCAGGAGAATCCGTATAGGTGTTCGAGTGTTCGAACCGTAATGCGCAAGAAATGGTACCGAAATCCCGTATTTACATATCTGCCACTGTGCAGGAGAATCCGGATAGGTGTTCGAGTGTTCGAACCGTAATGCGAAAGAAATGGTACCGAAACCCCGTATTTACATATCTGCAACTGTGCAGGAGAATCTGCATAGGTGTTCGAGTGTTCGAACCGTATTGCGCAAGAAATGGTATGTAAACCCCGTATTTACAAATCTGCCACTGTGCAGGAGAATCCGTATAGGTGTTCGAGTGTTCGAACCGTAATGCGCAATAAATGGTACCGAAACCCCGTATTTACATATCTGCCACTGTGCTGGAGAATCCGTATAGGTGTTCGAGTGTTCGAACCGTAATGCGCAAGAAATGGTACCGAAACCCCGTATTTACATATCTGCCACTGTGCAGGAGAATCCGTAAAGGTGTTCGAGTGTTCGAACCGTAATGCGCAAGAAATGGTACCGAAACCCCGTATTTACATATCTGCCACTGTGCAGGAGAATCCGGATAGGTGTTTGAGTGTTCGAACCGTAATGCGCAAGAAATGGTACCGAAACCCCGTATTTACATATCTGCCACTGTGTAGGAGAATCCGCATAGGTGTTCGAGTGTTCGAACCGTATTGCGCAAGAAATGGTATGTAAACCCCGTATTTACATATCTGCCACTGTGCAGGAGAATCCGTATAGGTGTTCGAGTGTTCGAACCGTAATGCGCAAGAAATGGTATGGAAACCCCGTATTTACATATCTGCCACTGTGCAGGAGAATCCGTAAAGGTGTTCGAGTGTTCGAACCGTAATGCGCAAGAAATGGTACCGAAATCCCGTATTTACATATCTGCCACTGTGCAGGAGAATCCGGATAGGTGTTCGAGTGTTCGAACCGTAATGCGAAAGAAATGGTACCGAAACCCCGTATTTACATATCTGCCACTGTGCAGGAGAATCTGCATAGGTGTTCGAGTGTTCGAACCGTATTGCGCAAGAAATGGTATGTAAACCCCGTATTTACATATCAGCCACTGTGCAGGAGAATCCGTATAGGTGTTCGAGTGTTCGAACCGTAATGCGCAATAAATGGTACCGAAACCCCGTATTTACATATCTGCCACTGTGCTGGAGAATCCGTATAGGTGTTCGAGTGTTCGAACCGTAATGCGCAAGAAATGGTACCGAAACCCCGTATTTACATATCTGCCACTGTGCAGGAGAATCCGTAAAGGTGTTCGAGTGTTCGAACCGTAATGCGCAAGAAATGGTACCGAAACCCCGTATTTACATATCTGCCACTGTGCAGGAGAATCCGGATAGGTGTTTGAGTGTTCGAACCGTAATGCGCAAGAAATGGTACCGAAACCCCGTATTTACATATCTGCCACTGTGTAGGAGAATCCGCATAGGTGTTCGAGTGTTCGAACCGTATTGCGCAAGAAATGGTATGTAAACCCCGTATTTACATATCTGCCACTGTGCAGGAGAATCCGTATAGGTGTTCGAGTGTTCGAACCGTAATGCGCAAGAAATGGTATGGAAACCCCGTATTTACATATGTGCCACTGTGCAGGAGAATCCGTATAGGTGTTCGAGTGTTCGAACCGTAATGCGCAAGAAATGGTACCGAAACCCCGTATTTACATATCTGCCACTGTGTAGGAGAATCCGCATAGGTGTTCGAGTGTTCGAACCGTATTGTGCATGAAATGGTATGTAAACCCCGTATTTACATATCTGCCACTGTGTAGGAGAATCCGTATAGGTGTTCGAGTGTTCGAACCGTAATGCGCAAGAACTGGTACGTAAACCCCGTATTTACATATCTGCCACTGTGCAGGAGAATCCGTATAGGTGTTCGAGTGTTCGAACCGTAATGCGCAAGAAATGGTATGTAAACCCCGTATTTACATATCTGCCACTGTGCAGGAGAATCCGTATAGGTGTTCGAGTGTTCGAACCGTAATGCGCAAGAAATGGTATGGAAACCCCGTATTTACATATCTGCCACTGTGCAGGAGAATCCGTATAGGTGTTCGAGTGTTCGAACCGTAATGCGCAATAAATGGTACGGAAACCCCGTATTTACATATCTGCCACTGTGTAGGAGAATCCGTATAGCTGTTCGAGTGTTCGAACCGTAATGCGCAAGAAATGGTACCGAAACCCCGTATTTACATATCTGCCACTGTGTAGGAGAATCCGCATAGGTGTTCGAGTGTTCGAACCGTAATGCGCAAGAAATGTTATGTAAACCCCGTATTTACATATCTGCCACTGTGCAGGAGAATCCGTATATGTGTTCGAGTGTTCGAACCGTAATGCGCAAGAAATGATACGGAAACCCCGTATTTACATATCTGCCACTGTGCAGGAGAATCCGCATAGGTGTTCGAGTGTTCGAACCGTAATGCGCAAGAAATGGTATGTAAACCCCGTATTTACATATCTGCCACTGTGCAGGAGAATACGCATAGGTGTTCGAGTGTTCGAACCGTAATGCGCAAGAAATGGTATGTAAACCCCGTATTTACATATCTGCCACTCTGCAGGATAATCCGTATAGGTGTTCGAGTGTTCCAACCGTAATGCGCAGGAAATGGTACCGAAACCCCGTATTTACATATCTGCCACTGTGCAGGAGAATCCGTATAGGTGTTCGAGTGTTCGAACCGTAATGCGCAAGAAATGGTACCGAAACCCCGTATTTACATATCTGCCACTGTGCAGGAGAATCCGCATAGGTGTTCGAGTGTTCGAACCGTAATGCGCAAGAAATGGTATGTAAACCCCGTATTTACATATCTGCCACTGTGCAGGAGAATCCGCATAGGTGTTCGAGTGTTCGAACCGTAATGAGCAAGAAATGGTATGTAAACCCCGTATTTACATATCTGCCACTGTGCAGGAGAATCCGTATAGGTGTTCGAGTGTTCCAACCGTAATGCGCAAGAAATGGTACCGAAACCCCGTATTTACATATCTGCCACTGTGCCGGAGAATCCGTATAGGTGTTCGAGTGTTCGAACCGTAATGCGCAAGAAATGGTACCGAAATCCCGTATTTACATATCTGCCACTGTGCAGGAGAATCCGGATAGGTGTTCGAGTGTTCGAACCGTAATGCGCAAGAAATGGTACCGAAACCCCGTATTTACATATCTGCCACTGTGTAGGAGAATCCGCATAGGTGTTCGAGTGTTCGAACCGTAATGCGCAAGAAATGGTATGTAAACCCCGTATTTACATATCTGCCACTGTGCAGGAGAATCCGTATAGGTGTTCGAGTGTTCCAACCGTAATGCGCAAGAAATGGTACCGAAACCCCGTATTTACATATCTGCCACTGTGCAGGAGAATCCGTATAGGTGTTCGAGTGTTCGAACCGTAATGCGCAAGAAATGGTACCGAAACCCCGTATTTACATATCTGCCACTGTGCAGGAGAATCCGGATAGGTGTTCGAGTGTTCGAACCGTAATGCGCAAGAAATGGTACCGAAACCCCGTATTTACATATCTGCCACTGTGCAGGAGAATCCGCATAGGTGTTCGAGTGTTCGAACCGTATTGCGCAAGAAATGGTATGTAAACCCCGTATTTACATATCTGCCACTGTGCAGGAGAATCCGTATAGGTGTTCGAGTGTTCGAACCGTAATGCGCAAGAAATGGTATGGAAACCCCGTATTTACATATCTGCCACTGTGCAGGAGAATCCGTATAGGTGTTCGAGTGTTCGAACCGTAATGCGCAATAAATGGTACGGAAACCCCGTATTTACATATCTGCCACTGTGTAGGAGAATCCGTATAGCTGTTCGAGTGTTCGAACCGTAATGCGCAAGAAATGGTACCGAAACCCCCTATTTACATATCTGCCACTGTGTAGGAGAATCCGCATAGGTGTTCGAGTGTTCGAACCGTAATGCGCAAGAAATGGTATGTAAACCCCGTATTTACATATCTGCCACTGTGCAGGAGAATCCGTATATGTGTTCGAGTGTTCGAACCGTAATGCGCAAGAAATGATACGGAAACCCCGTATTTACATATCTGCCACTGTGCAGGAGAATCCGCATAGGTGTTCGAGTGTTCGAACCGTAATGCGCAAGAAATGGTATGTAAACCCCGTATTTACATATCTGCCACTGTGCAGGAGAATCCGCATAGGTGTTCGAGTGTTCGAACCGTAATGCGCAAGAAATGGTATGTAAACCCCGTATTTACATATCTGCCACTGTGCAGGATAATCCGTATAGGTGTTCGAGTGTTCCAACCGTAATGCGCAGGAAATGGTACCGAAACCCCGTATTTACATATCTGCCACTGTGCAGGAGAATCCGTATAGGTGTTCGAGTGTTCGAACCGTAATGCGCAAGAAATGGTACCGAAACCCCGTATTTACATATCTGCCACTGTGCAGGAGAATCCGCATAGGTGTTCGAGTGTTCGAACCGTAATGCGCAAGAAATGGTATGTAAACCCCGTATTTACATATCTGCCACTGTGCAGGAGAATCCGCATAGGTGTTCGAGTGTTCGAACCGTAATGAGCAAGAAATGGTATGTAAACCCCGTATTTACATATCTGCCACTGTGCAGGAGAATCCGTATAGGTGTTCGAGTGTTCCAACCGTAATGCGCAAGAAATGGTACCGAAACCCCGTATTTACATATCTGCCACTGTGCCGGAGAATCCGTATAGGTGTTCGAGTGTTCGAACCGTAATGCGCAAGAAATGGTACCGAAATCCCGTATTTACATATCTGCCACTGTGCAGGAGAATCCGGATAGGTGTTCGAGTGTTCGAACCGTAATGCGCAAGAAATGGTACCGAAACCCCGTATTTACGTATCTGCCACTGTGTAGGAGAATCCGCATAGGTGTTCGAGTGTTCGAACCGTAATGCGCAAGAAATGGTATGTAAACCCCGTATTTACATATCTGCCACTGTGCAGGAGAATCCGTATAGGTGTTCGAGTGTTCCAACCGTAATGCGCAAGAAATGGTACCGAAACCCCGTATTTACATATCTGCCACTGTGTAGGAGAATCCGTATAGGTGTTCGAGTGTTCGAACCGTAATGCGCAAGAAATGGTATGTAAACCCCGTATTTACATATCTGCCACTGTGCAGGAGAATCCGTATAGGTGTTCGAGTGTTCGAACCGTAATGCGCAAGAAATGGTATGTAAACCCCGTATTTACATATCTGCCACTGTGCAGGAGAATCCGTATAGGTGTTCGAGTGTTCCAACCGTAATGCGCAAGAAATGGTACCGAAACCCCGTATTTACATATCTGCCACTGTGCAGGAGAATCCGTATAGGTGTTCGAGCGTTCGAACCGAAATGCGCAAGAAATGGTACCGAAACCCCGTATTTACATATCTGCCACTGTGCAGGAGAATCCGGATAGGTGTTCGAGTGTTCGAACCGTAATGCGCAAGAAATGGTACCGAAACCCCGTATTTACATATCTGCCACTGTGCAGGAGAATCCGGATAGGTGTTCGAGTGTTCGAACCGTAATGCGCAAGAAATGGTACCGAAACCCCGTATTTACATATCTGCCACTGTGCAGGAGAATCTGGATAGGTGTTCGAGTGTTCGAACCGTAATGCGCGAGAAATGGTATGTAAACCCCGTATTTACATATCTGCAACTGTGCAGGAGAATCCGGATAGGTGTTCGAGTGTTCGAACCGTAATGCGCAAGAAATGTTACCGAAATCCCGTATTTACATATCTGCCACTGTGCAGGAGAATCCGGATAGGTGTTCGAGTGTTCGAACCGTAATGCGCAAGAAATGGTATGTAAACCCCGTATTTACATATCTGCCACTGTGCAGGAGAATCCGTATAGGTGTTCAAGTGTTCCAACCGTAATGCGCAAGAAATGGTACCGAAACCCCGTATTTACATATCTGCCACTGTGCAGGAGAATCCGGATAGGTGTTTGAGTGTTCGAACCGTAATGCGCAAGAAATGGTACCGAAACCCCGTATTTACATATCTGCCACTGTGCAGGAGAATCCGCATAGGTGTTCGAGTGTTCGAACCGTATTGCGCAAGAAATGGTATGTAAACCCCGTATTTACATATCTGCCACTGTGCAGGAGAATCCGTATAGGTGTTCGAGTGTTCGAACCGTAATGCGCAAGAAATGGTATGGAAACCCAGTATTTACATATCTGCCACTGTGCAGGAGAATCCGTATAGGTGTTCGAGTGTTCGAACCGTAATGCGCAAGAAATGGTACCGAAACCCCGTATTTACATATCTGCCACTGTGCAGGAGAATCCGCATAGGTGTTCGAGTGTTCGAACCGTATTGTGCATGAAATGGTATGTAAACCCCGTATTTACATATCTGCCACTGTGTAGGAGAATCCGTATAGGTGTTCGAGTGTTCGAACCGTAATGCGCAAGAAATGGTATGTAAACCCCGTATTTACATATCTGCCACTGTGCAGGAGAATCCGTATAGGTGTTCGAGTGTTCGAACCGTAATGCGCAAGAAATGGTATGTAAACCCCGTATTTACATATCTGCCACTGTGCAGGAGAATCCGTATAGGTGTTCGAGTGTTCCAACCGTAATGCGCAAGAAATGGTACCGAAACCCCGTATTTACATATCTGCCACTGTGCAGGAGAATCCGTATAGGTGTTCGAGCGTTCGAACCGAAATGCGCAAGAAATGGTACCGAAACCCCGTATTTACATATCTGCCACTGTGCAGGAGAATCCGGATAGGTGTTCGAGTGTTCGAACCGTAATGCGCAAGAAATGGTACCGAAACCCCGTATTTACATATCTGCCACTGTGCAGGAGAATCCGGATAGGTGTTCGAGTGTTCGAACCGTAATGCGCAAGAAATGGTACCGAAACCCCGTATTTACATATCTGCCACTGTGCAGGAGAATCTGGATAGGTGTTCGAGTGTTCGAACCGTAATGCGCGAGAAATGGTATGTAAACCCCGTATTTACATATCTGCAACTGTGCAGGAGAATCCGGATAGGTGTTCGAGTGTTCGAACCGTAATGCGCAAGAAATGCTATGGAAACCCCGTATTTACATATCTGCCACTGTGCAGGAGAATCCGTATAGGTGTTCGAGTGTTCGAACCGTATTGCGCAAGAAATGGTATGTAAACCCCGTATTTACATATCTGCCACTGTGCAGGAGAATCCGTATAGGTGTTCGAGTGTTCGAACCGTAATGCGCAAGAAATGCTATGGAAACCCCGTATTTACATATCTGCCACTGTGCAGGAGAATCCGTATAGGTGTTCGAGTGTTCGAACCGTAATGCGCAAGAAATGCTATGGAAACCCCGTATTTACATATCTGCCACTGTGCAGGAGAATCCGTATAGGTGTTCGAGTGTTCGAACCGTAATGCGCAAGAAATGGTACGGAAACCCCGTATTTACATATCTGCCACTGTGTAGGAGAATCCGTATAGCTGTTCAGGTGTTCGAACCGTAATGCGCAAGAAATGGTACCGAAACCCCGTATTTACATATCTGCCACTGTGTAGGAGAATCCGCATAGGTGTTCGAGTGTTCGAACCGTAATGCGCAAGAAATGGTATGTAAACCCCGTATTTACATATCTGCCACTGTGCAGGAGAATCCGCATAGGTGTTCGAGTGTTCGAACCGTAATGCGCAAGAAATGGTATGTAAACCCCGTATTTACATATCTGCCACTGTGCAGGATAATCCGTATAGGTGTTCGAGTGTTCCAACCGTAATGCGCAGGAAATGGTACCGAAACCCCGTATTTACATATCTGCCACTGTGCAGGAGAATCCGTATAGGTGTTCGAGTGTTCGAACCGTAATGCGCAGGAAATGGTACCGAAACCCCGTATTTACATATCTGCCACTGTGCAGGAGAATCCGCATAGGTGTTCGAGTGTTCGAACCGTAATGCGCAAGAAATGGTATGTAAACCCCGTATTTACATATCTGCCACTGTGCAGGAGAATCCGCATAGGTGTTCGAGTGTTCGAACCGTAATGAGCAAGAAATGGTATGTAAACCCCGTATTTACATATCTGCCACTGTGCAGGAGAATCCGTATAGGTGTTCGAGTGTTCCAACCGTAATGCGCAAGAAATGGTACCGAAACCCCGTATTTACATATCTGCCACTGTGCCGGAGAATCCGTATAGGTGTTCGAGTGTTCGAACCGTAATGCGCAAGAAATGGTACCGAAATCCCGTATTTACATATCTGCCACTGTGCAGGAGAATCCGGATAGGTGTTCGAGTGTTCGAACCGTAATGCGCAAGAAATGGTACCGAAACCCCGTATTTACGTATCTGCCACTGTGTAGGAGAATCCGCATAGGTGTTCGAGTGTTCGAACCGTAATGCGCAAGAAATGGTATGTAAACCCCGTATTTACATATCTGCCACTGTGCAGGAGAATCCGTATAGGTGTTCGAGTGTTCCAACCGTAATGCGCAAGAAATGGTACCGAAACCCCGTATTTACATATCTGCCACTGTGCAGGAGAATCCGGATAGGTGTTCGAGTGTTCGAACCGTAATGCGCAAGAAATGGTACCGAAACCCCGTATTTACATATCTGCCACTGTGCAGGAGAATCCGGATAGGTGTTCGAGTGTTCGAACCGTAATGCGCAAGAAATGGTACCGAAACCCCGTATTTACATATCTGCCACTGTGCAGGAGAATCCGTATAGGTGTTCGAGTGTTCGAACCGTAATGCGCAAGAAATGGTACCGAAATCCCGTATTTACATATCTGCCACTGTGCAGGAGAATCCGGATAGGTGTTCGAGTGTTCGAACCGTAATGCGCAAGAAATGGTATGTAAACCCCGTATTTACATATCTGCCACTGTGCAGGAGAATCCGTATAGGTGTTCGAGTGTTCCAACCGTAATGCGCAAGAAATGGTACCGAAACCCCGTATTTACATATCTGCCACTGTGCAGGAGAATCCGGATAGGTGTTTGAGTGTTCGAACCGTAATGCGCAAGAAATGGTACCGAAACCCCGTATTTACATATCTGCCACTGTGCAGGAGAATCCGCATAGGTGTTCGAGTGTTCGAACCGTATTGCGCAAGAAATGGTATGTAAACCCCGTATTTACATATCTGCCACTGTGCAGGAGAATCCGTATAGGTGTTCGAGTGTTCGAACCGTAATGCGCAAGAAATGGTATGGAAACCCAGTATTTACATATCTGCCACTGTGCAGGAGAATCCGTATAGGTGTTCGAGTGTTCGAACCGTAATGCGCAAGAAATGGTACCGAAACCCCGTATTTACATATCTGCCACTGTGCAGGAGAATCCGCATAGGTGTTCGAGTGTTCGAACCGTATTGTGCATGAAATGGTATGTAAACCCCGTATTTACATATCTGCCACTATGTAGGAGAATCCGTATAGGTGTTCGAGTGTTCGAACCGTAATGCGCAAGAAATGGTATGTAAACCCCGTATTTACATATCTGCCACTGTGCAGGAGAATCCGTATAGGTGTTCGAGTGTTCGAACCGTAATGCGCAAGAAATGGTATGTAAACCCCGTATTTACATATCTGCCACTGTGCAGGAGAATCCGTATAGGTGTTCGAGTGTTCCAACCGTAATGCGCAAGAAATGGTACCGAAACCCCGTATTTACATATCTGCCACTGTGCAGGAGAATCCGTATAGGTGTTCGAGCGTTCGAACCGAAATGCGCAAGAAATGGTACCGAAACCCCGTATTTACATATCTGCCACTGTGCAGGAGAATCCGGATAGGTGTTCGAGTGTTCGAACCGTAATGCGCAAGAAATGGTACCGAAACCCCGTATTTACATATCTGCCACTGTGCAGGAGAATCCGGATAGTTGTTCGAGTGTTCGAACCGTAATGCGCAAGAAATGGTACCGAAACCCCGTATTTACATATCTGCCACTGTGCAGGAGAATCTGGATAGGTGTTCGAGTGTTCGAACCGTAATGCGCGAGAAATGGTATGTAAACCCCGTATTTACATATCTGCAACTGTGCAGGAGAATCCGGATAGGTGTTCGAGTGTTCGAACCGTAATGCGCAAGAAATGCTATGGAAACCCCGTATTTACATATCTGCCACTGTGCAGGAGAATCCGTATAGGTGTTCGAGTGTTCGAACCGTATTGCGCAAGAAATGGTATGTAAACCCCGTATTTACATATCTGCCACTGTGCAGGAGAATCCGTATAGGTGTTCGAGTGTTCGAACCGTAATGCGCAAGAAATGCTATGGAAACCCCGTATTTACATATCTGCCACTGTGCAGGAGAATCCGTATAGGTGTTCGAGTGTTCGAACCGTAATGCGCAAGAAATGCTATGGAAACCCCGTATTTACATATCTGCCACTGTGCAGGAGAATCCGTATAGGTGTTCGAGTGTTCGAACCGTAATGCGCAAGAAATGGTACGGAAACCCCGTATTTACATATCTGCCACTGTGTAGGAGAATCCGTATAGCTGTTCAGGTGTTCGAACCGTAATGCGCAAGAAATGGTACCGAAACCCCGTATTTACATATCTGCCACTGTGTAGGAGAATCCGCATAGGTGTTCGAGTGTTCGAACCGTAATGCGCAAGAAATGGTATGTAAACCCCATATTTACATATCTGCCACTGTGCAGGAGAATCCGTATAGGTGTTCGAGTGTTCCAACCGTAATGCGCAAGAAATGGTACCGAAACCCCGTATTTACATATCTGCCACTGTGCAGGAGAACACGTATAGGTGTTCGAGTGTTCGAACCGTAATGCGCAAGAAATGGTACCGAAACCCCGCATTTACATATCTGCCACTGTGCAGGAGAATCCGGATAGGTGTTTGAGTGTTCGAACCGTAATGCGCAAGAAATGGTACCGAAACCCCGTATTTACATATCTGCCACTGTGCTGGAGAATCCGTATAGGTGTTCGAGTGTTCGAACCGTAATGCGCAAGAAATGGTACCGAAACCCCGTATTTACATATCTGCCACTGTGCAGGAGAATCCGTAAAGGTGTTCGAGTGTTCGAACCGCAATGCGCAAGAAATGGTACCGAAACCCCGTATTTACATATCTGCCACTATGCAGGAGAATCCGGATAGGTGTTCGAGTGTTCGAACCGTAATGCGCAAGAAATGGTACCGAAACCCCGTATTTACATATCTGCCACTGTGCAGGAAAATCCGTATAGGTGTTCGAGTGTTCGAACCGTAATGCGCAAGAAATGGTACCGAAATCCCGTATTTACATATCTGCCACTGTGCTGGAGAATCCGGATAGGTGTTCGAGTGTTCGAACCGTAATGCGCAAGAAATGGTATGTAAACCCCGTATTTACATATCTGCCACTGTGCAGGAGAATCAGCATAGGTGTTCGAGTGTTCGAACCGTAATGCGCAAGAAATGGTATGTAAACCCCGTATTTACATATCTGCCACTGTGCAGGAGAATCCGTATAGGTGTTCGAGTGTTCGAACCGTAATGCGCAAGAAATAGTACCGAAACCCCGTATTTACATATCTGCCACTGTGCAGGAGAATCCGCATAGGTGTTCGAGTGTTCGAACCGTATTGTGCATGAAATGGTATGTAAACCCCGTATTTACATATCTGCCACTGTGTAGGAGAATCCGTATAGGTGTTCGAGTGTTCGAACCGTAATGCGCAAGAAATGGTATGTAAACCCCGTATTTACATATCTGCCACTGTGCAGGAGAATCCGTATAGGTGTTCGAGTGTTCCAACCGTAATGCGCAAGAAATGGTACCGAAACCCCGTATTTACATATCTGCCACTGTGCAGGAGAACACGTATAGGTGTTCGAGTGTTCGAACCGTAATGCGCAAGAAATGGTACCGAAACCCTGTATTTACATATCTGCCACTGTGCAGGAGAATCCGGATAGGTGTTTGAGTGTTCGAACAGTAATGCGCAAGAAATGGTACCGAAACCCCGTATTTACATATCTGCCACTGTGTAGGAGAATCCGCATAGGTGTTCGAGTGTTCGAACCGTAATGCGCAAGAAATGGTATGTAAACCCCGTATTTACATATCTGCCACTGTGCAGGAGAATCCGTATAGGTGTTCGATTGTTCCAACCGTAATGCGCAAGAAATGGTACCGAAACCCCGTATTTACATATCTGCCACTGTGCAGGAGAATCCGTATAGGTGTTCGAGTGTTCGAACCGTAATGCGCAAGAAATGGTACCGAAACCCCGTATTTACATATCTGCCACTGTGCAGGAGAATCCGGATAGGTGTTCGAGTGTTCGAACCGTAATGCGCAAGAAATGGTACCGAAACCCCGTATTTACATATCTGCCACTGTGCAGGAGAATCCGTATAGGTGTTCGAGTGTTCGAACCGTAATGCGCAAGAAATGGTACCGAAATCCCGTATTTACATATCTGCCACTGTGCAGGAGAATCCGGATAGGTGTTCGAGTGTTCGAACCGTAATGCGCAAGAAATGGTATGTAAACCCCGTATTTACATATCTGCCACTGTGCAGGAGAATCCGTATAGGTGTTCGAGTGTTCGAACCGTAATGCGCAAGAAATGGTACCGAAACCCCGTATTTACATATCTGCCACTGTGCAGGAGAATCCGGATAGGTGTTTGAGTGTTCGAACCGTAATGCGCAAGAAATGGTACCGAAACCCCGTATTTACATATCTGCCACTGTGCAGGAGAATCCGCATAGGTGTTCGAGTGTTCGAACCGTATTGCGCAAGAAATGGTATGTAAACCCCGTATTTACATATCTGCCACTGTGCAGGAGAATCCGTATAGGTGTTCGAGTGTTCGAACCGTAATGCGCAAGAAATGGTATGGAAACCCAGTATTTACATATCTGCCACTGTGCAGGAGAATCCGTATAGGTGTTCGAGTGTTCGAACCGTAATGCGCAAGAAATGGTACCGAAACCCCGTATTTACATATCTGCCACTGTGCAGGAGAATCCGGATAGGTGTTCGAGTGTTCGAACCGTAATGCGCAAGAAATGGTACCGAAACCCCGTATTTACATATCTGCCACTGTGCAGGAGAATCCGTATAGGTGTTCGAGTGTTCGAACCGTAATGCGCAAGAAATGGTACCGAAATCCCGTATTTACATATCT
Organism: Camellia sinensis; assembly: GCF_055761805.1. NCBI lineage: Eukaryota > Viridiplantae > Streptophyta > Magnoliopsida > Ericales > Theaceae > Camellia > Camellia sinensis. The sequence goes on from NC_138971.1 coordinate 5,523,780, forward strand.
GCCACTGTGCAGGAGAATCCGGATAGGTGTTCGAGTGTTCGAACCGTAATGCGCAAGAAATGGTATGTAAACCCCGTATTTACATATCTGCCACTGTGCAGGAGAATCCGTATAGGTGTTCGAGTGTTCCAACCGTAATGCGCAAGAAATGGTACCGAAACCCCGTATTTACATATCTGCCACTGTGTAGGAGAATCCGGATAGGTGTTTGAGTGTTCGAACCGTAATGCGCAAGAAATGGTACCGAAACCCCGTATTTACATATCTGCCACTGTGCAGGAGAATCCGCATAGGTGTTCGAGTGTTCGAACCGTATTGCGCAAGAAATGGTATGTAAACCCCGTATTTACATATCTGCCACTGTGCAGGAGAATCCGTATAGGTGTTCGAGTGTTCGAACCGTAATGCGCAAGAAATGGTATGGAAACCCAGTATTTACATATCTGCCACTGTGCAGGAGAATCCGTATAGGTGTTCGAGTGTTCGAACCGTAATCCGCAAGAAATGGTACCGAAACCCCGTATTTACATATCTGCCACTGTGCAGGAGAATCCGCATAGGTGTTCGAGTGTTCGAACCGTATTGTGCATGAAATGGTATGTAAACCCCGTATTTACATATCTGCCACTGTGTAGGAGAATCCGTATAAGTGTTCGAGTGTTCGAACCGTAATGCGCAAGAAATGGTATGTAAACCCCGTATTTACATATCTGCCACTGTGCAGGAGAATCCGTATAGGTGTTCGAGTGTTCGAACCGTAATGCGCAAGAAATGGTATGTAAACCCCGTATTTACATATCTGCCACTGTGCAGGAGAATCCGTATAGGTGTTCGAGTGTTCCAACCGTAATTCGCAAGAAATGGTACCGAAACCCCGTATTTACATATCTGCCACTGTGCAGGAGAACACGTATAGGTGTTCGAGTGTTCGAACCGTAATGCGCAAGAAATGGTACCGAAACCCCGCATTTACATATCTGCCATTGTGCAGGAGAATCCGGATAGGTGTTTGAGTGTTCGAACCGTAATGCGCAAGAAATGGTACCGAAACCCCGTATTTACATATCTGCCACTGTGCTGGAGAATCCGTATAGGTGTTCGAGTGTTCGAACCGTAATGCGCAAGAAATGGTACCGAAACCCCGTATTTACATATCTGCCACTGTGCAGGAGAATCCGTAAAGGTGTTCGAGTGTTCGAACCGCAATGCGCAAGAAATGGTACCGAAACCCCGTATTTACATATCTGCCACTATGCAGGAGAATCCGGATAGGTGTTCGAGTGTTCGAACCGTAATGCGCAAGAAATGGTACCGAAACCCCGTATTTACATATCTGCCACTGTGCAGGAAAATCCGTATAGGTGTTCGAGTGTTCGAACCGTAATGCGCAAGAAATGGTACCGAAATCCCGTATTTACATATCTGCCACTGTGCAGGAGAATCCGGATAGGTGTTCGAGTGTTCGAACCGTAATGCGCAAGAAATGGTATGTAAACCCCGTATTTACATATCTGCCACTGTGCAGGAGAATCAGCATAGGTGTTCGAGTGTTCGAACCGTAATGCGCAAGAAATGGTATGTAAACCCCGTATTTACATATCTGCCACTGTGCAGGAGAATCCGTATAGGTGTTCGAGTGTTCGAACCGTAATGCGCAAGAAATAGTACCGAAACCCCGTATTTACATATCTGCCACTGTGCAGGAGAATCCGCATAGGTGTTCGAGTGTTCGAACCGTATTGTGCATGAAATGGTATGTAAACCCCGTATTTACATATCTGCCACTGTGTAGGAGAATCCGTATAGGTGTTCGAGTGTTCGAACCGTAATGCGCAAGAAATGGTATGTAAACCCCGTATTTACATATCTGCCACTGTGCAGGAGAATCCGTATAGGTGTTCGAGTGTTCCAACCGTAATGCGCAAGAAATGGTACCGAAACCCCGTATTTACATATCTGCCACTGTGCAGGAGAACACGTATAGGTGTTCGAGTGTTCGAACCGTAATGCGCAAGAAATGGTACCGAAACCCTGTATTTACATATCTGCCACTGTGCAGGAGAATCCGGATAGGTGTTTGAGTGTTCGAACAGTAATGCGCAAGAAATGGTACCGAAACCCCGTATTTACATATCTGCCACTGTGCAGGAGAATCCGCATAGGTGTTCGAGTGTTCGAACCGTATTGCGCAAGAAATGGTATGTAAACCCCGTATTTACATATCTGCCACTGTGCAGGAGAATCCGTATAGGTGTTCGAGTGTTCGAACCGTAATGCGCAAGAAATGGTATGGAAACCCCGTATTTACATATCTGCCACTGTGCAGGAGAATCCGTATAGGTGTTCGAGTGTTCGAACCGTAATGCGCAAGAAATGGTACGGAAACCCCGTATTTACATATCTGCCACTGTGTAGGAGAATCCGTATAGCTGTTCGAGTGTTCGAACCGTAATGCGCAAGAAATGGTACCGAAACCCCGTATTTACATATCTGCCACTGTGTAGGAGAATCCGCATAGGTGTTCGAGTGTTCGAACCGTAATGCGCAAGAAATGGTATGTAAACCCCGTATTTACATATCTGCCACTGTGCAGGAGAATCCGTATATGTGTTCGAGTGTTCGAACCGTAATGCGCAAGAAATGATACGGAAACCCCGTATTTACATATCTGCCACTGTGCAGGAGAATCCGCATAGGTGTTCGAGTGTTCGAACCGTAATGCGCAAGAAATGGTATGTAAACCCCGTATTTACATATCTGCCACTATGCAGGAGAATCCGCATAGGTGTTCGAGTGTTCGAACCGTAATGCGCAAGAAATGGTATGTAAACCCCGTATTTACATATCTGCCACTGTGCAGGAGAATCCGTATAGGTGTTCGAGTCTTCCAACCGTAATGCGCAAGAAATGGTACCGAAACCCCGTATTTACATATCTGCCACTGTGCAGGAGAATCCGTATAGGTGTTCGAGTGTTCGAACCGTAATGCGCAAGAAATGGTACCGAAACCCCGTATTTACATATCTGCCACTGTGCAGGAGAATCCGGATAGGTGTTCGAGTGTTCGAACCGTAATGCGCAAGAAATGGTACCGAAACCCCGTATTTACATATCTGCCACTGTGCAGGAGAATCCGCATAGGTGTTCGAGTGTTCGAACCGTATTGCGCAAGAAATGGTATGTAAACCCCGTATTTACATATATGCCACTGTGCAGGAGAATCCGTATAGGTGTTCGAGTGTTCGAACCGTAATGCGCAAGAAATGGTATGGAAACCCCGTATTTACATATCTGCCACTGTGCAGGAGAATCCGTATAGGTGTTCGAGTGTTCGAACCGTAATGCGCAAGAAATGGTACGGAAACCCCGTATTTACATATCTGCCACTGTGTAGGAGAATCCGTATAGCTGTTCAGGTGTTCGAACCGTAATGCGCAAGAAATGGTACCGAAACCCCGTATTTACATATCTGCCACTGTGTAGGAGAATCCGCATAGGTGTTCGAGTGTTCGAACCGTAATGCGCAAGAAATGGTATGTAAACCCCGTATTTACATATCTGCCACTGTGCAGGAGAATCCGTATATGTGTTCGAGTGTTCGAACCGTAATGCGCAAGAAATGATACGGAAACCCCGTATTTACATATCTGCCACTGTGCAGGAGAATCCGCATAGGTGTTCGAGTGTTCGAACCGTAATGCGCAAGAAATGGTATGTAAACCCCGTATTTACATATCTGCCACTATGCAGGAGAATCCGCATAGGTGTTCGAGTGTTCGAACCGTAATGCGCAAGAAATGGTATGTAAACCCCGTATTTACATATCTGCCACTGTGCAGGAGAATCCGTATAGGTGTTCGAGTGTTCCAACCGTAATGCGCAAGAAATGGTACCGAAACCCCGTATTTACATATCTGCCACTGTGCAGGAGAATCCGTATAGGTGTTCGAGTGTTCGAACCGTAATGCGCAAGAAATGGTACCGAAACCCCGTATTTACATATCTGCCACTGTGCAGGAGAATCCGGATAGGTGTTCGAGTGTTCGAACCGTAATGCGCAAGAAATGGTACCGAAACCCCGTATTTACATATCTGCCACTGTGCAGGAGAATCCGCATAGGTGTTCGAGTGTTCGAACCGTATTGCGCAAGAAATGGTATGTAAACCCCGTATTTACATATCTGCCACTGTGCAGGAGAATCCGTATAGGTGTTCGAGTGTTCGAACCGTAATGCGCAAGAAATGGTATGGAAACCCCGTATTTACATATCTGCCACTGTGCAGGAGAATCCGTATAGGTGTTCGAGTGTTCGAACCGTAATGCGCAAGAAATGGTACGGAAACCCCGTATTTACATATCTGCCACTGTGTAGGAGAATCCGTATAGCTGTTCAGGTGTTCGAACCGTAATGCGCAAGAAATGGTACCGAAACCCCGTATTTACATATCTGCCACTGTGTAGGAGAATCCGCATAGGTGTTCGAGTGTTCGAACCGTAATGCGCAAGAAATGGTATGTAAACCCCGTATTTACATATCTGCCACTGTGCAGGAGAATCCGTATAGGTGTTCGAGTGTTCCAACCGTAATGCGCAAGAAATGGTACCGAAACCCCGTATTTACATATCTGCCACTGTGCAGGAGAACACGTATAGGTGTTCGAGTGTTCGAACCGTAATGCGCAAGAAATGGTACCGAAACCCCGTATTTACATATCTGCCACTGTGCAGGAGAATCCGGATAGGTGTTTGAGTGTTCGAACCGTAATGCGCAAGAAATGGTACCGAAACCCCGTATTTACATATCTGCCACTGTGCTGGAGAATCCGTATAGGTGTTCGAGTGTTCGAACCGTAATGCGCAAGAAATGGTACCGAAACCCCGTATTTACATATCTGCCACTGTGCAGGAGAATCCGTAAAGGTGTTCGAGTGTTCGAACCGCAATGCGCAAGAAATGGTACCGAAACCCCGTATTTACATATCTGCCACTGTGCAGGAGAATCCAGATAGGTGTTCGAGTGTTCGAACCGTAATGCGCAAGAAATGGTACCGAAACCCCGTATTTACATATCTGCCACTGTGCAGGAAAATCCGTATAGGTGTTCGAGTGTTCGAACCGTAATGCGCAAGAAATGGTACCGAAATCCCGTAATTACATATCTGCCACTGTGCAGGAGAATCCGGATAGGTGTTCGAGTGTTCGAACCGTAATGCGCAAGAAATGGTATGTAAACCCCGTATTTACATATCTGCCACTGTGCAGGAGAATCCGTATAGGTGTTCGAGTGTTCCAACCGTAATGCGCAAGAAATGGTACCGAAACCCCGTATTTACATATCTGCCACTGTGCAGGAGAACACGTATAGGTGTTCGAGTGTTCGAACCGTAATGCGCAAGAAATGGTACCGAAACCCTGTATTTACATATCTGCCACTGTGCAGGAGAATCCGGATAGGTGTTTGAGTGTTCGAACCGTAATGCGCAAGAAATGGTACCGAAACCCCGTATTTACATATCTGCCACTGTGCAGGAGAATCCGCATAGGTGTTCGAGTGTTCGAACCGTATTGCGCAAGAAATGGTATGTAAACCCCGTATTTACATATCTGCCACTGTGCAGGAGAATCCGTATAGGTGTTCGAGTGTTCGAACCGTAATGCGCAAGAAATGGTATGGAAACCCCGTATTTACATATCTGCCACTGTGCAGGAGAATCCGTATAGGTGTTCGAGTGTTCGAACCGTAATGCGCAAGAAATGGTACGGAAACCCCGTATTTACATATCTGCCACTGTGTAGGAGAATCCGTATAGCTGTTCGAGTGTTCGAACCGTAATGCGCAAGAAATGGTACCGAAACCCCGTATTTACATATCTGCCACTGTGTAGGAGAATCCGCATAGGTGTTCGAGTGTTCGAACCGTAATGCGCAAGAAATGGTATGTAAACCCCGTATTTACATATCTGCCACTGTGCAGGAGAATCCGTATATGTGTTCGAGTGTTCGAACCGTAATGCGCAAGAAATGATACGGAAACCCCGTATTTACATATCTGCCACTGTGCAGGAGAATCCGCAGAGGTGTTCGAGTGTTCGAACCGTAATGCGCAAGAAATGGTATGTAAACCCCGTATTTACATATCTGCCACTATGCAGGAGAATCCGCATAGGTGTTCGAGTGTTCGAACCGTAATGCGCAAGAAATGGTATGTAAACCCCGTATTTACATATCTGCCACTGTGCAGGAGAATCCGTATAGGTGTTCGAGTCTTCCAACCGTAATGCGCAAGAAATGGTACCGAAACCCCGTATTTACATATCTGCCACTGTGCAGGAGAATCCGTATAGGTGTTCGAGTGTTCGAACCGTAATGCGCAAGAAATGGTACCGAAACCCCGTATTTACATATCTGCCACTGTGCAGGAGAATCCGGATAGGTGTTCGAGTGTTCGAACCGTAATGCGCAAGAAATGGTACCGAAACCCCGTATTTACATATCTGCCACTGTGCAGGAGAATCCGCATAGGTGTTCGAGTGTTCGAACCGTATTGCGCAAGAAATGGTATGTAAACCCTGTATTTACATATCTGCCACTGTGCAGGAGAATCCGTATAGGTGTTCGAGTGTTCGAACCGTAATGCGCAAGAAATGCTATGGAAACCCCGTATTTACATATCTGCCACTGTGCAGGAGAATCCGTATAGGTGTTCGAGTGTTCGAACCGTAATGCGCAAGAAATGGTACGGAAACCCCGTATTTACATATCTGCCACTGTGTAGGAGAATCCGTATAGCTGTTCAGGTGTTCGAACCGTAATGCGCAAGAAATGGTACCGAAACCCCGTATTTACATATCTGCCACTGTGTAGGAGAATCCGCATAGGTGTTCGAGTGTTCGAACCGTAATGCGCAAGAAATGGTATGTAAACCCCGTATTTACATATCTGCCACTGTGCAGGAGAATCCGTATAGGTGTTCGAGTGTTCCAACCGTAATGCGCAAGAAATGGTACCGAAACCCCGTATTTACATATCTGCCACTGTGCAGGAGAACACGTATAGGTGTTCGAGTGTTCGAACCGTAATGCGCAAGAAATGGTACCGAAACCCCGTATTTACATATCTGCCACTGTGCAGGAGAATCCGGATAGGTGTTTGAGTGTTCGAACCGTAATGCGCAAGAAATGGTACCGAAACCCCGTATTTACATATCTGCCACTGTGCAGGAGAATCCGTATAGGTGTTCGAGTGTTCGAACCGTAATGCGCAAGAAATGGTACCGAAACCCCGTATTTACATATCTGCCACTGTGCAGGAGAATCCGTAAAGGTGTTCGAGTGTTCGAACCGCAATGCGCAAGAAATGGTACCGAAACCCCGTATTTACATATCTGCCACTGTGCAGGAGAATCCGGATAGGTGTTCGAGTGTTCGAACCGTAATGCGCAAGAAATGGTACCGAAACCCCGTATTTACATATCTGCCACTGTGCAGGAAAATCCGTATAGGTGTTCGAGTGTTCGAACCGTAATGCGCAAGAAATGGTACCGAAATCCCGTATTTACATATCTGCCACTGTGCAGGAGAATCCGGATAGGTGTTCGAGTGTTCGAACCGTAATGCGCAAGAAATGGTATGTAAACCCCGTATTTACATATCTGCCACTGTGCAGGAGAATCAGCATAGGTGTTCGAGTGTTCGAACCGTAATGCGCAAGAAATGGTATGTAAACCCCGTATTTACATATCTGCCACTGTGCAGGAGAATCCGTATAGGTGTTCGAGTGTTCGAACCGTAATGCGCAAGAAATGGTACCGAAACCCCGTATTTACATATCTGCCACTGTGCAGGAGAATCCGCATAGGTGTTCGAGTGTTCGAACCGTATTGCGCAAGAAATGGTATGTAAACCCCGTATTTACATATCTGCCACTGTGCAGGAGAATCCGTATAGGTGTTCGAGTGTTCGAACCGTAATGCGCAAGAAATGGTATGGAAACCCCGTATTTACATATCTGCCACTGTGCAGGAGAATCCGTATAGGTGTTCGAGTGTTCGAACCGTAATGCGCAAGAAATGGTACGGAAACCCCGTATTTACATATCTGCCACTGTGTAGGAGAATTCGTATAGCTGTTCGAGTGTTCGAACCGTAATGCGCAAGAAATGGTACCGAAACCCCGTATTTACATATCTGCCACTGTGTAGGAGAATCCGCATAGGTGTTCGAGTGTTCGAACCGTAATGCGCAAGAAATGGTATGTAAACCCCGTATTTACATATCTGCCACTGTGCAGGAGAATCCGTATATGTGTTCGAGTGTTCGAACCGTAATGCGCAAGAAATGATACGGAAACCCCGTATTTACATATCTGCCACTGTGCAGGAGAATCCGCAGAGGTGTTCGAGTGTTCGAACCGTAATGCGCAAGAAATGGTATGTAAACCCCGTATTTACATATCTGCCACTATGCAGGAGAATCCGCATAGGTGTTCGAGTGTTCGAACCGTAATGCGCAAGAAATGGTATGTAAACCCCGTATTTACATATCTGCCACTGTGCAGGAGAATCCGTATAGGTGTTCGAGTCTTCCAACCGTAATGCGCAAGAAATGGTACCGAAACCCCGTATTTACATATCTGCCACTGTGCAGGAGAATCCGTATAGGTGTTCGAGTGTTCGAACCGTAATGCGCAAGAAATGGTACCGAAACCCCGTATTTACATATCTTCCACTGTGCAGGAGAATCCGGATAGGTGTTCGAGTGTTCGAACCGTAATGCGCAAGAAATGGTACCGAAACCCCGTATTTACATATCTGCCACTGTGCAGGAGAATCCGCATAGGTGTTCGAGTGTTCGAACCGTATTGCGCAAGAAATGGTATGTAAACCCTGTATTTACATATCTGCCACTGTGCAGGAGAATCCGTATAGGTGTTCGAGTGTTCGAACCGTAATGCGCAAGAAATGCTATGGAAACCCCGTATTTACATATCTGCCACTGTGCAGGAGAATCCGTATAGGTGTTCGAGTGTTCGAACCGTAATGCGCAAGAAATGGTACGGAAACCCCGTATTTACATATCTGCCACTGTGTAGGAGAATCCGTATAGCTGTTCAGGTGTTCGAACCGTAATGCGCAAGAAATGGTACCGAAACCCCGTATTTACATATCTGCCACTGTGTAGGAGAATCCGCATAGGTGTTCGAGTGTTCGAACCGTAATGCGCAAGAAATGGTATGTAAACCCCGTATTTACATATCTGCCACTGTGCAGGAGAATCCGTATAGGTGTTCGAGTGTTCCAACCGTAATGCGCAAGAAATGGTACCGAAACCCCGTATTTACATATCTGCCACTGTGCAGGAGAACACGTATAGGTGTTCGAGTGTTCGAACCGTAATGCGCAAGAAATGGTACCGAAACCCCGTATTTACATATCTGCCACTGTGCAGGAGAATCCGGATAGGTGTTTGAGTGTTCGAACCGTAATGCGCAAGAAATGGTACCGAAACCCCGTATTTACATATCTGCCACTGTGCAGGAGAATCCGTATAGGTGTTCGAGTGTTCGAACCGTAATGCGCAAGAAATGGTACCGAAACCCCGTATTTACATATCTGCCACTGTGCAGGAGAATCCGTAAAGGTGTTCGAGTGTTCGAACCGCAATGCGCAAGAAATGGTACCGAAACCCCGTATTTACATATCTGCCACTGTGCAGGAGAATCCGGATAGGTGTTCGAGTGTTCGAACCGTAATGCGCAAGAAATGGTACCGAAACCCCGTATTTACATATCTGCCACTGTGCAGGAAAATCCGTATAGGTGTTCGAGTGTTCGAACCGTAATGCGCAAGAAATGGTACCGAAATCCCGTATTTACATATCTGCCACTGTGCAGGAGAATCCGGATAGGTGTTCGAGTGTTCGAACCGTAATGCGCAAGAAATGGTATGTAAACCCCGTATTTACAAATCTGCCACTGTGCAGGAGAATCAGCATAGGTGTTCGAGTGTTCGAACCGTAATGCGCAAGAAATGGTATGTAAACCCCGTATTTACATATCTGCCACTGTGCAGGAGAATCCGTATAGGTGTTCGAGTGTTCGAACCGTAATGCGCAAGAAATGGTACCGAAACCCCGTATTTACATTTCTGCCACTGTGCAGGAGAATCCGCATAGGTGTTCGAGTGTTCGAACCGTATTGTGCATGAAATGGTATGTAAACCCCGTATTTACATAACTGCCACTGTGTAGGAGAATCCGTATAGGTGTTCGAGTGTTCGAACCGTAATGCGCAAGAAATGGTATGTAAACCCCGTATTTACATATCTGCCACTGTGCAGGAGAATCCGTATAGGTGTTCGAGTGTTCCAACCGTAATGCGCAAGAAATGGTACCGAAACCCCGTATTTACATATCTGCCACTGTGCAGGAGAACACGTATAGGTGTTCGAGTGTTCGAACCGTAATGCGCAAGAAATGGTACCGAAACCCTGTATTTACATATCTGCCACTGTGCAGGAGAATCCGGATAGGTGTTTGAGTGTTCGAACCGTAATGCGCAAGAAATGGTACCGAAACCCCGTATTTACATATCTGCCACTGTGCAGGAGAATCCGCATAGGTGTTCGAGTGTTCGAACCGTATTGCGCAAGAAATGGTATGTAAACCCCGTATTTACATATCTGCCACTGTGCAGGAGAATCCGTATAGGTGTTCGAGTGTTCGAACCGTAATGCGCAAGAAATGGTATGGAAACCCCGTATTTACATATCTGCCACTGTGCAGGAGAATCCGTATAGGTGTTCGAGTGTTCGAACCGTAATGCGCAAGAAATGGTACGGAAACCCCGTATTTACATATCTGCCACTGTGTAGGAGAATCCGTATAGCTGTTCGAGTGTTCGAACCGTAATGCGCAAGAAATGGTACCGAAACCCCGTATTTACATATCTGCCACTGTGTAGGAGAATCCGCATAGGTGTTCGAGTGTTCGAACCGTAATGCGCAAGAAATGGTATGTAAACCCCGTATTTACATATCTGCCACTGTGCAGGAGAATCCGTATATGTGTTCGAGTGTTCGAACCGTAATGCGCAAGAAATGATACGGAAACCCCGTATTTACATATCTGCCACTGTGCAGGAGAATCCGCAGAGGTGTTCGAGTGTTCGAACCGTAATGCGCAAGAAATGGTATGTAAACCCCGTATTTACATATCTGCCACTATGCAGGAGAATCCGCATAGGTGTTCGAGTGTTCGAACCGTAATGCGCAAGAAATGGTATGTAAACCCCGTATTTACATATCTGCCACTGTGCAGGAGAATCCGTATAGGTGTTCGAGTCTTCCAACCGTAATGCGCAAGAAATGGTACCGAAACCCCGTATTTACATATCTGCCACTGTGCAGGAGAATCCGTATAGGTGTTCGAGTGTTCGAACCGTAATGCGCAAGAAATGGTACCGAAACCCCGTATTTACATATCTGCCACTGTGCAGGAGAATCCGGATAGGTGTTCGAGTGTTCGAACCGTAATGCGCAAGAAATGGTACCGAAACCCCGTATTTACATATCTGCCACTGTGCAGGAGAATCCGCATAGGTGTTCGAGTGTTCGAACCGTATTGCGCAAGAAATGGTATGTAAACCCTGTATTTACATATCTGCCACTGTGCAGGAGAATCCGTATAGGTGTTCGAGTGTTCGAACCGTAATGCGCAAGAAATGCTATGGAAACCCCGTATTTACATATCTGCCACTGTGCAGGAGAATCCGTATAGGTGTTCGAGTGTTCGAACCGTAATGCGCAAGAAATGGTACGGAAACCCCGTATTTACATATCTGCCACTGTGTAGGAGAATCCGTATAGCTGTTCAGGTGTTCGAACCGTAATGCGCAAGAAATGGTACCGAAACCCCGTATTTACATATCTGCCACTGTGTAGGAGAATCCGCATAGGTGTTCGAGTGTTCGAACCGTAATGCGCAAGAAATGGTATGTAAACCCCGTATTTACATATCTGCCACTGTGCAGGAGAATCCGTATAGGTGTTCGAGTGTTCCAACCGTAATGCGCAAGAAATGGTACCGATACCCCGTATTTACATATCTGCCACTGTGCAGGAGAACACGTATAGGTGTTCGAGTGTTCGAACCGTAATGCGCAAGAAATGGTACCGAAACCCCGTATTTACATATCTGCCACTGTGCAGGAGAATCCGGATAGGTGTTTGAGTGTTCGAACCGTAATGCGCAAGAAATGGTACCGAAACCCCGTATTTACATATCTGCCACTGTGCGGGAGAATCCGTATAGGTGTTCGAGTGTTCGAACCGTAATGCGCAAGAAATGGTACCGAAACCCCGTATTTACATATCTGCCACTGTGCAGGAGAATCCGTAAAGGTGTTCGAGTGTTCGAACCGCAATGCGCAAGAAATGGTACCGAAACCCCGTATTTACATATCTGCCACTGTGCAGGAGAATCCGGATAGGTGTTCGAGTGTTCGAACCGTAATGCGCAAGAAATGGTACCGAAACCCCGTATTTACATATCTGCCACTGTGCAGGAAAATCCGTATAGGTGTTCGAGTGTTCGAACCGTAATGCGCAAGAAATGGTACCGAAATCCCGTATTTACATATCTGCCACTGTGCAGGAGAATCCGGATAGGTGTTCGAGTGTTCGAACCGTAATGCGCAAGAAATGGTATGTAAACCCCGTATTTACATATCTGCCACTGTGCAGGAGAATCAGCAGAGGTGTTCGAGTGTTCGAACCGTAATGCGCAAGAAATGGTATGTAAACCCCGTATTTACATATCTGCCACTGTGCAGGAGAATCCGTATAGGTGTTCGAGTGTTCGAACCGTAATGCGCAAGAAATGGTACCGAAACCCCGTATTTACATATCTGCCACTGTGCAGGAGAATCCGCATAGGTGTTCGAGTGTTCGAACCGTATTGTGCATGAAATGGTATGTAAACCCCGTATTTACATAACTGCCACTGTGTAGGAGAATCCGTATAGGTGTTCGAGTGTTCGAACCGTAATGCGCAAGAAATGGTATGTAAACCCCGTATTTACATATCTGCCACTGTGCAGGAGAATCCGTATAGGTGTTCGAGTGTTCCAACCGTAATGCGCAAGAAATGGTACCGAAACCCCGTATTTACATATCTGCCACTGTGCAGGAGAACACGTATAGGTGTTCGAGTGTTCGAACCGTAATGCGCAAGAAATGGTACCGAAACCCCGTATTTACATATCTGCCACTGTGCAGGAGAATCCGGATAGGTGTTTGAGTGTTCGAACCGTAATGCGCAAGAAATGGTACCGAAACCCCGTATTTACATATCTGCCACTATGCAGGAGAATCCGCATAGGTGTTCGAGTGTTCGAACCGTATTGCGCAAGAAATGGTATGTAAACCCCGTATTTACATATCTGCCACTGTGCAGGAGAATCCGTATAGGTGTTCGAGTGTTCGAACCGTAATGCGCAAGAAATGGTATGGAAACCCCGTATTTACATATCTGCCACTCTGCAGGAGAATCCGTATAGGTGTTCGAGTGATCGAACCGTAATGCGCAAGAAATGGTACGGAAACCCCGTATTTGCATATCTGCCACTGTGTAGGAGAATCCGCATAGGTGTTCGAGTGTTCGAACCGTAATGCGCAAGAAATGGTATGTAAACCCCGTATTTACATATCTGCCACTGTGCAGGAGAATCCGTATATGTGTTCGAGTGTTCGAACCGTAATGCGCAAGAAATGATACGGAAACCCCGTATTTACATATCTGCCACTGTGCAGGAGAATCCGCATAGGTGTTCGAGTGTTCGAACCGTAATGCGCAAGAAATGGTATGTAAACCCCGTATTTACATATCTGCCACTATGCAGGAGAATCCGCATAGGTGTTCGAGTGTTCGAACCGTAATGCGCAAGAAATGGTATGTAAACCCCGTATTTACATATCTGCCACTGTGCAGGACAATCCGTATAGGTGTTCGAGTCTTCCAACCGTAATGCGCAAGAAATGGTACCGAAACCCCGTATTTACATATCTGCCACTGTGCAGTAGAATCCGTATAGGTGTTCGAGTGTTCGAACCGTAATGCGCAACAAAATGGTACCGAAACCCCGTATTTACATATCTGCCACTATGCAGGAGAATCCGCATAGGTGTTCGAGTGTTCGAACCGTAATGCGCAAGAAATGGTATGTAAACCCCGTATTTACATATCTGCCACTGTGCAGGAGAATCCGCATAGGTGTTCGCGTGTTCGAACCGTAATGCGCAAGAAATGGTATGTAAACCCCGTATTTACATATCTGCCACTGTGCAGGAGAATCCGTATAGGTGTTCGAGTGTTCCAACCGTAATGCGCAAGAAATGGTACCGAAACCCCGTATTTACATATCTGCCACTGTGCAGGAGAATCCGTATAGGTGTTCGAGTGTTCGAACCGTAATGCGCAAGAAATGGTACCGAAACCCCGTATTTACATATCTGCCACTGTGCAGGAGAATCCGGATAGGTGTTCGAGTGTTCGAACCGTAATGCGCAAGAAATGGTACCGAAACCCCGTATTTACATATCTGCCACTGTGTAGAAGAATCCGGATAGGTGTTCGAGTGTTCGAACCGTAATGCGCGAGAAATGGTATGTAAACCCCGTATTTACATATCTGCAACTGTGCAGGAGAATCAGCATAGGTGTTCGAGTGTTCGAACCGTAATGCGCAAGAAATGGTATGTAAACCCCGTATTTACATATCTGCCACTGTGCAGGAGAATCCGTATAAGTGTTCGAGTGTTCCAACCGTAATGCGCAAGAAATGGTACCAAAACCCCGTATTTACATATCTGCCACTGTGCAGGAGAATCCGGATAGGTGTTCGAGTGTTCGAACCGTAATGCGAAAGAAATGGTACCGAAACCCCGTATTTACATATCTGCCACTGTGCAGGAGAATCTGCATAGGTGTTCGAGTGTTCGAACCGTAATGCGCAAGAAATGGTACCGAAACCCCGTATTTACATATCTGCCACTGTGCAGGAGAATCCGTAAAGGTGTTCGAGTGTTCGAACCGTAATGCGCAAGAAATGGTACCGAAACCCCGTATTTACATATCTGCCACTGTGCAGGAGAATCCGGATAGGTGTTCGAGTGTTCGAACCGTAATGCGCAAGAAATGGTACCGAAACCCCGTATTTACATATCTGCCACTATGTAGGAGAATCCGTATAGGTGTTCGAGTGTTCGAACCGTAATGCGCAAGAAATGGTACCGAAATCCCGTATTTACATATCTGCCACTGTGCAGGAGAATCCGGATAGGTGTTCGAGTGTTCGAACCGTAATGCGCAAGAAATGGTATGTAAACCTCGTATTTACATATCTGCCACTGTGCAGGAGAATCAGCATAGGTGTTCGAGTGTTCGAACCGTAATGCGCAAGAAATGGTATGTAAACCCCGTATTTACATATCTGCCACTGTGCAGGAGAATCCGTATAGGTGTTCGAGTGTTCGAACCGTAATGCGCAAGAAATGGAACCGAAACCCCGTATTTACATATCTGCCACTGTGCAGGAGAATCCGCATAGGTGTTCGAGTGTTCGAACCGTATTGTGCATGAAATGGTATGTAAACCCCGTATTTACATATCTGCCACTGTGTAGGAGAATCCGTATAGGTGGTCGAGTGTTCGAACCGTAATGCGGAAGAAATGGTATGTAAATCCCGTATTTACATATCTGCCACTGTACAGGAGAATCCGTATAGGTGTTCGAGTGTTCCAACCGTAATGCGCAAGAAATGGTACCGAAACCCCGTATTTACATATCTGCCACTGTGCAGGAGAATCCGTATAGGTGTTCGAGTGTTCGAACCGTAATGCGCAAGAAATGGTACCGAAACCCCGTATTTACATATCTGCCACTGTGCAAGAGAATCCGGATAGGTGTTTGAGTGTTCGAACCGTAATGCGCAAGAAATGGTACCGAAACCCCGTATTTACATATCTGCCACTGTGCAGGAGAATCCGCATAGGTGTTCGAGTGTTCGAACCGTATTGCGCAAGAAATGGTATGTAAACCCCGTATTTACATATCTGCCACTGTGCAGGAGAATCCGTATAGGTGTTCGAGTGTTCGAACCGTAATGCGCAAGAAATGGTATGGAAACCCCGTATTTACATATCTGCTACTGTGCAAGAGAATCCGTATAGGTTTTCGAGTGTTCGAACCGTAATGCGCAAGAAATGGTACGGAAACCCCGTATTTACATATCTGCCACTGTGTAGGAGAATCCGTATAGCTGTTCGAGTGTTCGAACCGTAATGCGCAAGAAATGGTACCGAAACCCCGTATTTACATATCTGCCACTGTGTAGGAGAATCCGCATAGGTGTTCGAGTGTTCGAACCGTAATGCGCAAGAAATGGTATGTAAACCCCGTATTTACATATCTGCCACTGTGCAGGAGAATCCGTATATGTGTTCGAGTGTTCGAACCGTAATGCGCAAGAAATGATACGGAAACCCCGTATTTACATATCTGCCACTGTGCAGGAGAATCCGCATAGGTGTTCGAGTGTTCGAACCGTAATGCGCAAGAAATGGTATGTAAACCCCGTATTTACATATCTGCCACTGTGCAGGAGAATCCGTATATGTGTTCGAGTGTTCGAACCGTAATGCGCAAGAAATGATACGGAAACCCCGTATTTACATATCTGCCACTGTGCAGGAGAATCCGCATAGGTGTTCGAGTGTTCGAACCGTAATGCGCAAGAAATGGTATGTAAACCCCGTATTTACATATCTGCCACTGTGCAGGAGAATCCGTATAGGTGTTCGAGTGTTCCAACCGTAATGCGCAAGAAATGGTACCGAAACCCCGTATTTACATATCTGCCACTGTGCAGGAGAATCCGTATAGGTGTTCGAGTGTTCGAACCGTAATGCGCAAGAAATGGTACCGAAACCCCGTATTTACATATCTGCCACTGTGCAGGAGAATCGGCATAGGTGTTCGAGTGTTCGAACCGTAATGCGCAAGAAATGGTATGTAAAACCCGTATTTTCATATCTGCCACTGTGCAGGAGAATCCGCATAGGTGTTCGAGTGTTCGAACCGTAATGCGCAAGAAATGGTATGTAAACCCCGTATTTACATATCTGCCACTGTGCAGGAGAATCCGTATAGGTGTTCGAGTGTTCCAACCGTAATGCGCAAGAAATGGTACCGAAACCCCGTATTTACATATCTGCCACTGTGCAAGAGAATCCGTATAGGTGTTCGAGTGTTCGAACCGTAATGCGCAAGAAATGGTACCGAAACCCCGTATTTACATATCTGCCACTGTGCAGGAGAATCCGGATAGGTGTTCGAGTGTTCGAACCGTAATGCGCAAGAAATGGTACCGAAACCCCGTATTTACATATCTGCCACTGTGTAGGGGAATCCGCATAGGTGTTCGAGTGTTCGAACCGTAATGCGCAAGAAATGGTATGTAAACCCCGTATTTACATATCTGCAACTGTGCAGGAGAATCAGCATAGGTGTTCGAGTGTTCGAACCGTAATGCGCAAGAAATGGTATGTAAACCCCGTATTTACATATCTGCCACTCTGCAGGAGAATCCGTATAGGTGTTCGAGTGTTCCAACGGTAATGCGCAAGAAATGGTACCAAAACCCCGTATTTACATATCTGCCACTGTGCAGGAGAATCCGTATCGGTGTTCGAGTGTTCGAACCGTAATGCGCAAGAAATGGTACCGAAATCCCGTATTTACATATCTGCCGCTGTGCAGGAGAATCCGGATAGGTGTTCGAGTGTTCGAACCGTAATGCGAAAGAAATGGTACCGAAACCCCGTATTTACATATCTGCCATTGTGCAGGAGAATCTGCATAGGTGTTCGAGTGTTCGAACCGTATTGCGCAAGAAATGGTATGTAAACCCCGTATTTACATATCTGCCACTGTGCAGGAGAATCCGTATAGGTGTTCGAGTGTTCGAACCGTAATGCGCAAGAAATGGTACCGAAACCCCGTATTTACATATCTGCCACTGTGCTGGAGAATCCGTATAGGTGTTCGAGTGTTCGAACCGTAATGCGCAAGAAATGGTACCGAAACCCCGTATTTATACATCTGCCACTGTGCAGGAGAATCCGTAAAGGTGTTCGAGTTTTCGAACCGTAATGCGCAAGAAATGGTACCGAAACCCCGTATTTACATATCTGCCACTGTGCAGGAGAATCCGGATAGGTGTTCGAGTGTTCGAACCGTAATGCGCAAGAAATGGTACCGAAACCCCGTATTTACATATCTGCCACTGTGCAGGAGAATCCGCATAGGTGTTCGAGTGTTCGAACCGTATTGCGCAAGAAATGGTATGTAAACCCCGTATTTACATATCTGCCACTGTGCAGGAGAATCCGTATAGGTGTTCGAGTGTTCGAACCGTAATGCGCAAGAAATGGTACCGAAACCCCGTATTTACATATCTGCCACTGTGCTGGAGAATCCGTATAGGTGTTCGAGTGTTCGAACCGTAATGCGCAAAAAATGGTACCGAAACCCCGTATTTACATATCTGCCACTGTGCAGGAGAATCCGTATAGGTGTTCGAGTGTTCGAACCGTAATGCGCAAGAAATGGTACCGAAACCCCGTATTTACATATCTGCCACTGTGCAGGAGAATCCGCATAGGTGTTCGATTGTTCGAACCGTATTGCGCAAGAAATGGAATGTAAACCCCGTATTTACATATCTGCCACTGTTTAGGAGAATCCGTATTGGTGTTCGAGTGTTCGAACCGTAATGCGCAAGAAATGGTACCGAAACCCCGTATTTACATATCTGCCACTGTGCAGGAGAATCCGCATAGGTGTTCGAGTGTTCGAACCGTAATGCGCAAGAAATGGTACCGAAACCCCGTATTTATACATCTGCCACTGTGCAGGAGAATCCGTAAAGGTGTTCGAGTTTTCGAACCGTAATGCGCAAGAAATGGTACCGAAACCCCGTATTTACATATCTGCCACTGTGCAGGAGAATCCGGATAGGTGTTCGAGTGTTCGAACCGTAATGCGCAAGAAATGGTACCGAAACCCCGTATTTACATATCTGCCACTGTGCAGGAGAATCCGCATAGGTGTTCGAGTGTTCGAACCGTATTGCGCAAGAAATGGTATGTAAACCCCGTATTTACATATCTGCCACTGTGCAGGAGAATCCGTATAGGTGTTCGAGTGTTCGAACCGTAATGCGCAAGAAATGGTACCGAAACCCCGTATTTACATATCTGCCACTGTGCTGGAGAATCCGTATAGGTGTTCGAGTGTTCGAACCGTAATGCGCAAAAAATGGTACCGAAACCCCGTATTTACATATCTGCCACTGTGTAGGAGAATCCGTATAGGTGTTCGAGTGTTCGAACCGTAATGCGCAAGAAATGGTACCGAAACCCCGTATTTACATATCTGCCACTGTGCAGGAGAATCCGCATAGGTGTTCGATTGTTCGAACCGTATTGCGCAAGAAATGGTATGTAAACCCCGTATTTACATATCTGCCACTGTTTAGGAGAATCCGTATTGGTGTTCGAGTGTTCGAACCGTAATGCGCAAGAAATGGTACCGAAACCCCGTATTTACATATCTGCCACTGTGCAGGAGAATCCGCATAGGTTTTCGAGTGTTCGAACCGTAATGCGCAAGAAATGGTATGTAAACCCCGTATTTACATATCTGCCACTGTGCAGGAGAATCCGTATAGGTGTTCGAGTGTTCGAACCGTAATGCGCTAGAAATGGTACGGAAACCCCGTATTTACATATCTGCCACTGTGCAGGAGAATCCGCATAGGTGTTCGAGTGTTCGAACCGTAATGCGCAAGAAATGGGATGTAAACCCCGTATTTACATATCTGCCACTGTGCAGGAGAATCCGTTTAGGTGTTCGAGTTTTCCAACCGTAATGCCCAAGAAATGGTACCGAAACCGCGTATTTACATATCTGCTACTGTGCAGGAGAATCCGTATAGGTGTTCGAGTGTTCGAACCGTAATGCGCAAGAAATGGTACCGAAATCCCGTATTTACATATCTGCCACTGTGCAGGAGAATCCGGATAGGTGTTTGAGTGTTCGAACCGTAATGCGCAAGAAATGGTACCGAAACCCCGTATTTACATATCTGCCACTGTGCAAGAGAATCCGCATAGGTGTTCGAGTGTTCGAACCGTATTGCGCAAGAAATGGTATGTAAACCCCGTATTTACATATCTGCCACTGTGCAGGAGAATCCGTATAGGTGTTCGAGTGTTCGAACCGTAATGCGCAAGAAATGGTATGGAAACCCCGTATTTACATATCTGCTACTGTGCAAGAGAATCCGTATAGGTTTTCGAGTGTTCGAACCGTAATGCGCAAGAAATGGTACGGAAACCCCGTATTTACATATCTGCCACTGTGTAGGAGAATCCGTATAGCTGTTCGAGTGTTCGAACCGTAATGCGCAAGAAATGGTACCGAAACCCCGTATTTACATATCTGCCACTGTGTAGGAGAATCCGCATAGGTGTTCGAGTGTTCGAACCGTAATGCGCAAGAAATGGTATGTAAACCCCGTATTTACATATCTGCCACTGTGCAGGAGAATCCGTATATGTGTTCGAGTGTTCGAACCGTAATGCGCAAGAAATGATACGGAAACCCCGTATTTACATATCTGCCACTGTGCAGGAGAATCCGCATAGGTGTTCGAGTGTTCGAACCGTAATGCGCAAGAAATGGTATGTAAACCCCGTATTTACATATCTGCCACTGTGCAGGAGAATCCGTATAGGTGTTCGAGTGTTCCAACCGTAATGCGCAAGAAATGGTACCGAAACCCCGTATTTACATATCTGCCACTGTGTAGGAGAATCCGTATAGGTGTTCGAGTGTTCGAACCGTAATGCGCAAGAAATGGTACCGAAACCCCGTATTTACATATCTGCCACTGTGCAGGAGAATCGGCATAGGTGTTCGAGTGTTCGAACCGTAATGCGCAAGAAATGGTATGTAAAACCCGTATTTTCATATCTGCCACTGTGCAGGAGAATCCGCATAGGTGTTCGAGTGTTCGAACCGTAATGCGCAAGAAATGGTATGTAAACCCCGTATTTACATATCTGCCACTGTGCAGGAGAATCCGTATAGGTGTTCGAGTGTTCCAACCGTAATGCGCAAGAAATGGTACCGAAACCCCGTATTTACATATCTGCCACTGTGCAAGAGAATCCGTATAGGTGTTCGAGTGTTCGAACCGTAATGCGCAAGAAATGGTACCGAAACCCCGTATTTACATATCTGCCACTGTGCAGGAGAATCCGGATAGGTGTTCGAGTGTTCGAACCGTAATGCGCAAGAAATGGTACCGAAACCCCGTATTTACATATCTGCCACTGTGTAGGGGAATCCGCATAGGTGTTCGAGTGTTCGAACCGTAATGCGCAAGAAATGGTATGTAAACCCCGTATTTACATATCTGCAACTGTGCAGGAGAATCAGCATAGGTGTTCGAGTGTTCGAACCGTAATGCGCAAGAAATGGTATGTAAACCCCGTATTTACATATCTGCCACTCTGCAGGAGAATCCGTATAGGTGTTCGAGTGTTCCAACGGTAATGCGCAAGAAATGGTACCAAAACCCCGTATTTACATATCTGCCACTGTGCAGGAGAATCCGTATAGGTGTTCGAGTGTTCGAACCGTAATGCGCAAGAAATGGTACCGAAATCCCGTATTTACATATCTGCCGCTGTGCAGGAGAATCCGGATAGGTGTTCGAGTGTTCGAACCGTAATGCGAAAGAAATGGTACCGAAACCCCGTATTTACATATCTGCCATTGTGCAGGAGAATCTGCATAGGTGTTCGAGTGTTCGAACCGTATTGCGCAAGAAATGGTATGTAAACCCCGTATTTACATATCTGCCACTGTGCAGGAGAATCCGTATAGGTGTTCGAGTGTTCGAACCGTAATGCGCAAGAAATGGTACCGAAACCCCGTATTTACATATCTGCCACTGTGCTGGAGAATCCGTATAGGTGTTCGAGTGTTCGAACCGTAATGCGCAAGAAATGGTACCGAAACCCCGTATTTATACATCTGCCACTGTGCAGGAGAATCCGTAAAGGTGTTCGAGTTTTCGAACCGTAATGCGCAAGAAATGGTACCGAAACCCCGTATTTACATATCTGCCACTGTGCAGGAGAATCCGGATAGGTGTTCGAGTGTTCGAACCGTAATGCGCAAGAAATGGTACCGAAACCCCGTATTTACATATCTGCCACTGTGCAGGAGAATCCGCATAGGTGTTCGAGTGTTCGAACCGTATTGCGCAAGAAATGGTATGTAAACCCCGTATTTACATATCTGCCACTGTGCAGGAGAATCCGTATAGGTGTTCGAGTGTTCGAACCGTAATGCGCAAGAAATGGTACCGAAACCCCGTATTTACATATCTGCCACTGTGCTGGAGAATCCGTATAGGTGTTCGAGTGTTCGAACCGTAATGCGCAAAAAATGGTACCGAAACCCCGTATTTACATATCTGC
The DNA here is from genome assembly GCF_055761805.1 of Camellia sinensis. Lineage (NCBI taxonomy): Eukaryota > Viridiplantae > Streptophyta > Magnoliopsida > Ericales > Theaceae > Camellia > Camellia sinensis. Next base: position 5,546,389 of record NC_138971.1, read on the forward strand.
CACTGTGCAGGAGAATCCGTATAGGTGTTCGAGTGTTCGAACCGTAATGCGCAAGAAATGGTACCGAAACCCCGTATTTACATATCTGCCACTGTGCAGGAGAATCCGCATAGGTGTTCGATTGTTCGAACCGTATTGCGCAAGAAATGGTATGTAAACCCCGTATTTACATATCTGCCACTGTTTAGGAGAATCCGTATTGGTGTTCGAGTGTTCGAACCGTAATGCGCAAGAAATGGTACCGAAACCCCGTATTTACATATCTGCCACTGTGCAGGAGAATCCGCATAGGTGTTCGAGTGTTCGAACCGTAATGCGCAAGAAATGGTACCGAAACCCCGTATTTATACATCTGCCACTGTGCAGGAGAATCCGTAAAGGTGTTCGAGTTTTCGAACCGTAATGCGCAAGAAATGGTACCGAAACCCCGTATTTACATATCTGCCACTGTGCAGGAGAATCCGGATAGGTGTTCGAGTGTTCGAACCGTAATGCGCAAGAAATGGTACCGAAACCCCGTATTTACATATCTGCCACTGTGCAGGAGAATCCGCATAGGTGTTCGAGTGTTCGAACCGTATTGCGCAAGAAATGGTATGTAAACCCCGTATTTACATATCTGCCACTGTGCAGGAGAATCCGTATAGGTGTTCGAGTGTTCGAACCGTAATGCGCAAGAAATGGTACCGAAACCCCGTATTTACATATCTGCCACTGTGCTGGAGAATCCGTATAGGTGTTCGAGTGTTCGAACCGTAATGCGCAAAAAATGGTACCGAAACCCCGTATTTACATATCTGCCACTGTGCAGGAGAATCCGTATAGGTGTTCGAGTGTTCGAACCGTAATGCGCAAGAAATGGTACCGAAACCCCGTATTTACATATCTGCCACTGTGCAGGAGAATCCGCATAGGTGTTCGATTGTTCGAACCGTATTGCGCAAGAAATGGTATGTAAACCCCGTATTTACATATCTACCACTGTTTAGGAGAATCCGTATTGGTGTTCGAGTGTTCGAACCGTAATGCGCAAGAAATGGTACCGAAACCCCGTATTTACATATCTGCCACTGTGCAGGAGAATCCGCATAGGTGTTCGAGTGTTCGAACCGTAATGCGCAAGAAATGGTATGTAAACCCCGTATTTACATATCTGCCACTGTGCAGGAGAATCCGTATAGGTGTTCGAGTGTTCGAACCGTAATGCGCTAGAAATGGTACGGAAACCCCGTATTTACATATCTGCCACTGTGCAGGAGAATCCGCATAGGTGTTCGAGTGTTCGAACCGTAATGCGCAAGAAATGGGATGTAAACCCCGTATTTACATATCTGCCACTGTGCAGGAGAATCCGTTTAGGTGTTCGAGTTTTCCAACCGTAATGCCCAAGAAATGGTACCGAAACCGCGTATTTACATATCTGCTACTGTGCAGGAGAATCCGTATAGGTGTTCGAGTGTTCGAACCGTAATGCGCAAGAAATGGTACCGAAATCCCGTATTTACATATCTGCCACTGTGCAGGAGAATCCGGATAGGTGTTTGAGTGTTCGAACCGTAATGCGCAAGAAATGGTACCGAAACCCCGTATTTACATATCTGCCACTGTGCAAGAGAATCCGCATAGGTGTTCGAGTGTTCGAACCGTATTGCGCAAGAAATGGTATGTAAACCCCGTATTTACATATCTGCCACTGTGCAGGAGAATCCGTATAGGTGTTCGAGTGTTCGAACCGTAATGCGCAAGAAATGGTATGGAAACCCCGTATTTACATATCTGCCACTGCGCAGGAGAATCCGTAGAGGTGTTCGAGTGTTCAAACCGTAATGCGCAAGAAATGGAACGGAAACCCCGTATTTACATATCTGCCACTGTGCAGGAGAATCCGTATAGGTGTTCGAGTGTTCGAACCGTAATGCGCAAGAAATGGTACGGAAACCCCGTATTTACATATCTGCCACTGTGTAGGAGAATCCGTATAGCTGTTCGAGTGTTCGAACCGTAATGCGCAAGAAATGGTACTGAAACCCCGTATTTGCATATCTGCCACTGTGTAGGAGAATCCGCATAGGTGTTCGAGTGTTCGAACTGTAATGCGCAAGAAATGGTATGTGAACCCCGTATTTACATATCTGCCACTGTGCAGGAGAATCCGCATAGGTGTTCGAGTGTTCGAACCGTAATGCGCAAGAAATGGTATGTAAACCCCGTATTTACATATCTGCCACTGTGCAGGAGAATCCGTATAGGTGTTCGAGTGTTCCAACCGTAATGCGCAAGAAATGGTACCGAAACCCCGTATTTACATATCTGCCACTGTGCAGGAGAATCCGTATAGGTGTTCGAGTGTTCGAACCGTAATGCGCAAGAAATGGTACCGAAACCCCGTATTTACATATCTGCCACTGTGCAGGAGAATCCGGATAGGTGTTCGAGTGTTCGAACCGTAATGCGCAAGAAATGGTACCGAAACCCCGTATTTACATATCTGCCACTGTGTAGGGGAATCCGCATAGGTGTTAAGTGTTCGAACCGTAATGCGCAAGAAATGGTATGTAAACCCCGTATTTACATATCTGCAACTGTGCAGGAGAATCAGCATAGGTGTTCGAGTGTTCGAACCGTAATGCGCAAGAAATGGTATGTAAACCCCGTATTTACATATCTGCCACTCTGCAGGAGAATCCGTATAGGTGTTCGAGTGTTCCAACGGTAATGCGCAAGAAATGGTACCAAAACCCCGTATTTACATATCTGCCACTGTGCAGGAGAATCCGTATAGGTGTTTGAGTGTTCGAACCGTAATGCGCAAGAAATGGTACCGAAATCCCGTATTTACATATCTGCCGCTGTGCAGGAGAATCTGGATAGGTGTTCGAGTGTTCGAACCGTAATGCGAAAGAAATGGTACCGAAACCCCGTATTTACATATCTGCCATTGTGCAGGAGAATCTGCATAGGTGTTCGAGTGTTCGAACCGTATTGCGCAAGAAATGGTATGTAAACCCCGTATTTACATATCTGCCACTGTGCAGGAGAATCCGTATAGGTGTTCGAGTGTTCGAACCGTAATGCGCAAGAAATGGTACCGAAACCCCATATTTACATATCTGCCACTGTGCTGGAGAATCCGTATAGGTTTTCGAGTGTTCGAACCGTAATGCGCAAGAAATGGTACCGAAACCCCGTATTTATACATCTGCCACTGTGCAGGAGAATCCGTAAAGGTGTTCGAGTTTTCGAACCGTAATGCGCAAGAAATGGTACCGAAACCCCGTATTTACATATCTGCCACTGTGCAGGAGAATCCGGATAGGTGTTCGAGTGTTCGAACCGTAATGCGCAAGAAATGGTACCGAAACCCCGTATTTACATATCTGCCACTGTGCAGGAGAATCCGCATAGGTGTTCGAGTGTTCGAACCGTATTGCGCAAGAAATGGTATGTAAACCCCGTATTTACATATCTGCCACTGTGCAGGAGAATCCGTATAGGTGTTCGAGTGTTCGAACCGTAATGCGCAAGAAATGGTACCGAAACCCCGTATTTACATATCTGCCACTGTGCAGGAGAATCCGGATAGGTGTTCGAGTGTTCGAACCGTAATGCGCAAGAAATGGTACCGAAACCCCGTATTTACATATCTGCCACTGTGTAGGGGAATCCGCATAGGTGTTCGAGTGTTCGAACCGTAATGCGCAAGAAATGGTATGTAAACCCCGTATTTACATATCTGCAACTGTGCAGGAGAATCAGCATAGGTGTTCGAGTGTTCGAACCGTAATGCGCAAGAAATGGTATGTAAACCCCGTATTTACATATCTGCCACTCTGCAGGAGAATCCGTATAGGTGTTCGAGTGTTCCAACGGTAATGCGCAAGAAATGGTACCAAAACCCCGTATTTACATATCTGCCACTGTGCAGGAGAATCCGTATAGGTGTTCGAGTGTTCGAACCGTAATGCGCAAGAAATGGTACCGAAATCCCGTATTTACATATCTGCCGCTGTGCAGGAGAATCCGGATAGGTGTTCGAGTGTTCGAACCGTAATGCGAAAGAAATGGTACCGAAACCCCGTATTTACATATCTGCCATTGTGCAGGAGAATCTGCATAGGTGTTCGAGTGTTCGAACCGTATTGCGCAAGAAATGGTATGTAAACCCCGTATTTACATATCTGCCACTGTGCAGGAGAATCCGTATAGGTGTTCGAGTGTTCGAACCGTAATGCGCAAGAAATGGTACCGAAACCCCGTATTTACATATCTGCCACTGTGCTGGAGAATCCGTATAGGTGTTCGAGTGTTCGAACCGTAATGCGCAAGAAATGGTACCGAAACCCCGTATTTATACATCTGCCACTGTGCAGGAGAATCCGTAAAGGTGTTCGAGTTTTCGAACCGTAATGCGCAAGAAATGGTACCGAAACCCCGTATTTACATATCTGCCACTGTGCAGGAGAATCCGGATAGGTGTTCGAGTGTTCGAACCGTAATGCGCAAGAAATGGTACCGAAACCCCGTATTTACATATCTGCCACTGTGCAGGAGAATCCGCATAGGTGTTCGAGTGTTCGAACCGTATTGCGCAAGAAATGGTATGTAAACCCCGTATTTACATATCTGCCACTGTGCAGGAGAATCCGTATAGGTGTTCGAGTGTTCGAACCGTAATGCGCAAGAAATGGTACCGAAACCCCGTATTTACATATCTGCCACTGTGCTGGAGAATCCGTATAGGTGTTCGAGTGTTCGAACCGTAATGCGCAAAAAATGGTACCGAAACCCCGTATTTACATATCTGCCATTGTGCAGGAGAATCTGCATAGGTGTTCGAGTGTTCGAACCGTATTGCGCAAGAAATGGTATGTAAACCCCGTATTTACATATCTGCCACTGTGCAGGAGAATCCGTATAGGTGTTCGAGTGTTCGAACCGTAATGCGCAAGAAATGGTACCGAAACCCCGTATTTACATATCTGCCACTGTGCTGGAGAATCCGTATAGGTGTTCGAGTGTTCGAACCGTAATGCGCAAGAAATGGTACCGAAACCCCGTATTTATACATCTGCCACTGTGCAGGAGAATCCGTAAAGGTGTTCGAGTTTTCGAACCGTAATGCGCAAGAAATGGTACCGAAACCCCGTATTTACATATCTGCCACTGTGCAGGAGAATCCGGATAGGTGTTCGAGTGTTCGAACCGTAATGCGCAAGAAATGGTACCGAAACCCCGTATTTACATATCTGCCACTGTGCAGGAGAATCCGCATAGGTGTTCGAGTGTTCGAACCGTATTGCGCAAGAAATGGTATGTAAACCCCGTATTTACATATCTGCCACTGTGCAGGAGAATCCGTATAGGTGTTCGAGTGTTCGAACCGTAATGCGCAAGAAATGGTACCGAAACCCCGTATTTACATATCTGCCACTGTGCTGGAGAATCCGTATAGGTGTTCGAGTGTTCGAACCGTAATGCGCAAAAAATGGTACCGAAACCCCGTATTTACATATCTGCCACTGTGCAGGAGAATCCGTATAGGTGTTCGAGTGTTCGAACCGTAATGCGCAAGAAATGGTACCGAAACCCCGTATTTACATATCTGCCACTGTGCAGGAGAATCCGCATAGGTGTTCGATTGTTCGAACCGTATTGCGCAAGAAATGGTATGTAAACCCCGTATTTACATATCTGCCACTGTTTAGGAGAATCCGTATTGGTGTTCGAGTGTTCGAACCGTAATGCGCAAGAAATGGTACCGAAACCCCGTATTTACATATCTGCCACTGTGCAGGAGAATCCGCATAGGTGTTCGAGTGTTCGAACCGTAATGCGCAAGAAATGGTACCGAAACCCCGTATTTATACATCTGCCACTGTGCAGGAGAATCCGTAAAGGTGTTCGAGTTTTCGAACCGTAATGCGCAAGAAATGGTACCGAAACCCCGTATTTACATATCTGCCACTGTGCAGGAGAATCCGGATAGGTGTTCGAGTGTTCGAACCGTAATGCGCAAGAAATGGTACCGAAACCCCGTATTTACATATCTGCCACTGTGCAGGAGAATCCGCATAGGTGTTCGAGTGTTCGAACCGTATTGCGCAAGAAATGGTATGTAAACCCCGTATTTACATATCTGCCACTGTGCAGGAGAATCCGTATAGGTGTTCGAGTGTTCGAACCGTAATGCGCAAGAAATGGTACCGAAACCCCGTATTTACATATCTGCCACTGTGCTGGAGAATCCGTATAGGTGTTCGAGTGTTCGAACCGTAATGCGCAAAAAATGGTACCGAAACCCCGTATTTACATATCTGCCACTGTGCAGGAGAATCCGTATAGGTGTTCGAGTGTTCGAACCGTAATGCGCAAGAAATGGTACCGAAACCCCGTATTTACATATCTGCCACTGTGCAGGAGAATCCGCATAGGTGTTCGATTGTTCGAACCGTATTGCGCAAGAAATGGTATGTAAACCCCGTATTTACATATCTACCACTGTTTAGGAGAATCCGTATTGGTGTTCGAGTGTTCGAACCGTAATGCGCAAGAAATGGTACCGAAACCCCGTATTTACATATCTGCCACTGTGCAGGAGAATCCGCATAGGTGTTCGAGTGTTCGAACCGTAATGCGCAAGAAATGGTATGTAAACCCCGTATTTACATATCTGCCACTGTGCAGGAGAATCCGTATAGGTGTTCGAGTGTTCGAACCGTAATGCGCTAGAAATGGTACGGAAACCCCGTATTTACATATCTGCCACTGTGCAGGAGAATCCGCATAGGTGTTCGAGTGTTCGAACCGTAATGCGCAAGAAATGGGATGTAAACCCCGTATTTACATATCTGCCACTGTGCAGGAGAATCCGTTTAGGTGTTCGAGTTTTCCAACCGTAATGCCCAAGAAATGGTACCGAAACCGCGTATTTACATATCTGCTACTGTGCAGGAGAATCCGTATAGGTGTTCGAGTGTTCGAACCGTAATGCGCAAGAAATGGTACCGAAATCCCGTATTTACATATCTGCCACTGTGCAGGAGAATCCGGATAGGTGTTTGAGTGTTCGAACCGTAATGCGCAAGAAATGGTACCGAAACCCCGTATTTACATATCTGCCACTGTGCAAGAGAATCCGCATAGGTGTTCGAGTGTTCGAACCGTATTGCGCAAGAAATGGTATGTAAACCCCGTATTTACATATCTGCCACTGTGCAGGAGAATCCGTATAGGTGTTCGAGTGTTCGAACCGTAATGCGCAAGAAATGGTATGGAAACCCCGTATTTACATATCTGCCACTGCGCAGGAGAATCCGTAGAGGTGTTCGAGTGTTCAAACCGTAATGCGCAAGAAATGGAACGGAAACCCCGTATTTACATATCTGCCACTGTGCAGGAGAATCCGTATAGGTGTTCGAGTGTTCGAACCGTAATGCGCAAGAAATGGTACGGAAACCCCGTATTTACATATCTGCCACTGTGTAGGAGAATCCGTATAGCTGTTCGAGTGTTCGAACCGTAATGCGCAAGAAATGGTACTGAAACCCCGTATTTGCATATCTGCCACTGTGTAGGAGAATCCGCATAGGTGTTCGAGTGTTCGAACTGTAATGCGCAAGAAATGGTATGTGAACCCCGTATTTACATATCTGCCACTGTGCAGGAGAATCCGCATAGGTGTTCGAGTGTTCGAACCGTAATGCGCAAGAAATGGTATGTAAACCCCGTATTTACATATCTGCCACTGTGCAGGAGAATCCGTATAGGTGTTCGAGTGTTCCAACCGTAATGCGCAAGAAATGGTACCGAAACCCCGTATTTACATATCTGCCACTGTGCAGGAGAATCCGTATAGGTGTTCGAGTGTTCGAACCGTAATGCGCAAGAAATGGTACCGAAACCCCGTATTTACATATCTGCCACTGTGCAGGAGAATCCGGATAGGTGTTCGAGTGTTCGAACCGTAATGCGCAAGAAATGGTACCGAAACCCCGTATTTACATATCTGCCACTGTGTAGGGGAATCCGCATAGGTGTTAAGTGTTCGAACCGTAATGCGCAAGAAATGGTATGTAAACCCCGTATTTACATATCTGCAACTGTGCAGGAGAATCAGCATAGGTGTTCGAGTGTTCGAACCGTAATGCGCAAGAAATGGTATGTAAACCCCGTATTTACATATCTGCCACTCTGCAGGAGAATCCGTATAGGTGTTCGAGTGTTCCAACGGTAATGCGCAAGAAATGGTACCAAAACCCCGTATTTACATATCTGCCACTGTGCAGGAGAATCCGTATAGGTGTTTGAGTGTTCGAACCGTAATGCGCAAGAAATGGTACCGAAATCCCGTATTTACATATCTGCCGCTGTGCAGGAGAATCTGGATAGGTGTTCGAGTGTTCGAACCGTAATGCGAAAGAAATGGTACCGAAACCCCGTATTTACATATCTGCCATTGTGCAGGAGAATCTGCATAGGTGTTCGAGTGTTCGAACCGTATTGCGCAAGAAATGGTATGTAAACCCCGTATTTACATATCTGCCACTGTGCAGGAGAATCCGTATAGGTGTTCGAGTGTTCGAACCGTAATGCGCAAGAAATGGTACCGAAACCCCATATTTACATATCTGCCACTGTGCTGGAGAATCCGTATAGGTTTTCGAGTGTTCGAACCGTAATGCGCAAGAAATGGTACCGAAACCCCGTATTTATACATCTGCCACTGTGCAGGAGAATCCGTAAAGGTGTTCGAGTTTTCGAACCGTAATGCGCAAGAAATGGTACCGAAACCCCGTATTTACATATCTGCCACTGTGCAGGAGAATCCGGATAGGTGTTCGAGTGTTCGAACCGTAATGCGCAAGAAATGGTACCGAAACCCCGTATTTACATATCTGCCACTGTGCAGGAGAATCCGCATAGGTGTTCGAGTGTTCGAACCGTATTGCGCAAGAAATGGTATGTAAACCCCGTATTTACATATCTGCCACTGTGCAGGAGAATCCGTATAGGTGTTCGAGTGTTCGAACCGTAATGCGCAAGAAATGGTACCGAAACCCCGTATTTACATATCTGCCACTGTGCAGGAGAATCCGGATAGGTGTTCGAGTGTTCGAACCGTAATGCGCAAGAAATGGTACCGAAACCCCGTATTTACATATCTGCCACTGTGTAGGGGAATCCGCATAGGTGTTCGAGTGTTCGAACCGTAATGCGCAAGAAATGGTATGTAAACCCCGTATTTACATATCTGCAACTGTGCAGGAGAATCAGCATAGGTGTTCGAGTGTTCGAACCGTAATGCGCAAGAAATGGTATGTAAACCCCGTATTTACATATCTGCCACTCTGCAGGAGAATCCGTATAGGTGTTCGAGTGTTCCAACGGTAATGCGCAAGAAATGGTACCAAAACCCCGTATTTACATATCTGCCACTGTGCAGGAGAATCCGTATAGGTGTTCGAGTGTTCGAACCGTAATGCGCAAGAAATGGTACCGAAATCCCGTATTTACATATCTGCCGCTGTGCAGGAGAATCCGGATAGGTGTTCGAGTGTTCGAACCGTAATGCGAAAGAAATGGTACCGAAACCCCGTATTTACATATCTGCCATTGTGCAGGAGAATCTGCATAGGTGTTCGAGTGTTCGAACCGTATTGCGCAAGAAATGGTATGTAAACCCCGTATTTACATATCTGCCACTGTGCAGGAGAATCCGTATAGGTGTTCGAGTGTTCGAACCGTAATGCGCAAGAAATGGTACCGAAACCCCGTATTTACATATCTGCCACTGTGCTGGAGAATCCGTATAGGTGTTCGAGTGTTCGAACCGTAATGCGCAAGAAATGGTACCGAAACCCCGTATTTATACATCTGCCACTGTGCAGGAGAATCCGTAAAGGTGTTCGAGTTTTCGAACCGTAATGCGCAAGAAATGGTACCGAAACCCCGTATTTACATATCTGCCACTGTGCAGGAGAATCCGGATAGGTGTTCGAGTGTTCGAACCGTAATGCGCAAGAAATGGTACCGAAACCCCGTATTTACATATCTGCCACTGTGCAGGAGAATCCGCATAGGTGTTCGAGTGTTCGAACCGTATTGCGCAAGAAATGGTATGTAAACCCCGTATTTACATATCTGCCACTGTGCAGGAGAATCCGTATAGGTGTTCGAGTGTTCGAACCGTAATGCGCAAGAAATGGTACCGAAACCCCGTATTTACATATCTGCCACTGTGCTGGAGAATCCGTATAGGTGTTCGAGTGTTCGAACCGTAATGCGCAAAAAATGGTACCGAAACCCCGTATTTACATATCTGCCACTGTGCAGGAGAATCCGTATAGGTGTTCGAGTGTTCGAACCGTAATGCGCAAGAAATGGTACCGAAACCCCGTATTTACATATCTGCCACTGTGCAGGAGAATCCGCATAGGTGTTCGATTGTTCGAACCGTATTGCGCAAGAAATGGTATGTAAACCCCGTATTTACATATCTGCCACTGTTTAGGAGAATCCGTATTGGTGTTCGAGTGTTCGAACCGTAATGCGCAAGAAATGGTACCGAAACCCCGTATTTACATATCTGCCACTGTGCAGGAGAATCCGCATAGGTGTTCGAGTGTTCGAACCGTAATGCGCAAGAAATGGTACCGAAACCCCGTATTTATACATCTGCCACTGTGCAGGAGAATCCGTAAAGGTGTTCGAGTTTTCGAACCGTAATGCGCAAGAAATGGTACCGAAACCCCGTATTTACATATCTGCCACTGTGCAGGAGAATCCGGATAGGTGTTCGAGTGTTCGAACCGTAATGCGCAAGAAATGGTACCGAAACCCCGTATTTACATATCTGCCACTGTGCAGGAGAATCCGCATAGGTGTTCGAGTGTTCGAACCGTATTGCGCAAGAAATGGTATGTAAACCCCGTATTTACATATCTGCCACTGTGCAGGAGAATCCGTATAGGTGTTCGAGTGTTCGAACCGTAATGCGCAAGAAATGGTACCGAAACCCCGTATTTACATATCTGCCACTGTGCTGGAGAATCCGTATAGGTGTTCGAGTGTTCGAACCGTAATGCGCAAAAAATGGTACCGAAACCCCGTATTTACATATCTGCCACTGTGCAGGAGAATCCGTATAGGTGTTCGAGTGTTCGAACCGTAATGCGCAAGAAATGGTACCGAAACCCCGTATTTACATATCTGCCACTGTGCAGGAGAATCCGCATAGGTGTTCGATTGTTCGAACCGTATTGCGCAAGAAATGGTATGTAAACCCCGTATTTACGTATCTACCACTGTTTAGGAGAATCCGTATTGGTGTTCGAGTGTTCGAACCGTAATGCGCAAGAAATGGTACCGAAACCCCGTATTTACATATCTGCCACTGTGCAGGAGAATCCGCATAGGTGTTCGAGTGTTCGAACCGTAATGCGCAAGAAATGGTATGTAAACCCCGTATTTACATATCTGCCACTGTGCAGGAGAATCCGTATAGGTGTTCGAGTGTTCGAACCGTAATGCGCTAGAAATGGTACGGAAACCCCGTATTTACATATCTGCCACTGTGCAGGAGAATCCGCATAGGTGTTCGAGTGTTCGAACCGTAATGCGCAAGAAATGGGATGTAAACCCCGTATTTACATATCTGCCACTGTGCAGGAGAATCCGTTTAGGTGTTCGAGTTTTCCAACCGTAATGCCCAAGAAATGGTACCGAAACCGCGTATTTACATATCTGCTACTGTGCAGGAGAATCCGTATAGGTGTTCGAGTGTTCGAACCGTAATGCGCAAGAAATGGTACCGAAATCCCGTATTTACATATCTGCCACTGTGCAGGAGAATCCGGATAGGTGTTTGAGTGTTCGAACCGTAATGCGCAAGAAATGGTACCGAAACCCCGTATTTACATATCTGCCACTGTGCAAGAGAATCCGCATAGGTGTTCGAGTGTTCGAACCGTATTGCGCAAGAAATGGTATGTAAACCCCGTATTTACATATCTGCCACTGTGCAGGAGAATCCGTATAGGTGTTCGAGTGTTCGAACCGTAATGCGCAAGAAATGGTATGGAAACCCCGTATTTACATATCTGCCACTGCGCAGGAGAATCCGTAGAGGTGTTCGAGTGTTCAAACCGTAATGCGCAAGAAATGGAACGGAAACCCCGTATTTACATATCTGCCACTGTGCAGGAGAATCCGTATAGGTGTTCGAGTGTTCGAACCGTAATGCGCAAGAAATGGTACGGAAACCCCGTATTTACATATCTGCCACTGTGTAGGAGAATCCGTATAGCTGTTCGAGTGTTCGAACCGTAATGCGCAAGAAATGGTACTGAAACCCCGTATTTGCATATCTGCCACTGTGTAGGAGAATCCGCATAGGTGTTCGAGTGTTCGAACTGTAATGCGCAAGAAATGGTATGTGAACCCCGTATTTACATATCTGCCACTGTGCAGGAGAATCCGCATAGGTGTTCGAGTGTTCGAACCGTAATGCGAAAGAAATGGTATGTAAACCCCGTATTTACATATCTGCCACTGTGCAGGAGAATCCGTATAGGTGTTCGAGTGTTCCAACCGTAATGCGCAAGAAATGGTACCGAAACCCCGTATTTACATATCTGCCACTGTGCAGGAGAATCCGTATAGGTGTTCGAGTGTTCGAACCGTAATGCGCAAGAAATGGTACCGAAACCCCGTATTTACATATCTGCCACTGTGCAGGAGAATCCGGATAGGTGTTCGAGTGTTCGAACCGTAATGCGCAAGAAATGGTATGTAAACCCCGTATTTACATATCTGCCACTCTGCAGGAGAATCCGTATAGGTGTTCGAGTGTTCCAACGGTAATGCGCAAGAAATGGTACCAAAACCCCGTATTTACATATCTGCCACTGTGCAGGAGAATCCGTATAGGTGTTTGAGTGTTCGAACCGTAATGCGCAAGAAATGGTACCGAAATCCCGTATTTACATATCTGCCGCTGTGCAGGAGAATCTGGATAGGTGTTCGAGTGTTCGAACCGTAATGCGAAAGAAATGGTACCGAAACCCCGTATTTACATATCTGCCACTGTGTAGGAGAATCTGCATAGGTGTTCGAGTGTTCGAACCGTAATGCGCAAGAAATGGTATGTAAACCCCGTATTTACATATCTGCCACTGTGCAGGAGAATCCGTATAGGTGTTCGAGTGTTCGAACCGTAATGCGCAAGAAATGGTACCGAAACCCCATATTTACATATCTGCCACTGTGCTGGAGAATCCGTATAGGTTTTCGAGTGTTCGAACCGTAATGCGCAAGAAATGGTACCGAAACCCCGTATTTATACATCTGCCACTGTGCAGGAGAATCCGTAAAGGTGTTCGAGTTTTCGAACCGTAATGCGCAAGAAATGGTACCGAAACCCCGTATTTACATATCTGCCACTGTGCAGGAGAATCCGGATAGGTGTTCGAGTGTTCGAACCGTAATGCGCAAGAAATGGTACCGAAACCCCGTATTTACATATCTGCCACTGTGTAGGAGAATCCGCATAGGTGTTCGAGTGTTCGAACCGTAATGCGCAAGAAATGGTACCGAAACCCCGTATTTACATATCTGCCACTGTGTAGGGGAATCCGCATAGGTGTTAAGTGTTCGAACCGTAATGCGCAAGAAATGGTATGTAAACCCCGTATTTACATATCTGCCACTGTGCAGGAGAATCCGTATAGGTGTTCGAGTGTTCGAACCGTAATGCGCAAGAAATGGTACCGAAACCCCATATTTACATATCTGCCACTGTGCTGGAGAATCCGTATAGGTTTTCGAGTGTTCGAACCGTAATGCGCAAGAAATGGTACCGAAACCCCGTATTTATACATCTGCCACTGTGCAGGAGAATCCGTAAAGGTGTTCGAGTTTTCGAACCGTAATGCGCAAGAAATGGTACCGAAACCCCGTATTTACATATCTGCCACTGTGCAGGAGAATCCGGATAGGTGTTCGAGTGTTCGAACCGTAATGCGCAAGAAATGGTACCGAAACCCCGTATTTACATATCTGCCACTGTGCAGGAGAATCCGCATAGGTGTTCGAGTGTTCGAACCGTATTGCGCAAGAAATGGTATGTAAACCCCGTATTTACATATCTGCCACTGTGCAGGAGAATCCGTATAGGTGTTCGAGTGTTCGAACCGTAATGCGCAAGAAATGGTACCGAAACCCTGTATTTACATATCTGCCACTGTGCTGGAGAATCCGTATAGGTGTTCGAGTGTTCGAACCGTAATGCGCAAGAAATGGTACCGAAACCCCGTATTTATATATCTGCCACTGTGCAGAAGAATCCGTAAAGGTGTTCGAGTTTTCGAACCGTAATGCGCAAGAAATGGTACCGAAACCCCGTATTTACATATCTGCCACTGTGCTGGAGAATCCGCATAGGTTTTCGAGTGTTCGAACCGTAATGCGCAAGAAATGGTACCGAAACCCCGTATTTATACATCTGCCACTGTGCAGGAGAATCCGTAAAGGTGTTCGAGTTTTCGAACCGTAATGCGCAAGAAATGGTACCGAAACCCTGTATTTACATATCTGCCACTGTGCTGGAGAATCCGTATAGGTGTTCGAGTGTTCGAACCGTAATGCGCAAGAAATGGTACCGAAACCCCGTATTTATATATCTGCCACTGTGCAGAAGAATCCGTAAAGGTGTTCGAGTTTTCGAACCGTATTGCGCAAGAAATGGTACCGAAACCCCGTATTTACATATCTGCCACTGTGCAGGAGAATCCGGATAGGTGTTCGAGTGTTCGAACCGTAATGCGCAAGAAATGGTACCGAAACCCCGTATTTACATATCTGCCACTGTGCAGGAGAATCCGCATAGGTGTTCGAGTGTTCGAACCGTAATGCGCAAGAAATGGTATGTAAACCCCGTATTTACATATATGCCACTGTGTAGGAGAATCCGTATAGGTGTTCGAGTGTTCGAACCGTAATGCGCAAGAAATGGTACCGAAACCCCGTATTTACATATCTGCCACTGTGCAGGAGAATCCGCATAGGTGTTCGAGTGTTCGAACCGTATTGCGCAAGAAATGGTATGTAAAACCCGTATTTACATATCTGCCACTGTGCAGGAGAATCCGTATAGGTGTTCGAGTGTTCGAACCGTAATGCGCAAGAAATGGTACCGAAACCCTGTATTTACATATCTGCCACTGTGCTGGAGAATCCGTATAGGTGTTCGAGTGTTCGAACCGTAATGCGCAAGAAATGGTACCGAAACCCCGTATTTATATATCTGCCACTGTGCAGAAGAATCCGTAAAGGTGTTCGAGTTTTCGAACCGTAATGCGCAAGAAATGGTACCGAAACCCCGTATTTACATATCTGCCACTGTGCAGGAGAATCCGGATAGGTGTTCGAGTGTTCGAACCGTAATGCGCAAGAAATGGTACCGAAACCCCGTATTTACATATCTGCCACTGTGCAGGAGAATCCGCATAGGTGTTCGAGTGTTCGAACCGTATTGCGCAAGAAATGGTATGTAAACCCCGTATTTACATATATGCCACTGTGTAGGAGAATCCGTATAGGTGTTCGAGTGTTCGAACCGTAATGCGCAAGAAATGGTACCGAAACCCCGTATTTACATATCTGCCACTGTGCAGGAGAATCCGCATAGGTGTTCGAGTGTTCGAACCGTAATGCGCAAGAAATGGTACCGAAACCCCGTATTTACATATCTGCCACTGTGTAGGGGAATCCGCATAGGTGTTAAGTGTTCGAACCGTAATGCGCAAGAAATGGTATGTAAACCCCGTATTTACATATCTGCCACTGTGCAGGAGAATCCGTATAGGTGTTCGAGTGTTCGAACCGTAATGCGCAAGAAATGGTACCGAAACCCCATATTTACATATCTGCCACTGTGCTGGAGAATCCGTATAGGTTTTCGAGTGTTCGAACCGTAATGCGCAAGAAATGGTACCGAAACCCCGTATTTATACATCTGCCACTGTGCAGGAGAATCCGTAAAGGTGTTCGAGTTTTCGAACCGTAATGCGCAAGAAATGGTACCGAAACCCCGTATTTACATATCTGCCACTGTGCAGGAGAATCCGGATAGGTGTTCGAGTGTTCGAACCGTAATGCGCAAGAAATGGTACCGAAACCCCGTATTTACATATCTGCCACTGTGCAGGAGAATCCGCATAGGTGTTCGAGTGTTCGAACCGTATTGCGCAAGAAATGGTATGTAAACCCCGTATTTACATATCTGCCACTGTGCAGGAGAATCCGTATAGGTGTTCGAGTGTTCGAACCGTAATGCGCAAGAAATGGTACCGAAACCCCGTATTTACATATCTGCCACTGTGCTGGAGAATCCGTATAGGTGTTCGAGTGTTCGAACCGTAATGCGCAAAAAATGGTACCGAAACCCCGTATTTACATATCTGCCACTGTGCAGGAGAATCCGTATAGGTGTTCGAGTGTTCGAACCGTAATGCGCAAGAAATGGTACCGAAACCCCGTATTTACATATCTGCCACTGTGCAGGAGAATCCGCATAGGTGTTCGATTGTTCGAACCGTATTGCGCAAGAAATGGTATGTAAACCCCGTATTTACATATCTGCCACTGTTTAGGAGAATCCGTATTGGTGTTCGAGTGTTCGAACCGTAATGCGCAAGAAATGGTACCGAAACCCCGTATTTACATATCTGCCACTGTGCAGGAGAATCCGCATAGGTGTTCGAGTGTTCGAACCGTAATGCGCAAGAAATGGTTTGTAAACCCCGTATTTACATATCTGCCACTGTGCAGGAGAATCCGTATAGGTGTTCGAGTGTTCGAACCGTAATGCGGTAGAAATGGTACGGAAACCCCGTATTTACATATCTGCCACTGTGCAGGAGAATCCGCATAGGTGTTCGAGTGTTCGAACCGTAATGCGCAAGAAATGCTATGTAAACCCCGTATTTACATATCTGCCACTGTGCAGGAGAATCCGTTTAGGTGTTCGAGTTTTCCAACCGTAATGCCCAAGAAATGGTACCGAAACCCCGTATTTACATATCTGCTACTGTGCAGGAGAATCCGTATAGGTGTTCGAGTGTTCGAACCGTAATGCGCAAGAAATGGTACCGAAATCCCGTATTTACATATCTGCCACTGTGCGGGAGAATCCGGATAGGTGTTTGAGTGTTCGAACCGTAATGCGCAAGAAATGGTACCGAAACCCCGTATTTACATATCTGCCACTGTGCAAGAGAATCCGCATAGGTGTTCGAGTGTTCGAACCGTATTGCGCAAGAAATGGTATGTAAACCCCGTATTTACATATCTGCCACTGTGCAGGAGAATCCGTATAGGTGTTCGAGTGTTCGAACCGTAATGCGCAAGAAATGGTATGGAAACCCCGTATTTACATATCTGCCACTGTGCAGGAGAATCCGTATAGGTGTTCGAGTGTTCAAACCGTAATGCGCAAGAAATGGAACGGAAACCCCGTATTTACATATCTGCCACTGTGCAGGAGAATCCGTATAGGTGTTCGAGTGTTCGAACCGTAATGCGCAAGAAATGGTACGGAAACCCCGTATTTACATATCTGCCACTGTGTAGGAGAATCCGTATAGCTGTTCGAGTGTTCGAACCGTAGTGCGCAAGAAATGGTACTGAAACCCCGTATTTACATATCTGCCACTGTGTAGGAGAATCCGCATAGGTGTTCGAGTGTTCGAACTGTAATGCGCAAGAAATGGTATGTAAACCCCGTATTTACATATCTGCCACTGTGCAGGAGAATCCGCATAGGTGTTCGAGTGTTCGAACCGTAATGCGCAAGAAATGGTATGTAAACCCCGTATTTACATATCTGCCACTGTGCAGGAGAATCCGTATAGGTTTTCGAGTGTTCCAACCGTAATGCGCAAGAAATGGTACCGAAACCCCGTATTTACATATCTGCCACTGTGCAGGAGAATCCGTATAGGTGTTCGAGTGTTCGAACCGTAATGCGCAAGAAATGGTACCGAAATCCCGTATTTACATATCTGCCGCTGTGCAGGAGAATCCGGATAGGTGTTCGAGTGTTCGAACCGTAATGCGAAAGAAATGGTACCGAAACCCCGTATTTACAAATCTGCCATTGTGCAGGAGAATCTGCATAGGTGTTCGAGTGTTCGAACCGTATTGCGCAAGAAATGGTATGTAAAACCCGTATTTACATATCTGCCACTGTGCAGGAGAATCCGTATAGGTGTTCGAGTGTTCGAACCGTAATGCGCAAGAAATGGTACCGAAACCCTGTATTTACATATCTGCCACTGTGCTGGAGAATCCGTATAGGTGTTCGAGTGTTCGAACCGTAATGCGCAAGAAATGGTACCGAAACCCCGTATTTATATATCTGCCACTGTGCAGAAGAATCCGTAAAGGTGTTCGAGTTTTCGAACCGTAATGCGCAAGAAATGGTACCGAAACCCCGTATTTACATATATGCCACTGTGCAGGAGAATCCGGATAGGTGTTCGAGTGTTCGAACCGTAATGCGCAAGAAATGGTACCGAAACCCCGTATTTACATATCTGCCACTGTGCAGGAGAATCCGCATAGGTGTTCGAGTGTTCGAACCGTATTGCGCAAGAAATGGTATGTAAACCCCGTATTTACATATATGCCACTGTGTAGGAGAATCCGTATAGGTGTTCGAGTGTTCGAACCGTAATGCGCAAGAAATGGTACCGAAACCCCGTATTTACATATCTGCCACTGTGCAGGAGAATCCGCATAGGTGTTCGAGTGTTCGAACCGTAATGCGCAAGAAATGGTATGTAAACCCCGTATTTACATATCTGCCACTGTGCAGGAGAATCCGCATAGGTGTTCGAGTGTTCGAACCGTAATGCGCAAGAAATGGTATGTAAACCCCGTATTTACATATCTGCCACTGTGCAGGAGAATCCGTATAGGTTTTCGAGTGTTCCAACCGTAATGCGCAAGAAATGGTACCGAAACCCCGTATTTACATATCTGCCACTGTGCAGGAGAATCCGTATAGGTGTTCGAGTGTTCGAACCGTAATGCGCAAGAAATGGTACCGAAATCCCGTATTTACATATCTGCCGCTGTGCAGGAGAATCCGGATAGGTGTTCGAGTGTTCGAACCGTAATGCGAAAGAAATGGTACCGAAACCCCGTATTTACATATCTGCCATTGTGCAGGAGAATCTGCATAGGTGTTCGAGTGTTCGAACCGTATTGCGCAAGAAATGGTATGTAAACCCCGTATTTACATATCTGCCACTGTGCAGGAGAATCCGTATAGGTGTTCGAGTGTTCGAACCGTAATGCGCAAGAAATGGTACCGAAACCCCGTATTTACATATCGGCCACTGTGCAGGAGAATCCGCATAGGTGTTCGAGTGTTCGAACCGTAATGCGCAAGAAATGGGATGTAAACCCCGTATTTACATATCTGCCACTGTGCAGGAGAATCCGTTTAGGTGTTCGAGTTTTCCAACCGTAATGCCCAAGAAATGGTACCGAAACCGCGTATTTACATATCTGCTACTGTGCAGGAGAATCCGTATAGGTGTTCGAGTGTTCGAACCGTAATGCGCAAGAAATGGTACCGAAATCCCGTATTTACATATCTGCCACTGTGCAGGAGAATCCGGATAGGTGTTTGAGTGTTCGAACCGTAATGCGCAAGAAATGGTACCGAAACCCCGTATTTACATATCTGCCACTGTGCAAGAGAATCCGCATAGGTGTTCGAGTGTTCGAACCGTATTGCGCAAGAAATGGTATGTAAACCCCGTATTTACATATCTGCCACTGTGCAGGAGAATCCGTATAGGTGTTCGAGTGTTCGAACCGTAATGCGCAAGAAATGGTATGGAAACCCCGTATTTACATATCTGCCACTGCGCAGGAGAATCCGTAGAGGTGTTCGAGTGTTCAAACCGTAATGCGCAAGAAATGGAACGGAAACCCCGTATTTACATATCTGCCACTGTGCAGGAGAATCCGTATAGGTGTTCGAGTGTTCGAACCGTAATGCGCAAGAAATGGTACGGAAACCCCGTATTTACATATCTGCCACTGTGTAGGAGAATCCGTATAGCTGTTCGAGTGTTCGAACCGTAATGCGCAAGAAATGGTACTGAAACCCCGTATTTGCATATCTGCCACTGTGTAGGAGAATCCGCATAGGTGTTCGAGTGTTCGAACTGTAATGCGCAAGAAATGGTATGTGAACCCCGTATTTACATATCTGCCACAGTGCAGGAGAATCCGCATAGGTGTTCGAGTGTTCGAACCGTAATGCGCAAGAAATGGTATGTAAACCCCGTATTTACATATCTGCCACTGTGCAGGAGAATCCGTATAGGTGTTCGAGTGTTCCAACCGTAATGCGCAAGAAATGGTACCGAAACCCCGTATTTACATATCTGCCACTGTGCAGGAGAATCCGCATAGGTGTTCGAGTGTTCGAACCGTATTGCGCAAGAAATGGTATGTAAACCCCGTATTTACATATATGCCACTGTGCAGGAGAATCCGTATAGGTGTTCGAGTGTTCGAACCGTAATGCGCAAGAAATGGTACCGAAACCCCGTATTTACATATCTGCCACTGTGCAGGAGAATCCGCATAGGTGTTCGAGTGTTCGAACCGTAATGCGCAAGAAATGGTATGTAAACCCCGTATTTACATATCTGCCACTGTGCAGGAGAATCCGCATAGGTGTTCGAGTGTTCGAACCGTAATGCGCAAGAAATGGTATGTAAACCCCGTATTTACATATCTGCCACTGTGCAGGAGAATCCGTATAGGTTTTCGAGTGTTCCAACCGTAATGCGCAAGAAATGGTACCGAAACCCCGTATTTACATATCTGCCACTGTGCAGGAGAATCCGTATAGGTGTTCGAGTGTTCGAACCGTAATGCGCAAGAAATGGTACCGAAATCCCGTATTTACATATCTGCCGCTGTGCAGGAGATTCCGGATAGGTGTTCGAGTGTTCGAACCGTAATGCGAAAGAAATGGTACCGAAACCCCGTATTTACATATCTGCCATTGTGCAGGAGAATCTGCATAGGTGTTCGAGTGTTCGAACCGTATTGCGCAAGAAATGGTATGTAAACCCCGTATTTACATATCTGCCACTGTGCTGGAGAATCCGTATAGGTGTTCGAGTGTTCGAACCGTAATGCGCAAAAAATGGTACCGAAACCCCGTATTTACATATCTGCCACTGTGCAGGAGAATCCGTATAGGTGTTCGAGTGTTCGAACCGTAATGCGCAAGAAATGGTACCGAAACCCCGTATTTACATATCTGCCACTGTGCAGGAGAATCCGCATAGGTGTTCGATTGTTCGAACCGTATTGCGCAAGAAATGGTATGTAAACCCCGTATTTACATATCTACCACTGTTTAGGAGAATCCGTATTGGTGTTCGAGTGTTCGAACCGTAATGCGCAAGAAATGGTACCGAAACCCCGTATTTACATATCTGCCACTGTGCAGGAGAATCCGCATAGGTGTTCGAGTGTTCGAACCGTAATGCGCAAGAAATGGTATGTAAACCCCGTATTTACATATCTGCCACTGTGCAGGAGAATCCGTATAGGTGTTCGAGTGTTCGAACCGTAATGCGCTAGAAATGGTACGGAAACCCCGTATTTACATATCTGCCACTGTGCAGGAGAATCCGCATAGGTGTTCGAGTGTTCGAACCGTAATGCGCAAGAAATGGGATGTAAACCCCGTATTTACATATCTGCCACTGTGCAGGAGAATCCGTTTAGGTGTTCGAGTTTTCCAACCGTAATGCCCAAGAAATGGTACCGAAACCGCGTATTTACATATCTGCTACTGTGCAGGAGAATCCGTATAGGTGTTCGAGTGTTCGAACCGTAATGCGCAAGAAATGGTACCGAAATCCCGTATTTACATATCTGCCACTGTGCAGGAGAATCCGGATAGGTGTTTGAGTGTTCGAACCGTAATGCGCAAGAAATGGTACCGAAACCCCGTATTTACATATCTGCCACTGTGCAAGAGAATCCGCATAGGTGTTCGAGTGTTCGAACCGTATTGCGCAAGAAATGGTATGTAAACCCCGTATTTACATATCTGCCACTGTGCAGGAGAATCCGTATAGGTGTTCGAGTGTTCGAACCGTAATGCGCAAGAAATGGTATGGAAACCCCGTATTTACATATCTGCCACTGCGCAGGAGAATCCGTAGAGGTGTTCGAGTGTTCAAACCGTAATGCGCAAGAAATGGAACGGAAACCCCGTATTTACATATCTGCCACTGTGCAGGAGAATCCGTATAGGTGTTCGAGTGTTCGAACCGTAATGCGCAAGAAATGGTACGGAAACCCCGTATTTACATATCTGCCACTGTGTAGGAGAATCCGTATAGCTGTTCGAGTGTTCGAACCGTAATGCGCAAGAAATGGTACTGAAACCCCGTATTTGCATATCTGCCACTGTGTAGGAGAATCCGCATAGGTGTTCGAGTGTTCGAACTGTAATGCGCAAGAAATGGTATGTGAACCCCGTATTTACATATCTGCCACTGTGCAGGAGAATCCGCATAGGTGTTCGAGTGTTCGAACCGTAATGCGCAAGAAATGGTATGTAAACCCCGTATTTACATATCTGCCACTGTGCAGGAGAATCCGTATAGGTGTTCGAGTGTTCCAACCGTAATGCGCAAGAAATGGTACCGAAACCCCGTATTTACATATCTGCCACTGTGCAGGAGAATCCGTATAGGTGTTCGAGTGTTCGAACCGTAATGCGCAAGAAATGGTACCGAAACCCCGTATTTACATATCTGCCACTGTGCAGGAGAATCCGGATAGGTGTTCGAGTGTTCGAACCGTAATGCGCAAGAAATGGTACCGAAACCCCGTATTTACATATCTGCCACTGTGTAGGGGAATCCGCATAGGTGTTAAGTGTTCGAACCGTAATGCGCAAGAAATGGTATGTAAACCCCGTATTTACATATCTGCCACTGTGCAGGAGAATCCGTATAGGTGTTCGAGTGTTCGAACCGTAATGCGCAAGAAATGGTACCGAAACCCCATATTTACATATCTGCCACTGTGCTGGAGAATCCGTATAGGTTTTCGAGTGTTCGAACCGTAATGCGCAAGAAATGGTACCGAAACCCCGTATTTATACATCTGCCACTGTGCAGGAGAATCCGTAAAGGTGTTCGAGTTTTCGAACCGTAATGCGCAAGAAATGGTACCGAAACCCCGTATTTACATATCTGCCACTGTGCAGGAGAATCCGGATAGGTGTTCGAGTGTTCGAACCGTAATGCGCAAGAAATGGTACCGAAACCCCGTATTTACATATCTGCCACTGTGCAGGAGAATCCGCATAGGTGTTCGAGTGTTCGAACCGTATTGCGCAAGAAATGGTATGTAAACCCCGTATTTACATATATGCCACTGTGTAGGAGAATCCGTATAGGTGTTCGAGTGTTCGAACCGTAATGCGCAAGAAATGGTACCGAAACCCCGTATTTACATATCTGCCACTGTGCTGGAGAATCCGTATAGGTGTTCGAGTGTTCGAACCGTAATGCGCAAAAAATGGTACCGAAACCCCGTATTTACATATCTGCCACTGTGCAGGAGAATCCGTATAGGTGTTCGAGTGTTCGAACCGTAATGCGCAAGAAATGGTACCGAAACCCCGTATTTACATATCTGCCACTGTGCAGGAGAATCCGCATAGGTGTTCGATTGTTCGAACCGTATTGCGCAAGAAATGGTATGTAAACCCCGTATTTACATATCTGCCACTGTTTAGGAGAATCCGTATTGGTGTTCGAGTGTTCGAACCGTAATGCGCAAGAAATGGTACCGAAACCCCGTATTTACATATCTGCCACTGTGCAGGAGAATCCGCATAGGTGTTCGAGTGTTCGAACCGTAATGCGCAAGAAATGGTATGTAAACCCCGTATTTACATATCTGCCACTGTGCAGGAGAATCCGTATAGGTGTTCGAGTGTTCGAACCGTAATGCGGTAGAAATGGTACGGAAACCCCGTATTTACATATCTGCCACTGTGCAGGAGAATCCGCATAGGTGTTCGAGTGTTCGAACCGTAATGCGCAAGAAATGCTATGTAAACCCCGTATTTACATATCTGCCACTGTGCAGGAGAATCCGTTTAGGTGTTCGAGTTTTCCAACCGTAATGCCCAAGAAATGGTACCGAAACCCCGTATTTACATATCTGCTACTGTGCAGGAGAATCCGTATAGGTGTTCGAGTGTTCGAACCGTAATGCGCAAGAAATGGTACCGAAATCCCGTATTTACATATCTGCCACTGTGCGGGAGAATCCGGATAGGTGTTTGAGTGTTCGAACCGTAATGCGCAAGAAATGGTACCGAAACCCCGTATTTACATATCTGCCACTGTGCAAGAGAATCCGCATAGGTGTTCGAGTGTTCGAACCGTATTGCGCAAGAAATGGTATGTAAACCCCGTATTTACATATCTGCCACTGTGCAGGAGAATCCGTATAGGTGTTCGAGTGTTCGAACCGTAATGCGCAAGAAATGGTATGGAAACCCCGTATTTACATATCTGCCACTGTGCAGGAGAATCCGTATAGGTGTTCGAGTGTTCAAACCGTAATGCGCAAGAAATGGAACGGAAACCCCGTATTTACATATCTGCCACTGTGCAGGAGAATCCGTATAGGTGTTCGAGTGTTCGAACCGTAATGCGCAAGAAATGGTACGGAAACCCCGTATTTACATATCTGCCACTGTGTAGGAGAATCCGTATAGCTGTTCGAGTGTTCGAACCGTAGTGCGCAAGAAATGGTACTGAAACCCCGTATTTACATATCTGCCACTGTGTAGGAGAATCCGCATAGGTGTTCGAGTGTTCGAACTGTAATGCGCAAGAAATGGTATGTAAACCCCGTATTTACATATCTGCCACTGTGCAGGAGAATCCGCATAGGTGTTCGAGTGTTCGAACCGTAATGCGCAAGAAATGGTATGTAAACCCCGTATTTACATATCTGCCACTGTGCAGGAGAATCCGTATAGGTTTTCGAGTGTTCCAACCGTAATGCGCAAGAAATGGTACCGAAACCCCGTATTTACATATCTGCCACTGTGCAGGAGAATCCGTATAGGTGTTCGAGTGTTCGAACCGTAATGCGCAAGAAATGGTACCGAAATCCCGTATTTACATATCTGCCGCTGTGCAGGAGAATCCGGATAGGTGTTCGAGTGTTCGAACCGTAATGCGAAAGAAATGGTACCGAAACCCCGTATTTACAAATCTGCCATTGTGCAGGAGAATCTGCATAGGTGTTCGAGTGTTCGAACCGTATTGCGCAAGAAATGGTATGTAAAACCCGTATTTACATATCTGCCACTGTGCAGGAGAATCCGTATAGGTGTTCGAGTGTTCGAACCGTAATGCGCAAGAAATGGTACCGAAACCCTGTATTTACATATCTGCCACTGTGCTGGAGAATCCGTATAGGTGTTCGAGTGTTCGAACCGTAATGCGCAAGAAATGGTACCGAAACCCCGTATTTATATATCTGCCACTGTGCAGAAGAATCCGTAAAGGTGTTCGAGTTTTCGAACCGTAATGCGCAAGAAATGGTACCGAAACCCCGTATTTACATATCTGCCACTGTGCAGGAGAATCCGGATAGGTGTTCGAGTGTTCGAACCGTAATGCGCAAGAAATGGTACCGAAACCCCGTATTTACATATCTGCCACTGTGCAGGAGAATCCGCATAGGTGTTCGAGTGTTCGAACCGTATTGCGCAAGAAATGGTATGTAAACCCCGTATTTACATATATGCCACTGTGTAGGAGAATCCGTATAGGTGTTCGAGTGTTCGAACCGTAATGCGCAAGAAATGGTACCGAAACCCCGTATTTACATATCTGCCACTGTGCAGGAGAATCCGCATAGGTGTTCGAGTGTTCGAACCGTAATGCGCAAGAAATGGTACCGAAACCCCGTATTTACATATCTGCCACTGTGTAGGGGAATCCGCATAGGTGTTAAGTGTTCGAACCGTAATGCGCAAGAAATGGTATGTAAACCCCGTATTTACATATCTGCCACTGTGCAGGAGAATCCGTATAGGTGTTCGAGTGTTCGAACCGTAATGCGCAAGAAATGGTACCGAAACCCCATATTTACATATCTGCCACTGTGCTGGAGAATCCGTATAGGTTTTCGAGTGTTCGAACCGTAATGCGCAAGAAATGGTACCGAAACCCCGTATTTATACATCTGCCACTGTGCAGGAGAATCCGTAAAGGTGTTAGAGTTTTCGAACCGTAATGCGCAAGAAATGGTACCGAAACCCCGTATTTACATATCTGCCACTGTGCAGGAGAATCCGGATAGGTGTTCGAGTGTTCGAACCGTAATGCGCAAGAAATGGTACCGAAACCCCGTATTTACATATCTGCCACTGTGCAGGAGAATCCGCATAGGTGTTCGAGTGTTCGAACCGTATTGCGCAAGAAATGGTATGTAAACCCCGTATTTACATATCTGCCACTGTGCGGGAGAATCCGTATAGGTGTTCGAGTGTTCGAACCGTAATGCGCAAGAAATGGTACCGAAACCCTGTATTTACATATCTGCCACTGTGCTGGAGAATCCGTATAGGTGTTCGAGTGTTCGAACCGTAATGCGCAAGAAATGGTACCGAAACCCCGTATTTATATATCTGCCACTGTGCAGAAGAATCCGTAAAGGTGTTCGAGTTTTCGAACCGTAATGCGCAAGAAATGGTACCGAAACCCCGTATTTACATATCTGCCACTGTGCAGGAGAATCCGGATAGGTGTTCGAGTGTTCGAACCGTAATGCGCAAGAAATGGTACCGAAACCCCGTATTTACATATCTGCCACTGTGTAGGGGAATCCGCATAGGTGTTAAGTGTTCGAACCGTAATGCGCAAGAAATGGTATGTAAACCCCGTATTTACATATCTGCCACTGTGCAGGAGAATCCGTATAGGTGTTCGAGTGTTCGAACCGTAATGCGCAAGAAATGGTACCGAAACCCCATATTTACATATCTGCCACTGTGCTGGAGAATCCGTATAGGTTTTCGAGTGTTCGAACCGTAATGCGCAAGAAATGGTACCGAAACCCCGTATTTATACATCTGCCACTGTGCAGGAGAATCCGTAAAGGTGTTCGAGTTTTCGAACCGTAATGCGCAAGAAATGGTACCGAAACCCCGTATTTACATATCTGCCACTGTGCAGGAGAATCCGGATAGGTGTTCGAGTGTTCGAACCGTAATGCGCAAGAAATGGTACCGAAACCCCGTATTTACATATCTGCCACTGTGCAGGAGAATCCGCATAGGTGTTCGAGTGTTCGAACCGTAATGCGCAAGAAATGGTACCGAAACCCCGTATTTACATATCTGCCACTGTGTAGGGGAATCCGCATAGGTGTTAAGTGTTCGAACCGTAATGCGCAAGAAATGGTATGTAAACCCCGTATTTACATATCTGCCACTGTGCAGGAGAATCCGTATAGGTGTTCGAGTGTTCGAACCGTAATGCGCAAGAAATGGTACCGAAACCCCATATTTACATATCTGCCACTGTGCTGGAGAATCCGTATAGGTTTTCGAGTGTTCGAACCGTAATGCGCAAGAAATGGTACCGAAACCCCGTATTTATACATCTGCCACTGTGCAGGAGAATCCGTAAAGGTGTTCGAGTTTTCGAACCGTAATGCGCAAGAAATGGTACCGAAACCCCGTATTTACATATCTGCCACTGTGCAGGAGAATCCGGATAGGTGTTCGAGTGTTCGAACCGTAATGCGCAAGAAATGGTACCGAAACCCCGTATTTACATATCTGCCACTGTGCAGGAGAATCCGCATAGGTGTTCGAGTGTTCGAACCGTATTGCGCAAGAAATGGTATGTAAACCCCGTATTTACATATCTGCCACTGTGCAGGAGAATCCGTATAGGTGTTCGAGTGTTCGAACCGTAATGCGCAAGAAATGGTACCGAAACCCCGTATTTACATATCTGCCACTGTGCAGGAGAATCCGCATAGGTGTTCGAGTGTTCGAACCGTAATGCGCAAGAAATGGTATGTAAACCCCGTATTTACATATCTGCCACTGTGCAGGAGAATCCGCATAGGTGTTCGAGTGTTCGAACCGTAATGCGCAAGAAATGGTATGTAAACCCCGTATTTACATATCTGCCACTGTGCAGGAGAATCCGTATAGGTTTTCGAGTGTTCCAACCGTAATGCGCAAGAAATGGTACCGAAACCCCGTATTTACATATCTGCCACTGTGCAGGAGAATCCGTATAGGTGTTCGAGTGTTCGAACCGTAATGCGCAAGAAATGGTACCGAAATCCCGTATTTACATATCTGCCGCTGTGCAGGAGAATCCGGATAGGTGTTCGAGTGTTCGAACCGTAATGCGAAAGAAATGGTACCGAAACCCCGTATTTACATATCTGCCATTGTGCAGGAGAATCTGCATAGGTGTTCGAGTGTTCGAACCGTATTGCGCAAGAAATGGTATGTAAACCCCGTATTTACATATCTGCCACTGTGCAGGAGAATCCGTATAGGTGTTCGAGTGTTCGAACCGTAATGCGCAAGAAATGGTACCGAAACCCCGTATTTACATATCTGCCACTGTGCAGGAGAATCCGTATAGGTGTTCGAGTGTTCGAACCGTAATGCGCAAGAAATGGTACCGAAACCCCGTATTTACATATCTGCCACTGTGCAGGAGAATCCGCATAGGTGTTCGATTGTTCGAACCGTATTGCGCAAGAAATGGTATGTAAACCCCGTATTTACATATCTGCCACTGTTTAGGAGAATCCGTATTGGTGTTCGAGTGTTCGAACCGTAATGCGCAAGAAATGGTACCGAAACCCCGTATTTACATATCTGCCACTGTGCAGGAGAATCCGCATAGGTGTTCGAGTGTTCGAACCGTAATGCGCAAGAAATGGAATGGAAACCCCGTATTTACATATCTGCCACTGTGCAGGAGAATCCGTATAGGTGTTCGAGTGTTCGAACCGTAATGCGCAAGAAATGGTACGGAAACCCCGTATTTACATATCTGCCACTGTGCAGGAGAATCCGTATAGCTGTTCGAGTGTTCGAACCGTAGTGCGCAAGAAATGGTACTGAAACCCCGTATTTACATATCTGCCACTGTGTAGAAGAATCCGCATAGGTGTTCGAGTTTTCCAACCGTAATGCGAAAGAAATGGTACCGAAACCCCGTATTTACAAATCTGCCATTGTGCAGGAGAATCTGCATAGGTGTTCGAGTGTTCGAACCGTATTGCGCAAGAAATGGTATGTAAAACCCGTATTTACATATCTGCCACTGTGCAGGAGAATCCGTATAGGTGTTCGAGTGTTCGAACCGTAATGCGCAAGAAATGGTACCGAAACCCCGTATTTACATATCTGCCACTGTGCTGGAGAATCCGTATAGGTGTTCGAGTGTTCGAACCGTATTGCGCAAGAAATGGTATGTAAACCCCGTATTTACATATCTGTCACTGTGCAGAAGAATCCGTAAAGGTGTTCGAGTTTTCGAACCGTAATGCGCAAGAAATGGTACCGAAACCCCGTATTTACATATCTGCCACTGCGCAGGAGAATCCGTAGAGGTGTTCGAGTGTTCAAACCGTAATGCGCAAGAAATGGTACCGAAACCCCGTATTTACATATCTGCCACTGTGCAGGAGAATCCGCATAGGTGTTCGAGTGTTCGAACCGTATTGCGCAAGAAATGGTATGTAAACCCCGTATTTACATATATGCCACTGTGCAGGAGAATCCGTATAGGTGTTCGAGTGTTCGAACCGTAATGCGCAAGAAATGGTACCGAAACCCCGTATTTACATATCTGCCACTGTGCAGGAGAATCCGCATAGGTGTTCGAGTGTTCGAACCGTAATGCGCAAGAAATGGTATGTAAACCCCGTATTTACATATCTGCCACTGTGCAGGAGAATCCGCATAGGTGTTCGAGTGTTCGAACCGTAATGCGCAAGAAATGGTATGTAAACCCCGTATTTACATATCTGCCACTGTGCAGGAGAATCCGTATAGGTTTTCGAGTGTTCCAACCGTAATGCGCAAGAAATGGTACCGAAACCCCGTATTTACATATCTGCCACTGTGCAGGAGAATCCGTATAGGTGTTCGAGTGTTCGAACCGTAATGCGCAAGAAATGGTACCGAAATCCCGTATTTACATATCTGCCGCTGTGTAGGAGATTCCGGATAGGTGTTCGAGTGTTCGAACCGTAATGCGAAAGAAATGGTACCGAAACCCCGTATTTACATATCTGCCATTGTGCAGGAGAATCTGCATAGGTGTTCGAGTGTTCGAACCGTATTGCGCAAGAAATGGTATGTAAACCCCGTATTTACATATCTGCCACTGTGTAGGAGAATCCGTATAGGTGTTCGAGTGTTCGAACCGTAATGCGCAAGAAATGGTACCGAAACCCCGTATTTACATATCTGCCACTGTGCAGGAGAATCCGTATAGGTGTTCGAGTGTTCGAACCGTAATGCGCAAGAAATGGTACCGAAACCCCGTATTTACATATCTGCCACTGTGCAGGAGAATCCGCATAGGTGTTCGATTGTTCGAACCGTATTGCGCAAGAAATGGTATGTAAACCCCGTATTTACATATCTGCCACTGTTTAGGAGAATCCGTATTGGTGTTCGAGTGTTCGAACCGTAATGCGCAAGAAATGGTACCGAAACCCCGTATTTACATATCTGCCACTGTGCAGGAGAATCCGCATAGGTGTTCGAGTGTTCGAACCGTAATGCGCAAGAAATGGTATGTAAACCCCGTATTTACATATCTGCCACTGTGCAGGAGAATCCGTATAGGTGTTCGAGTGTTCGAACCGTAATGCGCTAGAAATGGTACGGAAACCCCGTATTTACATATCTGCCACTGTGCAGGAGAATCCGCATAGGTGTTCGAGTGTTCGAACCGTAATGCGCAAGAAATGGGATGTAAACCCCGTATTTACATATCTGCCACTGTGCAGGAGAATCCGTTTAGGTGTTCGAGTTTTCCAACCGTAATGCCCAAGAAATGGTACCGAAACCGCGTATTTACATATCTGCTACTGTGCAGGAGAATCCGCATAGGTGTTCGAGTGTTCGAACCGTAATGCGCAAGAAATGGTACGGAAACCCCGTATTTACATATCTGCCACTGTGTAGGAGAATCCGTATAGCTGTTCGAGTGTTCGAACCGTAGTGCGCAAGAAATGGTACTGAAACCCCGTATTTACATATCTGCCACTGTGTAGGAGAATCCGCATAGGTGTTCGAGTGTTCGAACCGTAATGCGAAAGAAATGGTACCGAAACCCCGTATTTACAAATCTGCCATTGTGCAGGAGAATCTGCATAGGTGTTCGAGTGTTCGAACCGTATTGCGCAAGAAATGGTATGTAAAACCCGTATTTACATATCTGCCACTGTGCAGGAGAATCCGTATAGGTGTTCGAGTGTTCGAACCGTAATGCGCAAGAAATGGTACCGAAACCCTGTATTTACATATCTGCCACTGTGCTGGAGAATCCGTATAGGTGTTCGAGTGTTCGAACCGTAATGCGCAAGAAATGGTACCGAAACCCGGTATTTATATATCTGCCACTGTGCAGAAGAATCCGTAAAGGTGTTCGAGTTTTCGAACCGTAATGCGCAAGAAATGGTACCGAAACCCCGTATTTACATATCTGCCACTGTGCAGGAGAATCCGGATAGGTGTTCGAGTGTTCGAACCGTAATGCGCAAGAAATGGAACGGAAACCCCGTATTTACATATCTGCCACTGTGCAGGAGAATCCGTATAGGTGTTCGAGTGTTCGAACCGTAATGCGCAAGAAATGGTACGGAAACCCCGTATTTACATATCTGCCACTGTGTAGGAGAATCCGTATAGCTGTTCGAGTGTTCGAACCGTAATGCGCAAGAAATGGTACTGAAACCCCGTATTTGCATATCTGCCACTGTGTAGGAGAATCCGCATAGGTGTTCGAGTGTTCGAGCTGTAATGCGCAAGAAATGGTATGTAAACCCCGTATTTACATATCTGCCACTGTGCAGGAGAATCCGCATAGGTGTTCGAGTGTTCGAACCGTAATGCGCAAGAAATGGTATGTAAACCCCGTATTTACATATCTGCCACTGTGCAGGAGAATCCGTATAGGTGTTCGAGTGTTCCAACCGTAATGCGCAAGAAATGGTACCGAAACCCCGTATTTACATATCTGCCACTGTGCAGGAGAATCCGTATAGGTGTTCGAGTGTTCGAACCGTAATGCGCAAGAAATGGTACCGAAACCCCGTATTTACATATCTGCCACTGTGCAGGAGAATCCGGATAGGTGTTCGAGTGTTCGAACCGTAATGCGCAAGAAATGGTACCGAAACCCCGTATTTACATATCTGCCACTGTGTAGGGGAATCCGCATAGGTGTTCGAGTGTTCGAACCGTAATGCGCAAGAAATGGTATGTAAACCCCGTATTTACATATCTGCAACTGTGCAGGAGAATCAGCATAGGTGTTCGAGTGTTCGAACCGTAATGCGCAAGAAATGGTATGTAAACCCCGTATTTACATATCTGCCACTCTGCAGGAGAATCCGTATAGGTGTTCGAGTGTTCCAACGGTAATGCGCAAGAAATGGTACCAAAACCCCGTATTTACATATCTGCCACTGTGCAGGAGAATCCGTATAGGTGTTCGAGTGTTCGAACCGTAATGCGCAAGAAATGGTACCGAAATCCCGTATTTACATATCTGCCGCTGTGCAGGAGAATCCGGATAGGTGTTCGAGTGTTCGAACCGTAATGCGAAAGAAATGGTACCGAAACCCCGTATTTACATATCTGCCATTGTGCAGGAGAATCTGCATAGGTGTTCGAGTGTTCGAACCGTATTGCGCAAGAAATGGTATGTAAACCCCGTATTTACATATCTGCCACTGTGCAGGAGAATCCGTATAGGTGTTCGAGTGTTCGAACCGTAATGCGCAAGAAATGGTACCGAAACCCCGTATTTACATATCTGCCACTGTGCTGGAGAATCCGTATAGGTGTTCGAGTGTTCGAACCGTAATGCGCAAGAAATGGTACCGAAACCCCGTATTTATACATCTGCCACTGTGCAGGAGAATCCGTAAAGGTGTTCGAGTTTTCGAACCGTAATGCGCAAGAAATGGTACCGAAACCCCGTATTTACATATCTGCCACTGTGCAGGAGAATCCGGATAGGTGTTCGAGTGTTCGAACCGTAATGCGCAAGAAATGGTACCGAAACCCCGTATTTACATATCTGCCACTGTGCAGGAGAATCCGCATAGGTGTTCGAGTGTTCGAACCGTATTGCGCAAGAAATGGTATGTAAACCCCGTATTTACATATCTGCCACTGTGCAGGAGAATCCGTATAGGTGTTCGAGTGTTCGAACCGTAATGCGCAAGAAATGGTACCGAAACCCCGTATTTACATATCTGCCACTGTGCTGGAGAATCCGTATAGGTGTTCGAGTGTTCGAACCGTAATGCGCAAAAAATGGTACCGAAACCCCGTATTTACATATCTGCCACTGTGCAGGAGAATCCGTATAGGTGTTCGAGTGTTCGAACCGTAATGCGCAAGAAATGGTACCGAAACCCCGTATTTACATATCTGCCACTGTACAGGAGAATCCGCATAGGTGTTCGATTGTTCGAACCGTATTGCGCAAGAAATGGTATGTAAACCCCGTATTTACATATCTGCCACTGTTTAGGAGAATCCGTATTGGTGTTCGAGTGTTCGAACCGTAATGCGCAAGAAATGGTACCGAAACCCCGTATTT
The DNA here is from genome assembly GCF_055761805.1 of Camellia sinensis. Taxonomy (NCBI): domain Eukaryota; kingdom Viridiplantae; phylum Streptophyta; class Magnoliopsida; order Ericales; family Theaceae; genus Camellia; species Camellia sinensis. The sequence goes on from NC_138971.1 coordinate 5,580,369, forward strand.
ACATATCTGCCACTGTGCAGGAGAATCCGCATAGGTGTTCGAGTGTTCGAACCGTAATGCGCAAGAATGGTATGTAAACCCCGTATTTACATATCTGCCACTGTGCAGGAGAATCCGTATAGGTGTTCGAGTGTTCGAACCGTAATGCGGTAGAAATGGTACGGAAACCCCGTATTTACATATCTGCCACTGTGCAGGAGAATCCGCATAGGTGTTCGAGTGTTCGAACCGTAATGCGCAAGAAATGCTATGTAAACCCCGTATTTACATATCTGCCACTGTGCAGGAGAATCCGTTTAGGTGTTCGAGTTTTCCAACCGTAATGCCCAAGAAATGGTACCGAAACCCCGTATTTACATATCTGCTACTGTGCAGGAGAATCCGTATAGGTGTTCGAGTGTTCGAACCGTAATGCGCAAGAAATGGTACCGAAATCCCGTATTTACATATCTGCCACTGTGCAGGAGAATCCGGATAGGTGTTTGAGTGTTCGAACCGTAATGCGCAAGAAATGGTACCGAAACCCCGTATTTACATATCTGCCACTGTGCAAGAGAATCCGCATAGGTGTTCGAGTGTTCGAACCGTATTGCGCAAGAAATGGTATGTAAACCCCGTCTTTACATATCTGTCACTGTGCAGGAGAATCCGTATAGGTGTTCGAGTGTTAGAACCGTAATGCGCAAGAAATGGTATGGAAACCCCGTATTTACATATCTGCCACTGCGCAGGAGAATCCGTAGAGGTATTCGAGTGTTCAAACCGTAATGCGCAAGAAATGGAACGGAAACCCCGTATTTAAATATCTGCCACTGTGCAGGAGAATCCGTATAGGTGTTCGAGTGTTCGAACCGTAATGCGCAAGAAATTGTACGGAAACCCCGTATTTACATATCTGCCACTGTGTAGGAGAATCCGTATAGCTGTTCGAGTGTTCGAACCGTAGTGCGCAAGAAATGGTACTGAAACCCCGTATTTACATATCTGCCACTGTGTAGGAGAATCCGTATAGGTGTTCGAGTGTTCGAACCGTAATGCGCAAGAAATGGTACCGAAACCCCGTATTTACATATCTGCCACTGTGCAGGAGAATCCGCATAGGTGTTCGAGTGTTCGAACCGTAATGCGCAAGAAATGGTATGTAAACCCCGTATTTACATATCTGCCACTGTGCAGGAGAATCCGCATAGGTGTTCGAGTGTTCGAACCGTAATGCGCAAGAAATGGTATGTAAACCCCGTATTTACATATCTGCCACTGTGCAGGAGAATCCGTATAGGTTTTCGAGTGTTCCAACCGTAATGCGCAAGAAATGGTACCGAAACCCCGTATTTACATATCTGCCACTGTGCAGGAGAATCCGTATAGGTGTTCGAGTGTTCGAACCGTAATGCGCAAGAAATGGTACCGAAATCCCGTATTTACATATCTGCCGCTGTGCAGGAGAATCCGGATAGGTGTTCGAGTGTTCGAACCGTAATGCGAAAGAAATGGTACCGAAACCCCGTATTTACAAATCTGCAATTGTGCAGGAGAATCTGCATAGGTGTTCGAGTGTTCGAACCGTATTGCGCAAGAAATGGTATGTAATACCCGTATTTACATATCTGCCACTGTGCAGGAGAATCCGTATAGGTGTTCGAGTGTTCGAACCGTAATGCGCAAGAAATGGTACCGAAACCCCGTATTTACATATCTGCCACTGTGCAGGAGAATCCGCATAGGTATTCGATTGTTCGAACCGTATTGCGCAAGAAATGGTATGTAAACCCCGTATTTACATATCTGCCACTGTTTAGGAGAATCCGTATTGGTGTTCGAGTGTTCGAACCGTAATGCGCAAGAAATGGTACCGAAACCCCGTATTTACATATCTGCCACTGTGCAGGAGAATCCGCATAGGTGTTTGAGTGTTCGAACCGTAATGCGCAAGAAATGGTATGTAAACCCCGTATTTACATATCTGCCACTGTGCAGGAGAATCCGTATAGGTGTTCGAGTGTTCGAACCGTAATGCGGTAGAAATGGTACGGAAACCCCGTATTTACATATCTGCCACTGTGCAGGAGAATCCGCATAGGTGTTCGAGTGTTCGAACCGTAATGCGCAAGAAATGCTATGTAAACCCCGTATTTACATATCTGCCACTGTGCAGGAGAATCCGTTTAGGTGTTCGAGTTTTCCAACCGTAATGCCCAAGAAATGGTACCGAAACCCCGTATTTACATATCTGCTACTGTGCAGGAGAATCCGTATAGGTGTTCGAGTGTTCGAACCGTAATGCGCAAGAAATGGTACCGAAATCCCGTATTTACATATCTGCCACTGTGCTGGAGAATCCGGATAGGTGTTTGAGTGTTCGAACCGTAATGCGCAAGAAATGGTACCGAAACCCCGTATTTACATATCTGCCACTGTGCAAGAGAATCCGCATAGGTGTTCGAGTGTTCGAACCGTATTGCGCAAGAAATGGTATGTAAACCCCGTATTTACATATCTGTCACTGTGCAGGAGAATCCGTATAGGTGTTCGAGTGTTCGAACCGTAATGCGCAAGAAATGGTATGGAAACCCCGTATTTACATATCTGCCACTGCGCAGGAGAATCCGTAGAGGTGTTCGAGTGTTCAAACCGTAATGCGCAAGAAATGGAACGGAAACCCCGTATTTACATATCTGCCACTGTGCAGGAGAATCCGTATAGGTGTTCGAGTGTTCGAACCGTAATGCGCAAGAAATGGTACGGAAACCCCGTATTTACATATCTGCCACTGTGTAGGAGAATCCGTATAGCTGTTCGAGTGTTCGAACCGTAGTGCGCAAGAAATGGTACTGAAACCCCGTATTTACATATCTGCCACTGTGTAGGAGAATCCGCATAGGTGTTCGAGTGTTCGAACTGTAATGCGCAAGAAATGGTATGTAAACCCCGTATTTACATATCTGCCACTGTGCAGGAGAATCCGCATAGGTGTTCGAGTGTTCGAACCGTAATGCGCAAGAAATGGTATGTAAACCCCGTATTTACATATCTGCCACTGTGCAGGAGAATCCGTATAGGTTTTCGAGTGTTCCAACCGTAATGCGCAAGAAATGGTACCGAAACCCCGTATTTAAATATCTGCCACTGTGCAGGAGAATCCGTATAGGTGTTCGAGTGTTCGAACCGTAATGCGCAAGAAATGGTACCGAAATCCCGTATTTACATATCTGCCGCTGTGCAGGAGAATCCGGATAGGTGTTCGAGTGTTCGAACCGTAATGCGAAAGAAATGGTACCGAAACCCCGTATTTACAAATCTGCAATTGTGCAGGAGAATCTGCATAGGTGTTCGAGTGTTCGAACCGTATTGCGCAAGAAATGGTATGTAAAACCCGTATTTACATATCTGCCACTGTGCAGGAGAATCCGTATAGGTGTTCGAGTGTTCGAACCGTAATGCGCAAGAAATGGTACCGAAACCCCGTATTTACATATCTGCCACTGTGCAGGAGAATCCGCATAGGTGTTCGATTGTTCGAACTGTATTGCGCAAGAAATGGTATGTAAACCCCGTATTTACATATCTGCCACTATTTAGGAGAATCCGTACTGGTGTTCGAGTGTTCGAACCGTAATGCGCAAGAAATGGTACCGAAACCCCGTATTTACATATCTGCCACTGTGCAGGAGAATCCGCATAGGTGTTTGAGTGTTCGAACCGTAATGCGCAAGAAATGGTATGTAAACCCCGTATTTACATATCTGCCACTGTGCAGGAGAATCCGTATAGGTGTTCGAGTGTTCGAACCGTAATGCGGTAGAAATGGTACGGAAACCCCGTATTTACATATCTGCCACTGTGCAGGAGAATCCGTAAAGGTGTTCGAGTGTTCGAACCGTAATGCGCAAGAAATGCTATGTAAACCCCGTATTTACATATCTGCCACTGTGCAGGAGAATCCGTTTAGGTGTTCGAGTTTTCCAACCGTAATGCCCAAGAAATGGTACCGAAACCCCGTATTTACATATCTGCCACTGTGCAGGAGAATCCGTATAGGTGTTCGAGTGTTCGAACCGTAATGCGCAAGAAATGGTACCGAAATCCCGTATTTACATATCTGCCACTGTGCAGGAAAATCCGGATAGGTGTTCGAGTGTTCGAACCGTAATGCGCAAGAAATGGTACCGAAACCCCGTATTTACATATCTGCCACTGTGCAGGAGAATCCGCATAGGTGTTCGAGTGTTCGAACCGTAATGCGCAAGAAATGGTATGTAAACCCCGTATTTACATATCTGCCACTGTGCAGGAGAATCCGCATAGGTGTTCGAGTGTTCGAACCGTAATGCGCAAGAAATGGTATGTAAACCCCGTATTTACATATCTGACACTGTGCAGGAGAATCCGTATAGGTTTTCGAGTGTTCCAACCGTAATGCGCAAGAAATGGTACCGAAACCCCGTATTTACATATCTGCCACTGTGCAGGAGAATACGTATAGGTGTTCGAGTGTTCGAACCGTAATGCGCAAGAAATGGTACCGAAATCCCGTATTTACATATCTGCCGCTGTGCAGGAGAATCCGGATAGGTGTTCGAGTGTTCGAACCGTAATGCGAAAGAAATGGTACCGAAACCCCGTATTTACATATCTGGCATTGTGCAGGAGAATCTGCATAGGTGTTCGAGTGTTCGAACCGTATTGCGCAAGAAATGGTATGTAAACCCCGTATTTACATATCTGCCACTGTGCAGGAGAATCCGTATAGGTGTTCGAGTGTTCGAACCGTAATGCGCAAGAAATGGTACCGAAACCCCGTATTTACATATCTGCCACTGTGCTGGAGAATCCGTATAGGTGTTCGAGTGTTCGAACCGTAATGCGCAAGAAATGGTACCGAAACCCCGTATTTATATATCTGCCACTGTGCAGAAGAATCCGTAAAGGTGTTCGAGTTTTCGAACCGTAATGCGCAAGAAATGGTACCGAAACCCCGTATTTACATATCTGCCACTGTGCAGGAGAATCCGGATAGGTGTTCGAGTGTTCGAACCGTAATGCGCAAGAAATGGTACCGAAACCCCGTATTTACATATCTGCCACTGTGCAGGAGAATCCGCATAGGTGTTCGAGTGTTCGAACCGTATTGCGCAAGAAATGGTATGTAAACCCCGTATTTACATATATGCCACTGTGCAGGAGAATCCGTATAGGTGTTCGAGTGTTCGAACCGTAATGCGCAAGAAATGGTACCGAAACCTCGTATTTACATATCTGCCACTGTGCTGGAGAATCCGTATAGGTGTTCGAGTGTTCGAACCGTAATGCGCAAAAAATGGTACCGAAACCCCGTATTTACATATCTGCCACTGTGCAGGAGAATCCGTATAGGTGTTCGAGTGTTCGAACCGTAATGCGCAAGAAATGGTACCGAAACCCCGTATTTACATATCTGCCACTGTGCAGGAGAATCCGCAAAGGTGTTCGATTGTTCGAACCGTATTGCGCAAGAAATGGTATGTAAACCCCGTATTTACATATCTGCCACTGTTTAGGAGAATCCGTATTGGTGTTCGAGTGTTCGAACCGTAATGCGCAAGAAATGGTACCGAAACCCCGTATTTACATATCTGCCACTGTGCAGGAGAATCCGCATAGGTGTTTGAGTGTTCGAACCGTAATGCGCAAGAAATGGTATGTAAACCCCGTATTTACATATCTGCCACTGTGCAGGAGAATCCGTATAGGTGTTCGAGTGTTCGAACCTTAATGCGCTAGAAATGGTACGGAAACCCCGTATTTACATATCTGCCACTGTGCAGGAGAATCCGCATAGGTGTTCGAGTGTTCGAACCGTAATGCGCAAGAAATGGTATGTAAACCCCGTATTTACATATCTGCCACTGTGCAGGAGAATCCGTTTAAGTGTTCGAGTTTTCCAACCGTAATGCCCAAGAAATGGTACCGAAACCCCGTATTTACATATCTGCTACTGTGCAGGAGAATCCGTATAGGTGTTCGAGTGTTCGAACCGTAATACGCAAGAAATGGTACCGAAATCCCGTATTTACATATCTGCCACTGTGCAGGAGAATCCGGATAGGTGTTTGAGTGTTCGAACCGTAATGCGCAAGAAATGGTACCGAAACCCCTTATTTACATATCTGCCACTGTGCAAGAGAATCCGCATAGGTGTTCGAGTGTTCGAACCGTATTGCGCAAGAAATGGTATGTAAACCCCGTATTTACATATCTGCCACTGTGCAGGAGAATCCGTATAGGTGTTCGAGTGTTCGAACCGTAATGCGCAAGAAATGGTATGGAAACCCCGTATTTACATATCTGCCACTGCGCAGGAGAATCCGTAGAGGTGTTCGAGTGTTCGAACCGTAATGCGCAAGAAATGGAACGGAAACCCCGTATTTACATATCTGCCACTGTGCAGGAGAATCCGTATAGGTGTTCTAGTGTTCGAACCGTAATGCGCAAGAAATGGTACGGAAACCCCGTATTTACATATCTGCCACTGTGTAGGAGAATCCGTATAGCTGTTCGAGTGTTCGAACCGTAATGCGCAAGAAATGGTACTGAAACCCCGTATTTACATATCTGCCACTGTGTAGGAGAATCCGCATAGGTGTTCGAGTGTTCGAACTGTAATGCGCAAGAAATGGTATGTAAACCCCGTATTTACATATCTGCCACTGTGCAGGAGAATCCGTATAGGTGTTCGAGTGTTCGAACCGTAATGCGCAAGAAATGGTACGGAAACCCCGTATTCACATATCTGCGACTGTGCCGGAGAATCCGCATAGGTGTTCAAGTGTTCGAACCGTAATGCGCAAGAAATGGTATGTAAACCCCGTATTTACATATCTGCCACTGTGCACAAGAATCCGCATAGGTGTTCGAGTGTTCGAACCGTAATGCGCAAGAAATGGTACCGAAACCCCGTATTTACATATCTGCCACTGTGCAGGAGAATCCGCATAGGTGTTCGAGTGTTCGAACCGTAATGCGCAAGAAATGGTATGTAAACCCCGTATTTACATATCTGCCACTGTGCAGGAGAATCCGCATAGGTGTTCGAGTGTTCGAACCGTAATGCGCAAGAAATGGTATGTAAACCCCGTATTTACATATCTGACACTGTGCAGGAGAATCCGTATAGGTTTTCGAGTGTTCCAACCGTAATGCGCAAGAAATGGTACCGAAACCCCGTATTTACATATCTGCCACTGTGCAGGAGAATACGTATAGGTGTTCGAGTGTTCGAACCGTAATGCGCAAGAAATGGTACCGAAATCCCGTATTTACATATCTGCCGCTGTGCAGGAGAATCCGGATAGGTGTTCGAGTGTTCGAACCGTAATGCGAAAGAAATGGTACCGACACCCCGTATTTACATATCTGGCATTGTGCAGGAGAATCTGCATAGGTGTTCGAGTGTTCGAACCGTATTGCGCAAGAAATGGTATGTAAACCCCGTATTTACATATCTGCCACTGTGCAGGAGAATCCGTATAGGTGTTCGAGTGTTCGAACCGTAATGCGCAAGAAATGGTACCGAAACCCCGTATTTACATATCTGCCACTGTGCTGGAGAATCCGTATAGGTGTTCGAGTGTTCGAACCGTAATGCGCAAGAAATGGTACCGAAACCCCGTATTTATATATCTGCCACTGTGTAGAAGAATCCGTAAAGGTGTTCGAGTTTTCGAACCGTAATGCGCAAGAAATGGTACCGAAACCCCGTATTTACATATCTGCCACTGTGCAGGATAATCCGGATAGGTGTTCGAGTGTTCGAACCGTAATGCGCAAGAAATGGTACCGAAACCCCGTATTTACATATCTGCCACTGTGCAGGAGAATCCGCATAGGTGTTCGAGTGTTCGAACCGTATTGCGCAAGAAATGGTATGTAAACCCCGTATTTACATATATGCCACTGTGCAGGAGAATCCGTATAGGTGTTCGAGTGTTCGAACCGTAATGCGCAAGAAATGGTACCGAAACCTCGTATTTACATATCTGCCACTGTGCTGGAGAATCCGTATAGGTGTTCGAGTGTTCGAACCGTAATGCGCAAAAAATGGTACCGAAACCCCGTATTTACATATCTGCCACTGTGCAGGAGAATCCGTATAGGTGTTCGAGTGTTCGAACCGTAATGCGCAAGAAATGGTACCGAAACCCCGTATTTACATATCTGCCACTGTGCAGGAGAATCCGCAAAGGTGTTCGATTGTTCGAACCGTATTGCGCAAGAAATGGTATGTAAACCCCGTATTTACATATCTGCCACTGTTTAGGAGAATCCGTATTGGTGTTCGAGTGTTCGAACCGTAATGCGCAAGAAATGGTACCGAAACCCCGTATTTACATATCTGCCACTGTGCAGGAGAATCCGCATAGGTGTTTGAGTGTTCGAACCGTAATGCGCAAGAAATGGTATGTAAACCCCGTATTTACATATCTGCCACTGTGCAGGAGAATCCGTATAGGTGTTCGAGTGTTCGAACCTTAATGCGCTAGAAATGGTACGGAAACCCCGTATTTACATATCTGCCACTGTGCAGGAGAATCCGCATAGGTGTTCGAGTGTTCGAACCGTAATGCGCAAGAAATGGTATGTAAACCCCGTATTTACATATCTGCCACTGTGCAGGAGAATCCGTTTAGGTGTTCGAGTTTTCCAACCGTAATGCCCAAGAAATGGTACCGAAACCCCGTATTTACATATCTGCTACTGTGCAGGAGAATCCGTATAGGTGTTCGAGTGTTCGAACCGTAATGCGCAAGAAATGGTACCGAAATCCCGTATTTACATATCTGCCACTGTGCAGGAGAATCCGGATAGGTGTTTGAGTGTTCGAACCGTAATGCGCAAGAAATGGTACCGAAACCCCTTATTTACATATCTGCCACTGTGCAAGAGAATCCGCATAGGTGTTCGAGTGTTCGAACCGTATTGCGCAAGAAATGGTATGTAAACCCCGTATTTACATATCTGCCACTGTGCAGGAGAATCCGTATAGGTGTTCGAGTGTTCGAACCGTAATGCGCAAGAAATGGTATGTAAACCCCGTATTTACATATCTGCCACTGTGCAGGAGAATCCGTATAGGTGTTCGAGTGTTCCAACCGTAATGCGCAAGAAATGGTACCGAAACCCCGTGTTTACATATCTGCCACTGTGCAGGAGAATCCGTATAGGTGTTCGAGTGTTCGAACCGTAATGCGCAAGAAATGGTACCGAAATCCCGTATTTACATATCTGCCACTGTGCAGGAGAATCCGGATAGGTGTTCGAGTGTTCGAACCGTAATGCGAAAGAAATCGTACCGAAACCCCGTATTTACATATCTGCCACTGTGCAGGAGAATCTGCATAGGTGTTCGAGTGTTCGAACCGTAATGCGCAAGAAATGGTATGTAAACCTCGTATTTACATATCTGCCACTGTGCAGGAGAATCCGTATAGGTGTTCGAGTGTTCGAACCGTAATGCGCAAGAAATGGTACCGAAACCCCGTATTTACATATCTGCCACTGTGCAGGAGAATCCGTAAAGGTGTTCGAGTGTTCGAACCGTAATGCGCAAGAAATGGTACCGAAACCCCGTATTTACATATCTGCCACTTTGCAGGAGAATCCGGATAGGTGTTCGAGTGTTCGAACCGTAATGCGCAAGAAATGGTACCGAAACCCCGTATTTACATATCTGCCACTGTGCAGGAGAATCCGCATAGGTGTTCGAGTGTTCGAACCGTATTGCGCAAGAAATGGTATGTAAACCCCGTATTTACATATCTGCCACTGTTCAGGAGAATCCGTATAGGTGTTCGAGTGTTCGAACCGTAATGCGCAAGAAATGGTATGTAAACTCCGTATTTACATATCTGCCACTGTGCAGGAGAATCCGTATAGGTGTTCGAGTGTTCGAACCGTAAAGCGTGAGAAATGGTATGTAAACCCCGTATTTACATATCTGCCACTATGCAGGAGAATCCGTATAGGTGTTCGAGTGTTCGAACCGTAATGCGCAAGAAATGGTATGTAAACCCCGTATTTACATATCTGCCACTGTGCAGGAGAATCCGTATAGGTGTTCGAGTGTTCCAACCGTAATGCGCAAGAAATGGTACCGAAACCCCGTGTTTACATATCTGCCACTATGCAGGAGAATCCGTATAGGTGTTCGAGTGTTCGAACCGTAATGCGCAAGAAATGGTACCCAAATACCGTATTTACATATCTGCCACTGTGCAGGAGAATCCGGATAGGTGTTCGAGTGTTCGAACCGTAATGCGAAAGAAATCGTACCGAAACCCCGTATTTACATATCTGCCACTGTGCAGGAGAATCGGCATAGGTGTTCGAGTGTTCGAACCGTATTGCGCAAGAAATGGTATGTAAACCCCGTATTTACGTATCTGCCACTCTGCAGGAGAATCCGTATAGGTGTTCGAGTGTTCGAACCGTAATGCGCAAGAAATGGTACCGAAACCCCGTATTTACATATCTGCCACTGTGTAGGAGAATCCGTAAAGGTGTTCGAGTGTTCGAACCGTAATGCGCAAGAAATGGTACCGAAACCCCGTATTTACATATCTGCCACTTTGCAGGAGAATCCGGATAGGTGTTCGAGTGTTCGAACCGTAATGCGCAAGAAATGGTACCGAAACCCCGTATTTACATATCTGCCACTGTGCAGGAGAATCCGGATAGGTGTTCGAGTGTTCGAACCGTAATGCGCAAGAAATGGTACCGAAACCCCGTATTTACATATCTGCCACTGTGTAGGAGAATCCGCATAGGTGTTCGAGTGTTCGAACCGTAATGCGCAAGAAATGGTTTGTAAACCCCGTATTTACATATCTGCCACTGTGCAGGAGAATCAGCATAGGTGTTCGAGTGTTCGAACCGTAATGCGCAAGAAATGGTATGTAAACCCCGTATTTACATATCTGCCACTGTGCAGGAGAATCCGTATAGGTGTTCGAGTGTTCCAACCGTAATGCGCAAGAAATGGTACCGAAACCCCGTGTTTACATATCTGCTACTGTGCAGGAGAATCCGTATAGGTGTTCGAGTGTTCGAACCGTAATGCGCAAGAAGTGGTACCGAAATCCCGTATTTACATATCTGCCACTGTGCAGGAGAATCCGGATAGGTGTTCGAGTGTTCGAACCGTAATGCGCAAGAAATGGTACCGAAACCCCGTATTTACATATCTGCCACTGTGCAGGAGAATCCGGATAGGTGTTCGAGTGTTCGAACCGTAATGCGCAAGAAATCGTACCGAAACCCCGTATTTACATATCTGCCACTGTGTAGGAGAATCCGCATAGGTGTTCGAGTGTTCAAACCGTAATGCGCAAGAAATGGTTTGTAAACCCCGTATTTACATATCTGCCACTGTGCAGGAGAATCAGCATAGGTGATCGAGTGTTCGAACCGTAATGCGCAAGAAATGGTATGTAAACCCCGTATTTACATATCTGCCACTGTGCAGGAGAATCCGTATAGGTGTTCGAGTGTTCCAACCGTAATGCGCAAGAAATGGTACCGAAACCCCGTGTTTACATATCTGCCACTGTGCAGGAGAATCCGTATAGGTGTTCGAGTGTTCGAACCGTAATGCGCAAGAAATGGTACCGAAATCCCGTATTTACATATCTGCCACTGTGCAGGAGAATCCGGATAGGTGTTCGAGTGTTCGAACCGTAATGCGAAAGAAATCGTACCGAAACCCCGTATTTACATATCTGCCACTGTGCAGGAGAATCTGCATAGGTGTTCGAGTGTTCGAACCGTATTGCGCAAGAAATGGTATGTAAACCCCGTATTTACATATCTGCCACTGTGCAGGAGAATCCGTATAGGTGTTCGAGTGTTCGAACCGTAATGCGCAAGAAATGGTACCGAAACCCCGTATTTACATATCTGCCACTGTGCAGGAGAATCCGTAAAGGTGTTCGAGTGTTCGAACCGTAATGCGCAAGAAATGGTACCGAAACCCCGTATTTACATATCTGCCACTTTGCAGGAGAATCCGGATAGGTGTTCGAGTGTTCGAACCGTAATGCGCAAGAAATGGTACCGAAACCCCGTATTTACATATCTGCCACTGTGCAGGAGAATCCGCATAGGTGTTCGAGTGTTCGAACCGTATTGCGCAAGAAATGGTATGTAAACCCCGTATTTACATATCTGCCACTGTGCAGGAGAATCCGTATAGGTGTTCGAGTGTTCGAACCGTAATGCGCAAGAAATAGTACCGAAACCCCGTATTTACATATCTGCCACTGTGCTGGAGAATCCGTATAGGTGTTCGAGTGTTCGAACCGTAATGCGCAAAAAATGGTACCGAAACCCCGTATTTACATATCTGCCACTGTGCAGGAGAATCCGTATAGGTGTTCGAGTGTTCGAACCGTAATGCGCAAGAAATGGTACCGAAACCCCGTATTTACATATCTGCCACTGTGCAGGAGAATCCGCATAGGTGTTCGAGTGTTCGAACCGTATTGCGCAAGAAATGGTATGTAAACCCCGTATTTACATATCTGCCACTGTTTAGGAGAATCCGTAGAGGTGTTCGAGTGTTCGAACCGTAATGCGCATGAAATGGTACCGAAACCCCGTATTTACATATCTACCACTGTGCAGGAGAATCCGTATAGGTGTTCGAGTGTTCGAATCGTAATGCGCAAGAAATGGTACCAAAACCCCGTATTTACATATCTGCCACTGTGCAGGAGAATCCGCATAGGTGTTCGAGTGTTCGAACCGTATTGCGCAAGAAATGGTATGTAAACCCCGTATTTACATATATGCCACTGTGCAGGAGAATCCGTATAGGTGTTCGAGTGTTCGAACCGTAATGCGCAAGAAATGGTACCGAAACCCCGTATTTACATATCTGCCACTGTGCAGGGGAATCCGCATAGGTGTTCGAGTGTTCGAACCGTAATGCGCAAGAATTGGTATGTAAACCCCGTATTTACATATCTGCCACTGTGCAGGAGAATCCGTATAGGTGTTCGAGTGTTCGAACCGTAATGCGCTAGAAATGGTACGGAAACCCGTATTTACATATCTGCCACTGTGCAGGAGAATCCGCATAGGTGTTCGAGTGTTCGAACCGTAATGCGCAAGAAATGGTATGTAAACCCCGTATTTACATATCTGCCACTGTGCAGGAGAACCCGTATAGGTGTTCGAGTGTTCCAACCGTAATGCGCAAGAAATGGTACCGAAACCCCGTATTTACATATCTGCCACTGTGTAGGAGAATCCGTATAGGTGTTCGAGTGTTCGAACCGTAATGCGCAAGAAATGGTACCGAAACCCCGTATTTACATATCTACCACTGTGCAGGAGAATCCGGATAGGTGTTCGAGTGTTCGAACCGTAATGCGCAAGAAATGGTACCGAAACCCCGTATTTACATATCTGCCACTGTGTAGGAGAATCCGCATAGGTGTTCGAGTGTTCGAACCGTAATGCGCAAGAAATGGAATGTAAACCCCGTATTTACATATCTGCCACTGTGCAGGAGAATCAGCATAGGTGTTCAAGTGTTCGAACCGTAATGCGCAAGAAATGGTATGTAAACCCCGTATTTACATATCTGCCACTGTGCAGGAGAATCCGTATAGGTGTTCGAGTGTTCCAACCGTAATGCGCAAGAAATGGTACCGAAACCCCGTGTTTACATATCTGCCACTGTGCAGGAGAATCCGTATAGGTGTTCGAGTGTTCGAACCGTAATGCGCAAGAAATGGTACCGAAATCCCGTATTTACATATCTGCCACTGTGCAGGAGAATCCGGATAGGTGTTCGAGTGTTCGAACCGTAATGCGAAAGAAATCGTACTCAAACACCGTATTTACATATCTGCCACTGTGCAGGAGAATCTGCATAGGTGTTCGAGTGTTCGAACCGTATTGCGCAAGAAATGGTATGTAAACCCCGTATTTACATATCTGCCACTGTTTAGGAGAATCCGTAGAGGTGTTCGAGTGTTCGAACCGTAATGCGTAAGAAATGGTACCGAAACCCCGTATTTACATATCTACCACTGTGCAGGAGAATCCGTATAGGTGTTCGAGTGTTCGAATCGTAATGCGCAAGAAATGGTACCGAAACCCCGTATTTACATATCTGCCACTGTGCAGGAGAATCCGCATAGGTGTTCGAGTGTTCGAACCGTATTGCGCAAGAAATGGTATGTAAACCCCGTATTTACATATCTGCCACTGTGCAGGAGAATCCGTATAGGTGTTCGAGTGTTCGAACCGTAATGCGCAAGAAATGGTACCGAAACCCCGTATTTACATATCTGCCACTGTGCAGGGGAATCCGCATAGGTGTTCGAGTGTTCGAACCGTAATGCGCAAGAAATGGTATGTAAACCCCGTATTTACATATCTGCCACTGTGCAGGAGAATCCGTATAGGTGTTCGAGTGTTCGAACCGTAATGCGCTAGAAATGGTACGGAAACCCGTATTTACATATCTGCCACTGTGCAGGAGAATCCGCATAGGTGTTCGAGTGTTCGAACCGTAATGCGCAAGAAATGGTATGTAAACCCCGTATTTACATATCTGCCACTGTGCAGGAGAACCCGTATAGGTGTTCGAGTGTTCCAACCGTAATGCGCAAGAAATGGTACCGAAACCCCGTATTTACATATCTGCCACTGTGCAGGAGAATCCGTATAGGTGTTCGAGTGTTCGAACCGTAATGCGCAAGAAATGGTTTGTAAACCCCGTATTTACATATCTGCCACTGTGCAGGAGAATCAGCATAGGTGATCGAGTGTTCGAACCGTAATGCGCAAGAAATGGTATGTAAACCCCGTATTTACATATCTGCCACTGTGCAGGAGAACCCGTATAGGTGTTCGAGTGTTCCAACCGTAATGCGCAAGAAATGGTACCGAAACCCCGTATTTACATATCTGCCACTGTGTAGGAGAATCCGTATAGGTGTTCGAGTGTTCGAACCGTAATGCGCAAGAAATGGTACCGAAACCCCGTATTTACATATCTACCACTGTGCAGGAGAATCCGGATAGGTGTTCGAGTGTTCGAACCGTAATGCGCAAGAAATGGTACCGAAACCCCGTATTTACATATCTGCCACTGTGCAGGAGAATCCGTATAGGTGTTCGAGTGTTCAAACCGTAATGCGCAAGAAATGGTTTGTAAACCCCGTATTTACATATCTGCCACTGTGCAGGAGAATCAGCATAGGTGATCGAGTGTTCGAACCGTAATGCGCAAGAAATGGTATGTAAACCCCGTATTTACATATCTGCCACTGTGCAGGAGAATCCGTATAGGTGTTCGAGTGTTCCAACCGTAATGCGCAAGAAATGGTACCGAAACCCCGTGTTTACATATCTGCCACTGTGCAGGAGAATCCGTATAGGTGTTCGAGTGTTCGAACCGTAATGCGCAAGAAATGGTACCGAAATCCCGTATTTACATATCTGCCACTGTGCAGGAGAATCCGGATAGGTGTTCGAGTGTTCGAACCGTAATGCGAAAGAAATCGTACCGAAACCCCGTATTTACATATCTGCCACTGTGCAGGAGAATCTGCATAGGTGTTCGAGTGTTCGAACCGTATTGCGCAAGAAATGGTATGTAAACCCCGTATTTACATATCTGCCACTGTGCAGGAGAATCCGTATAGGTGTTCGAGTGTTCGAACCGTAATGCGCAAGAAATGGTACCGAAACCCCGTATTTACATATCTGCCACTGTGCAGGAGAATCCGTAAAGGTGTTCGAGTGTTCGAACCGTAATGCGCAAGAAATGGTACCGAAACCCCGTATTTACATATCTGCCACTTTGCAGGAGAATCCGGATAGGTGTTCGAGTGTTCGAACCGTAATGCGCAAGAAATGGTACCGAAACCCCGTATTTACATATCTGCCACTGTGCAGGAGAATCCGCATAGGTGTTCGAGTGTTCGAACCGTATTGCGCAAGAAATGGTATGTAAACCCCGTATTTACATATCTGCCACTGTGCAGGAGAATCCGTATAGGTGTTCGAGTGTTCGAACCGTAATGCGCAAGAAATAGTACCGAAACCCCGTATTTACATATCTGCCACTGTGCTGGAGAATCCGTATAGGTGTTCGAGTGTTCGAACCGTAATGCGCAAAAAATGGTACCGAAACCCCGTATTTACATATCTGCCACTGTGCAGGAGAATCCGTATAGGTGTTCGAGTGTTCGAACCGTAATGCGCAAGAAATGGTACCGAAACCCCGTATTTACATATCTGCCACTGTGCAGGAGAATCCGCATAGGTGTTCGAGTGTTCGAACCGTATTGCGCAAGAAATGGTATGTAAACCCCGTATTTACATATCTGCCACTGTTTAGGAGAATCCGTAGAGGTGTTCGAGTGTTCGAACCGTAATGCGCAAGAAATGGTACCGAAACCCCGTATTTACATATCTACCACTGTGCAGGAGAATCCGTATAGGTGTTCGAGTGTTCGAATCGTAATGCGCAAGAAATGGTACCAAAACCCCGTATTTACATATCTGCCACTGTGCAGGAGAATCCGCATAGGTGTTCGAGTGTTCGAACCGTATTGCGCAAGAAATGGTATGTAAACCCCGTATTTACATATATGCCACTGTGCAGGAGAATCCGTATAGGTGTTCGAGTGTTCGAACCGTAATGCGCAAGAAATGGTACCGAAACCCCGTATTTACATATCTGCCACTGTGCAGGGGAATCCGCATAGGTGTTCGAGTGTTCGAACCGTAATGCGCAAGAATTGGTATGTAAACCCCGTATTTACATATCTGCCACTGTGCAGGAGAATCCGTATAGGTGTTCGAGTGTTCGAACCGTAATGCGCTAGAAATGGTACGGAAACCCGTATTTACATATCTGCCACTGTGCAGGAGAATCCGCATAGGTGTTCGAGTGTTCGAACCGTAATGCGCAAGAAATGGTATGTAAACCCCGTATTTACATATCTGCCACTGTGCAGGAGAACCCGTATAGGTGTTCGAGTGTTCCAACCGTAATGCGCAAGAAATGGTACCGAAACCCCGTATTTACATATCTGCCACTGTGTAGGAGAATCCGTATAGGTGTTCGAGTGTTCGAACCGTAATGCGCAAGAAATGGTACCGAAACCCCGTATTTACATATCTACCACTGTGCAGGAGAATCCGGATAGGTGTTCGAGTGTTCGAACCGTAATGCGCAAGAAATGGTACCGAAACCCCGTATTTACATATCTGCCACTGTGTAGGAGAATCCGCATAGGTGTTCGAGTGTTCGAACCGTAATGCGCAAGAAATGGAATGTAAACCCCGTATTTACATATCTGCCACTGTGCAGGAGAATCAGCATAGGTGTTCAAGTGTTCGAACCGTAATGCGCAAGAAATGGTATGTAAACCCCGTATTTACATATCTGCCACTGTGCAGGAGAATCCGTATAGGTGTTCGAGTGTTCCAACCGTAATGCGCAAGAAATGGTACCGAAACCCCGTGTTTACATATCTGCCACTGTGCAGGAGAATCCGTATAGGTGTTCGAGTGTTCGAACCGTAATGCGCAAGAAATGGTACCGAAATCCCGTATTTACATATCTGCCACTGTGCAGGAGAATCCGGATAGGTGTTCGAGTGTTCGAACCGTAATGCGAAAGAAATCGTACTCAAACACCGTATTTACATATCTGCCACTGTGCAGGAGAATCTGCATAGGTGTTCGAGTGTTCGAACCGTATTGCGCAAGAAATGGTATGTAAACCCCGTATTTACATATCTGCCACTGTTTAGGAGAATCCGTAGAGGTGTTCGAGTGTTCGAACCGTAATGCGTAAGAAATGGTACCGAAACCCCGTATTTACATATCTACCACTGTGCAGGAGAATCCGTATAGGTGTTCGAGTGTTCGAATCGTAATGCGCAAGAAATGGTACCGAAACCCCGTATTTACATATCTGCCACTGTGCAGGAGAATCCGCATAGGTGTTCGAGTGTTCGAACCGTATTGCGCAAGAAATGGTATGTAAACCCCGTATTTACATATCTGCCACTGTGCAGGAGAATCCGTATAGGTGTTCGAGTGTTCGAACCGTAATGCGCAAGAAATGGTACCGAAACCCCGTATTTACATATCTGCCACTGTGCAGGGGAATCCGCATAGGTGTTCGAGTGTTCGAACCGTAATGCGCAAGAAATGGTATGTAAACCCCGTATTTACATATCTGCCACTGTGCAGGAGAATCCGTATAGGTGTTCGAGTGTTCGAACCGTAATGCGCTAGAAATGGTACGGAAACCCGTATTTACATATCTGCCACTGTGCAGGAGAATCCGCATAGGTGTTCGAGTGTTCGAACCGTAATGCGCAAGAAATGGTATGTAAACCCCGTATTTACATATCTGCCACTGTGCAGGAGAACCCGTATAGGTGTTCGAGTGTTCCAACCGTAATGCGCAAGAAATGGTACCGAAACCCCGTATTTACATATCTGCCACTGTGCAGGAGAATCCGTATAGGTGTTCGAGTGTTCGAACCGTAATGCGCAAGAAATGGTACCGAAACCCCGTATTTACATATCTACCACTGTGCAGGAGAATCCGGATAGGTGTTCGAGTGTTCGAACCGTAATGCGCAAGAAATGGTACCGAAACCCCGTATTTACATATCTGCCACTGTGTAGGAGAATCCGCATAGGTGTTCGAGTGTTCGAACCGTAATGCGCAAGAAATGGAATGTAAACCCCGTATTTACATATCTGCCACTGTGCAGGAGAATCAGCATAGGTGTTCAAGTGTTCGAACCGTAATGCGCAAGAAATGGTATGTAAACCCCGTATTTACATATCTGCCACTGTGCAGGAGAATCCGTATAGGTGTTCGAGTGTTCCAACCGTAATGCGCAAGAAATGGTACCGAAACCCCGTGTTTACATATCTGCCACTGTGCAGGAGAATCCGTATAGGTGTTCGAGTGTTCGAACCGTAATGCGCAAGAAATGGTACCGAAATCCCGTATTTACATATCTGCCACTGTGCAGGAGAATCCGGATAGGTGTTCGAGTGTTCGAACCGTAATGCGAAAGAAATCGTACCGAAACCCCGTATTTACATATCTGCCACTGTGCAGGAGAATCTGCATAGGTGTTCGAGTGTTCGAACCGTATTGCGCAAGAAATGGTATGTAAACCCCGTATTTACATATCTGCCACTGTGCAGGAGAATCCGTATAGGTGTTCGAGTGTTCGAACCGTAATGCGCAAGAAATGGTGCCGAAACCCCGTATTTACATATCTGCCACTGTGCTGGAGAATCCGTATACGTGTTCGAGTGTTCGAACCGTAATGCGCAAGAAATGGTACCGAAACCCCGTATTTACATATCTGCCACTGTGCAGGAGAATCCGTAAAGGTGTTCGAGTGTTCGAACCGTAATGCGCAAGAAATGGTACCGAAACCCCGTATTTACATATCTGCCACTGTGCAGGAGAATCCGAATAGGTGTTCGAGTGTTCGAACCGTAATGCGCAAGAAATGGTACCGAAACCCCGTATTTACATATCTGCCACTGTGCAGGGGAATCCGCATAGGTGTTCGAGTGTTCGAACCGTAATGCGCAAGAAATGGTACGTAAACCCCGTATTTACATATCTGCCACTGTGCAGGAGAATCCGTATAGGTGTTCGAGTGTTCGAACCGTAATGCGCTAGAAATGGTACGGAAACCCGTATTTACATATCTGCCACTGTGCAGGAGAATCCGCATAGGTGTTCGAGTGTTCGAACCGTAATGCGCAAGAAATGGTATGTAAACCCCGTATTTACATATCTGCCACTGTGCAGGAGAACCCGTATAGGTGTTCGAGTGTTCCAACCGTAATGCGCAAGAAATGGTACCGAAACCCCGTATTTACATATCTGCCACTGTGCAGGAGAATCCGTATAGGTGTTCGAGTGTTCGAACCGTAATGCGCAAGAAATGGTACCGAAACCCCGTATTTACATATCTACCACTGTGCTGGAGAATCCGGATAGGTGTTCGAGTGTTCGAACCGTAATGCGCAAGAAATGGTACCGAAACCCCGTATTTACATATCTGCCACTGTGTAGGAGAATCCACATAGGTGTTCGAGTGTTCGAACCGTAATGCGCAAGAAATGGAATGTAAACCCCGTATTTACATATCTGCCACTGTGCAGGAGAATCAGCATAGGTGTTCAAGTGTTCGAACCGTAATGCGCAAGAAATGGTATGTAAACCCCGTATTTACATATCTGCCACTGTGCAGGAGAATCCGTATAGGTGTTCGAGTGTTCCAACCGTAATGCGCAAGAAATGGTACCGAAACCCCGTGTTTACATATCTGCCACTGTGCAGGAGAATCCGTATAGGTGTTCGAGTGTTCGAACCGTAATGCGCAAGAAATGGTACCGAAATCCCGTATTTACATATCTGCCACTGTGCAGGATTATCCGGATAGGTGTTCGAGTGTTCGAACCGTAATGCGAAAGAAATCGTACCGAAACCCCGTATTTACATATCTGCCACTGTGCAGGAGAATCTGCATAGGTGTTCGAGTGTTCGAACCGTATTGCGCAAGAAATGGTATGTAAACCCCGTATTTACATATCTGCCACTGTGCAGGAGAATCCGTATAGGTGTTCGAGTGTTCGAACCGTAATGCGCAAGAAATGGTGCCGAAACCCCGTATTTACATATCTGCCACTGTGCTGGAGAATCCGTATACGTGTTCGAGTGTTCGAACCGTAATGCGCAAGAAATGGTACCGAAACCCCGTATTTACATATCTGCCACTGTGCAGGAGAATCCGTAAAGGTGTTCGAGTGTTCGAACCGTAATGCGCAAGAAATGGTACCGAAACCCCGTATTTACATATCTGCCACTGTGCAGGAGAATCCGGATAGGTGTTCGAGTGTTCGAACCGTAATACGCAAGAAATGGTACCGAAACCCCGTATTTACATATCTGCCACTGTGCAGGAGAATCCGCATAGGTGTTCGAGTGTTCGAACCGTATTGCGCAAGAAATGGTATGTAAACCCCGTATTTACATATCTGCCACTGTGCAGGAGAATCCGTATAGGTGTTCGAGTGTTCGAACCGTAATGCGCAAGAAATGGTACCGAAACCCCGTATTTACATATCTGCCACTGTGCTGGAGAATCTGTATAGGTGTTCGAGTGTTCGAACCGTAATGCGCAAAAAATGGTACCGAAACCCCGTATTTACATATCTGCCACTGTGCAGGAGAATCCGTACAGGTGTTCGAGTGTTCGAACCGTAATGCGCAAGAAATGGTACCGAAACCCCGTATTTACATATCTGCCACTGTGCAGGAGAATCCGCATAGGTGTTCGAGTGTTCGAACCGTATTGCGCAAGAAATGGTATGTAAACCCCGTATTTACATATCTGCCACTGTTTAGGAGAATCCGTATAGGTGTTCGAGTGTTCGAACCGTAATGCGCAAGAAATGGTGCCGAAACCCCGTATTTACATATCTGCCACTGTGCAGGAGAATCCGTATAGGTGTTCGAGTGTTCGAATCGTAATGCGCAAGAAATGGTACCGAAACCCCGTATTTACATATCTGCCACTGTGCAGGAGAATCCGCATAGGTGTTCGAGTGTTCGAACCGTATTGCGCAAGAAATGGTATGTAAACCCCGTATTTACATATCTGCCACTGTGCAGGAGAATCCGTATAGGTGTTCGAGTGTTCAAACCGTAATGCGCAAGAAATGGTACCGAAACCCCGTATTTACATATCTGCCACTGTGCAGGGGAATCCGCATAGGTGTTCGAGTGTTCGAACCGTAATGCGCAAGGAATGGTATGTAAACCCCGTATTTACATATCTGCCACTGTGCAGGAGAATCCGTATAGGTGTTCGAGTGTTCGAACCGTAATGCGCCAAAAATGGTACGGAAACCCCGTATTTACATATCTGCCACTGTGCAGGAGAATCCGCATAGGTGTTCGAGTGTTCGAACCGTAATGCGCAAGAAATGGTATGTAAACCCCGTATTTACATATCTGCCACTGTGCAGGAGAATCCGTATAGGTGTTCGAGTTTTCCAACCGTAATGCGCAAGAAATGGTACCGAAACCCCGTATTTACATATCTGCTACTGTGCAGGATAATCCGTATAGGTGTTCGAGTGTTCGAACCGTAATGCGCAAGAAATGGTACCGAAACCCCGTATTTACATATCTGCCACTGTGCAGGAGAATTCGGATAGGTGTTTGAGTGTTCGAACCGTAATGCGCAAGAAATGGTACCGAAACCCCGTATTTACATATCTGCCACTGTGCAGGAGAATCCGCATAGGTGTTCGAGTGTTCGAACCGTATTGCGCAAGAAATGGTATGTAAACCCCGTATTTACATATCTGCCACTGTGCCGGAGAATCCGTATAGGTGTTCGAGTGTTCGAACCGTAATGCGCAAGAAATGGTATGGAAACCCCGTATTTACATATCTGCCACTGTGCAGGAGAATCCGTAGAGGTGTTCGAGTGTTCGAACCGTAATGCGCAAGAAATGGTACGGAAACCCCGTATTTACATATCAGCCACTGTGCAGGAGAATCCGTATAGGTGTTCGAGTGTTCGAACCGTAATGCGCAAGAAATGGTACCGAAACCCCGTATTTACATATCTGCCACTGTGTAGGAGAATCCGCATAGGTGTTCGAGTGTTCGAACCGTAATGCGCAAGAAATGGTACCGAAAACCCGTATTTACATATCTGCCACTGTGCAGGAGAATCCGTAAAGGTGTTCGAGTGTTCGAACCGTAATGCGCAAGAAATGGTACCGAAACCCCGTATTTACATATCTGCCACTGTGTAGGAGAATCCGGATAGGTGTTCGAGTGTTCGAACCGTAATGCGCAAGAAATGGTACCGAAACCCCGTATTTACATATCTGCCACTGTGCAGGAGAATCCGCATAGGTGTTCGAGTGTTCGAACCGTATTGCGCAAGAAATGGTATGTAAACCCCGTATTTACATATCTGCCACTGTGCAGGAGAATCCGTATAGGTGTTCGAGTGTTCGAACCGTAATGCGCAAGAAATGGTACCGAAACCCCGTATTTACATATCTGCCACTGTGCTGGAGAATCCGTATAGGTGTTCGAGTGTTCCAACCGTAATGCGCAAAAAATGGTACCGAAACCCCGTATTTACATATCTGCCACTGTGCAGGAGAATCCGTATAGGTGTTCGAGTGTTCGAACCGTAATGCGCAAGAAATGGTACCGAAACCCCGTGTTTACATATCTACCACTGTGCAGGAGAATCCGCATAGGTGTTCGAGTGTTCGAACCGTATTGCGCAAGAAATGGTATGTAAACCCCGTATTTACATATCTGCCACTGTTTAGGAGAATCCGTATAGGTGTTCGAGTGTTCGAACCGTAATGCGCAAGAAATGGTGCCGAAACCCCGTATTTACATATCTGCCACTGTGCAGGAGAATCCGTATAGGTGTTCGAGTGTTCGAATCGTAATGCGCAAGAAATGGTACCGAAACCCCGTATTTACATATCTGCCACTGTGCAGGAGAATCCGCATAGGTGTTCGAGTGTTCGAACCGTATTGCGCAAGAAATGGTATGTAAACCCCGTATTTACATATCTGCCACTGTGCAGGAGAATCCGTATAGGTGTTCGAGTGTTCGAACCGTAATGCGCAAGAAATGGTACCGAAACCCCGTATTTACATATCTGCCACTGTGCTGGAGAATCCGTATAGGTGTTCGAGTGTTCGAACCGTAATGCGCAAAAAATGGTACCGAAACCCCGTATTTACATATCTGCCACTGTGCAGGAGAATCCGTATAGGTGTTCGAGTGTTCGAACCGTAATGCGCAAGAAATGGTACGGAAACCCCGTATTTACATATCTGCCACTGTGCAGGAGAATCCGCATAGGTGTTCGAGTGTTCGAACCGTAATGCGCAAGAAATGGTTCCGAAATCCCGTATCTACATATCTGCCACTGTGCAGGAGAATCCGGATAGGTGTTCGAGTGTTCGAACCGTAATGCGAAAGAAATCGTACCGAAACCCCGTATTTACATATCTGCCACTGTGCAGGAGAATCTGCATAGGTGTTCGAGTGTTCGAACCGTATTGCGCAAGAAATGGTATGTAAACCCCGTATTTACATATCTGCCACTGTGCAGGAGAATCCGTATAGGTGTTCGAGTGGTCGAACCGTAATGCGCAAGAAATGGTGCCGAAACCCCGTATTTACATATCTGCCACTGTGCTGGAGAATCCGTATAGGTGTTCGACTGTTCGAACCGTAATGCGCAAGAAATGGTACCGAAACCCCATATTTACATATCTGCCACTGTGCAGGAGAATCCGTAAAGGTGTTCGAGTGTTCGAACCGTAATGCGCAAGAAATGGTACCGAAACCCCGTATTTACATATCTGCCACTGTGCAGGAGAATCCGGATAGGTGTTCGAGTGTTCGAACCGTAATGCGCAAGAAATGGTACCGAAACCCCGTATTTACATATCTGCCACTGTGCAGGAGAATCCGCATAGGTGTTCGAGTGTTCGAACCGTATTGCGCAAGAAATTGTATATAAACCCCGTATTTACATATCTGCCACTGTGCAGGAGAATCCGTATAGGTGTTCGAGTGTTCGAACCGTAATGCGTAAGAAATGGTACCGAAACCCCGTATTTACATATCTGCCACTGTGCTGGAGAATCCGTATAGGTGTTCGAGTGTTCGAACCGTAATGCGCAAAAAATGGTACCGAAACCCCGTATTTACATATCTGCCACTGTGCAGGAGAATCCGTATAGGTGTTCGAGTGTTCGAACCGTAATGCGCAAGAAATGGTACCGAAACCCCGTATTTACATATCTGCCACTGTGCAGGAGAATCCGCATAGGTGTTCGAGTGTTCGAACCGTATTGCGCAAGAAATGGTATGTAAACCCCGTATTTACATATCTGCCACTGTTTAGGGGAATCCGTATAGGTGTTCGAGTGTTCGAACCGTAATGCGCAAGAAATGGTGCCGAAACCCCGTATTTACATATCTGCCACTGTGCAGGAGAATCCGTATAGGTGTTCGAGTGTTCGAACCGTAATGCGCAAGAAATGGTACCGAAACCCCGTATTTACATATCTGCCACTGTGCTGGAGAATCCGTATAGGTGTTCGAGTGTTCGAACCGTAATGCGCAAAAAATGGTACCGAAACCCCGTATTTACATATCTGCCACTGTGCAGGAGAATCCGTATAGGTGTTCGAGTGTTCGAACCGTAATGCGCAAGAAATGGTACGGAAACCCCGTATTTACATATCTGCCACTCTGCAGGAGAATCCGCATAGGTGTTCGAGTGTTCGAACCGTAATGCGCAAGAAATGGTACCGAAATCCCGTATTTACAAATCTGCCACTGTGCAGGAGAATCCGGATAGGTGTTCGAGTGTTCGAACCGTAATGCGAAAGAAATCGTACCGAAACCCCGTATTTACATATCTGCCACTGTGCAGGAGAATCTGCATAGGTGTTCGAGTGTTCGAACCGTATTGCGCAAGAAATGGTATGTAAACCCCATATTTCCATCTCTGCCACTGTGCAGGAGAATCCATATAGGTGTTCGAGTGTTCGAACCGTAATGCGCAAGAAATGGTGCCGAAACCCCGTATTTACATATCTGCCACTGTGCTGGAGAATCCGTATAGGTGTTCGAGTGTTCGAACCGTAATGCGCAAGAAATGGTACCGAAACCCCGTATTTACATATCTGCCACTGTGCAGGAGAATCCGTAAAGGTGTTCGAGTGTTCGAACCGTAATGCGCAAGAAATGGTACCGAAACCCCGTATTTACATATCTGCCACTGTGCAGGAGAATCCGGATAGGTGTTCGAGTGTTCGAACCGTAATGCGCAAGAAATGGTACCGAAACCCCATATTTACATATCTGCCACTGTGCAGGAGAATCCGCATAGGTGTTCGAGTGTTCGAACCGTATTGCGCAAGAAATGGTATGTAAACCCCGTATTTACATATCTGCCACTGTGCAGGAGAATCCGTATAGGTGTTCGAGTGTTCGAACCGTAATGCGCAAGAAATGGTACCGAAACCCCGTATTTACATATCTGCCACTGTGGTGGAGAATCCGTATAGGTGTTCGAGTGTTCGAACCGTAATGCTCAAAAAATGGTACCGAAACCCCGTATTTACATATCTGCCACTGTGCAGGATAATCCGTATAGGTGTTCGAGTGTTCGAACCGTAATGCGCAAGAAATGGTACCGAAACCCCGTATTTACATATCTGCCACTGTGCAGGAGAATCCGCATAGGTGTTCGAGTGTTCGAACCGTATTGCGCAAGAAATGGTATGTAAACCCCGTATTTACATATCTGCCACTGTGCAGGAGAATCCGTATAGGTGTTCGAGTGTTCGAACCGTAATGCGCAAGAAATGGTACCGAAACCCCGTATTTACATATCTGCCACTGTGCTGGAGAATCCGTATAGGTGTTCGAGTGTTCGAACCGTAATGCGCAAAAAATGGTACCGAAACCCCGTATTTACATATCTGCAACTGTGGAGGAGAATCCGTATAGGTGTTCGAGTGTTCGAACCGTAATGCGCAAGAAATGGTACCGAAACCCCGTATTTACACATCTGCAACTGTGCAGGAGAATCCGTATAGGTGTTCGAGTGTTCGAACCGTAATGCGCAAGAAATGGTACCGAAACCCCGTATTTACATATCTGCCACTGTGCAGGAGAATCCGCATAGGTGTTCGAGTGTTCGAACCGTATTGCGCAAGAAATGGTATGTAAACCCCGTATTTACATATCTGCCACTGTTTAGGAGAATCCGTATAGGTGTTCGAGTGTTCGAACCGTAATGCGCAAGAAATGGTACCGAAACCCCGTATTTACATATCTGCCACTGTGCAGGAGAATCCGTATAGGTGTTCGAGTGTTCGAATCGTAATGCGCAAGAAATGGTACCGAAACCCCGTATTTACATATCTGCCACTGTGCAGGAGAATCCGCATAGGTGTTCGAGTGTTCGAACCGTATTGCGCAAGAAATGGTATGTAAACCCCGTATTTACATATCTGCCACTGTGCAGGAGAATCCGTATAGGTGTTCGAGTGTTCAAACCGTAATGCGCAAGAAATGGTACCGAAACCCCGTATTTACATATCTGCCACTGTGCAGGGGAATCCGCATAGGTGTTCGAGTGTTCGAACCGTAATGCGCAAGGAATGGTATGTAAACCCCGTATTTACATATCTGCCACTGTGCAGGAGAATCCGTATAGGTGTTCGAGTGTTCGAACCGTAATGCGCCAAAAATGGTACGGAAACCCCGTATTTACATATCTGCCACTGTGCAGGAGAATCCGCATAGGTGTTCGAGTGTTCGAACCGTAATGCGCAAGAAATGGTATGTAAACCCCGTATTTACATATCTGCCCCTGTGCAGGAGAATCCGTATAGGTGTTCGAGTTTTCCAACCGTAATGCGCAAGAAATGGTACCGAAACCCCGTATTTACATATCTGCTACTGTGCAGGATAATCCGTATAGGTGTTCGAGTGTTCGAACCGTAATGCGCAAGAAATGGTACCGAAACCCCGTATTTACATATCTGCCACTGTGCAGGAGAATTCGGATAGGTGTTTGAGTGTTCGAACCGTAATGCGCAAGAAATGGTACCGAAACCCCGTATTTACATATCTGCCACTGTGCAGGAGAATCCGCATAGGTGTTCGAGTGTTCGAACCGTATTGCGCAAGAAATGGTATGTAAACACCGTATTTACATATCTGCCACTGTGCCGGAGAATCCGTATAGGTGTTCGAGTGTTCGAACCGTAATGCGCAAGAAATGGTATGGAAACCCCGTATTTACATATCTGCCACTGCGCAGGAGAATCCGTAGAGGTGTTCGAGTGTTCGAACCGTAATGCGCAAGAAATGGTACGGAAACCCCGTATTTACATATCAGCCACTGTGCAGGAGAATCCGTATAGGTGTTCGAGTGTTCGAACCGTAATGCGCAAGAAATGGTACCGAAACCCCGTATTTACATATCTGCCACTGTGTAGGAGAATCCGCATAGGTGTTCGAGTGTTCGAACCGTAATGCGCAAGAAATGGTACCGAAAACCCGTATTTACATATCTGCCACTGTGCAGGAGAATCCGTAAAGGTGTTCGAGTGTTCGAACCGTAATGCGCAAGAAATGGTACCGAAACCCCGTATTTACATATCTGCCACTGTGTAGGAGAATCCGGATAGGTGTTCGAGTGTTCGAACCGTAATGCGCAAGAAATGGTACCGAAACCCCGTATTTACATATCTGCCACTGTGCAGGAGAATCCGCATAGGTGTTCGAGTGTTCGAACCGTATTGCGCAAGAAATGGTATGTAAACCCCGTATTTACATATCTGCCACTGTGCAGGAGAATCCGTATAGGTGTTCGAGTGTTCGAACCGTAATGCGCAAGAAATGGTACCGAAACCCCGTATTTACATATCTGCCACTGTGCTGGAGAATCCGTATAGGTGTTCGAGTGTTCGAACCGTAATGCACAAAAAATGGTACCGAAACCCCGTATTTACATATCTGCCACTGTGCAGGAGAATCCGTATAGGTGTTCGAGTGTTCGAACCGTAATGCGCAAGAAATGGTACCGAAACCCCGTGTTTACATATCTGCCACTGTGCAGGAGAATCCGCATAGGTGTTCGAGTGTTCGAACCGTATTGCGCAAGAAATGGTATGTAAACCCCGTATTTACATATCTGCCACTGTTTAGGAGAATCCGTATAGGTGTTCGAGTGTTCGAACCGTAATGCGCAAGAAATGGTGCCGAAACCCCGTATTTACATATCTGCCACTGTGCAGGAGAATCCGTATAGGTGTTCGAGTGTTCGAATCGTAATGCGCAAGAAATGGTACCGAAACCCCGTATTTACATATCTGCCACTGTGGTGGAGAATCCGTATAGGTGTTCGAGTGTTCGAACCGTAATGCTCAAAAAATGGTACCGAAACCCCGTATTTACATATCTGCCACTGTGCAGGATAATCCGTATAGGTGTTCGAGTGTTCGAACCGTAATGCGCAAGAAATGGTACCGAAACCCCGTATTTACATATCTGCCACTGTGCAGGAGAATCCGCATAGGTGTTCGAGTGTTCGAACCGTATTGCGCAAGAAATGGTATGTAAACCCCGTATTTACATATCTGCCACTGTGCAGGAGAATCCGTATAGGTGTTCGAGTGTTCGAACCGTAATGCGCAAGAAATGGTACCGAAACCCCGTATTTACATATCTGCCACTGTGCTGGAGAATCCGTATAGGTGTTCGAGTGTTCGAACCGTAATGCGCAAAAAATGGTACCGAAACCCCGTATTTACATATCTGCAACTGTGGAGGAGAATCCGTATAGGTGTTCGAGTGTTCGAACCGTAATGCGCAAGAAATGGTACCGAAACCCCGTATTTACACATCTGCAACTGTGCAGGAGAATCCGTATAGGTGTTCGAGTGTTCGAACCGTAATGCGCAAGAAATGGTACCGAAACCCCGTATTTACATATCTGCCACTGTGCAGGAGAATCCGCATAGGTGTTCGAGTGTTCGAACCGTATTGCGCAAGAAATGGTATGTAAACCCCGTATTTACATATCTGCCACTGTTTAGGAGAATCCGTATAGGTGTTCGAGTGTTCGAACCGTAATGCGCAAGAAATGGTACCGAAACCCCGTATTTACATATCTGCCACTGTGCAGGAGAATCCGTATAGGTGTTCGAGTGTTCGAATCGTAATGCGCAAGAAATGGTACCGAAACCCCGTATTTACATATCTGCCACTGTGCAGGAGAATCCGCATAGGTGTTCGAGTGTTCGAACCGTATTGCGCAAGAAATGGTATGTAAACCCCGTATTTACATATCTGCCACTGTGCAGGAGAATCCGTATAGGTGTTCGAGTGTTCAAACCGTAATGCGCAAGAAATGGTACCGAAACCCCGTATTTACATATCTGCCACTGTGCAGGGGAATCCGCATAGGTGTTCGAGTGTTCGAACCGTAATGCGCAAGGAATGGTATGTAAACCCCGTATTTACATATCTGCCACTGTGCAGGAGAATCCGTATAGGTGTTCGAGTGTTCGAACCGTAATGCGCCAAAAATGGTACGGAAACCCCGTATTTACATATCTGCCACTGTGCAGGAGAATCCGCATAGGTGTTCGAGTGTTCGAACCGTAATGCGCAAGAAATGGTATGTAAACCCCGTATTTACATATCTGCCCCTGTGCAGGAGAATCCGTATAGGTGTTCGAGTTTTCCAACCGTAATGCGCAAGAAATGGTACCGAAACCCCGTATTTACATATCTGCTACTGTGCAGGATAATCCGTATAGGTGTTCGAGTGTTCGAACCGTAATGCGCAAGAAATGGTACCGAAACCCCGTATTTACATATCTGCCACTGTGCAGGAGAATTCGGATAGGTGTTTGAGTGTTCGAACCGTAATGCGCAAGAAATGGTACCGAAACCCCGTATTTACATATCTGCCACTGTGCAGGAGAATCCGCATAGGTGTTCGAGTGTTCGAACCGTATTGCGCAAGAAATGGTATGTAAACCCCGTATTTACATATCTGCCACTGTGCCGGAGAATCCGTATAGGTGTTCGAGTGTTCGAACCGTAATGCGCAAGAAATGGTATGGAAACCCCGTATTTAAATATCTGCCACTGCGCAGGAGAATCCGTAGAGGTGTTCGAGTGTTCGAACCGTAATGCGCAAGAAATGGTACGGAAACCCCGTATTTACATATCAGCCACTGTGCAGGAGAATCCGTATAGGTGTTCGAGTGTTCGAACCGTAATGCGCAAGAAATGGTACCGAAACCCCGTATTTACATATCTGCCACTGTGTAGGAGAATCCGCATAGGTGTTCGAGTGTTCGAACCGTAATGCGCAAGAAATGGTACCGAAAACCCGTATTTACATATCTGCCACTGTGCAGGAGAATCCGTAAAGGTGTTCGAGTGTTCGAACCGTAATGCGCAAGAAATGGTACCGAAACCCCGTATTTACATATCTGCCACTGTGTAGGAGAATCCGGATAGGTGTTCGAGTGTTCGAACCGTAATGCGCAAGAAATGGTACCGAAACCCCGTATTTACATATCTGCCACTGTGCAGGAGAATCCGCATAGGTGTTCGAGTGTTCGAACCGTATTGCGCAAGAAATGGTATGTAAACCCCGTATTTACATATCTGCCACTGTGCAGGAGAATCCGTATAGGTGTTCGAGTGTTCGAACCGTAATGCGCAAGAAATGGTACCGAAACCCCGTATTTACATATCTGCCACTGTGCTGGAGAATCCGTATAGGTGTTCGAGTGTTCGAACCGTAATGCACAAAAAATGGTACCGAAACCCCGTATTTACATATCTGCCACTGTGCAGGAGAATCCGTATAGGTGTTCGAGTGTTCGAACCGTAATGCGCAAGAAATGGTACCGAAACCCCGTGTTTACATATCTGCCACTGTGCAGGAGAATCCGCATAGGTGTTCGAGTGTTCGAACCGTATTGCGCAAGAAATGGTATGTAAACCCCGTATTTACATATCTGCCACTGTTTAGGAGAATCCGTATAGGTGTTCGAGTGTTCGAACCGTAATGCGCAAGAAATGGTGCCGAAACCCCGTATTTACATATCTGCCACTGTGCAGGAGAATCCGTATAGGTGTTCGAGTGTTCGAATCGTAATGCGCAAGAAATGGTACCGAAACCCCGTATTTACATATCTGCCACTGTGGTGGAGAATCCGTATAGGTGTTCGAGTGTTCGAACCGTAATGCTCAAAAAATGGTACCGAAACCCCGTATTTACATATCTGCCACTGTGCAGGATAATCCGTATAGGTGTTCGAGTGTTCGAACCGTAATGCGCAAGAAATGGTACCGAAACCCCGTATTTACATATCTGCCACTGTGCAGGAGAATCCGCATAGGTGTTCGAGTGTTCGAACCGTATTGCGCAAGAAATGGTATGTAAACCCCGTATTTACATATCTGCCACTGTGCAGGAGAATCCGTATAGGTGTTCGAGTGTTCGAACCGTAATGCGCAAGAAATGGTACCGAAACCCCGTATTTACATATCTGCCACTGTGCTGGAGAATCCGTATAGGTGTTCGAGTGTTCGAACCGTAATGCGCAAAAAATGGTACCGAAACCCCGTATTTACATATCTGCAACTGTGGAGGAGAATCCGTATAGGTGTTCGAGTGTTCGAACCGTAATGCGCAAGAAATGGTACCGAAACCCCGTATTTACACATCTGCAACTGTGCAGGAGAATCCGTATAGGTGTTCGAGTGTTCGAACCGTAATGCGCAAGAAATGGTACCGAAACCCCGTATTTACATATCTGCCACTGTGCAGGAGAATCCGCATAGGTGTTCGAGTGTTCGAACCGTATTGCGCAAGAAATGGTATGTAAACCCCGTATTTACATATCTGCCACTGTTTAGGAGAATCCGTATAGGTGTTCGAGTGTTCGAACCGTAATGCGCAAGAAATGGTACCGAAACCCCGTATTTACATATCTGCCACTGTGCAGGAGAATCCGTATAGGTGTTCGAGTGTTCGAATCGTAATGCGCAAGAAATGGTACCGAAACCCCGTATTTACATATCTGCCACTGTGCAGGAGAATCCGCATAGGTGTTCGAGTGTTCGAACCGTATTGCGCAAGAAATGGTATGTAAACCCCGTATTTACATATCTGCCACTGTGCAGGAGAATCCGTATAGGTGTTCGAGTGTTCAAACCGTAATGCGCAAGAAATGGTACCGAAACCCCGTATTTACATATCTGCCACTGTGCAGGGGAATCCGCATAGGTGTTCGAGTGTTCGAACCGTAATGCGCAAGGAATGGTATGTAAACCCCGTATTTACATATCTGCCACTGTGCAGGAGAATCCGTATAGGTGTTCGAGTGTTCGAACCGTAATGCGCCAAAAATGGTACGGAAACCCCGTATTTACATATCTGCCACTGTGCAGGAGAATCCGCATAGGTGTTCGAGTGTTCGAACCGTAATGCGCAAGAAATGGTATGTAAACCCCGTATTTACATATCTGCCCCTGTGCAGGAGAATCCGTATAGGTGTTCGAGTTTTCCAACCGTAATGCGCAAGAAATGGTACCGAAACCCCGTATTTACATATCTGCTACTGTGCAGGATAATCCGTATAGGTGTTCGAGTGTTCGAACCGTAATGCGCAAGAAATGGTACCGAAACCCCGTATTTACATATCTGCCACTGTGCAGGAGAATTCGGATAGGTGTTTGAGTGTTCGAACCGTAATGCGCAAGAAATGGTACCGAAACCCCGTATTTACATATCTGCCACTGTGCAGGAGAATCCGCATAGGTGTTCGAGTGTTCGAACCGTATTGCGCAAGAAATGGTATGTAAACCCCGTATTTACATATCTGCCACTGTGCCGGAGAATCCGTATAGGTGTTCGAGTGTTCGAACCGTAATGCGCAAGAAATGGTATGGAAACC
Organism: Camellia sinensis; assembly: GCF_055761805.1. Classification (NCBI taxonomy): domain Eukaryota; kingdom Viridiplantae; phylum Streptophyta; class Magnoliopsida; order Ericales; family Theaceae; genus Camellia; species Camellia sinensis. The sequence continues at coordinate 5,613,997 of NC_138971.1, forward strand.
CCGTATTTAAATATCTGCCACTGCGCAGGAGAATCCGTAGAGGTGTTCGAGTGTTCGAACCGTAATGCGCAAGAAATGGTACGGAAACCCCGTATTTACATATCAGCCACTGTGCAGGAGAATCCGTATAGGTGTTCGAGTGTTCGAACCGTAATGCGCAAGAAATGGTACCGAAACCCCGTATTTACATATCTGCCACTGTGTAGGAGAATCCGCATAGGTGTTCGAGTGTTCGAACCGTAATGCGCAAGAAATGGTACCGAAAACCCGTATTTACATATCTGCCACTGTGCAGGAGAATCCGTAAAGGTGTTCGAGTGTTCGAACCGTAATGCGCAAGAAATGGTACCGAAACCCCGTATTTACATATCTGCCACTGTGTAGGAGAATCCGGATAGGTGTTCGAGTGTTCGAACCGTAATGCGCAAGAAATGGTACCGAAACCCCGTATTTACATATCTGCCACTGTGCAGGAGAATCCGCATAGGTGTTCGAGTGTTCGAACCGTATTGCGCAAGAAATGGTATGTAAACCCCGTATTTACATATCTGCCACTGTGCAGGAGAATCCGTATAGGTGTTCGAATGTTCGAACCGTAATGCGCAAGAAATGGTACCGAAACCCCGTATTTACATATCTGCCACTGTGCAGGAGAATCCGTATAGGTGTTCGAGTGTTCGAACCGTAATGCGCAAAAAATGGTACCGAAACCCCGTATTTACATATCTGCCACTGTGCAGGAGAATCCGTATAGGTGTTCGAGTGTTCGAACCGTAATGCGCAAGAAATGGTACCGAAACCCCGTGTTTACATATCTGCCACTGTGCAGGAGAATCCGCATAGGTGTTCGAGGGTTCGAACCGTATTGCGCAAGAAATGGTATGTAAACCCCGTATTTACATATCTGCCACTGTTTAGGAGAATCCGTATAGGTGTTCGAGTGTTCGAACCGTAATGCGCAAGAAATGGTGCCGAAACCCCGTATTTACATATCTGCCACTGTGCAGGAGAATCCGTATAGGTGTTCGAGTGTTCGAATCGTAATGCGCAAGAAATGGTACCGAAACCCCGTATTTACATATCTGCCACTGTGCAGGAGAATCCGCATAGGTGTTCGAGTGTTCGAACCGTATTGCGCAAGAAATGGTATGTAAACCCCGTATTTACATATCTGCCACTGTGCAGGAGAATCCGTATAGGTGTTCGAGTGTTCGAACCGTAATGCGCAAGAAATGGTACCGAAACCCCGTATTTACATATCTGCCACTGTGCTGGAGAATCCGTATAGGTGTTCGAGTGTTCGAACCGTAATGCGCAAAAAATGGTACCGAAACCCCGTATTTACATATCTGCCACTGTGCAGGAGAATCCGTATAGGTGTTCGAGTGTTCGAACCGTAATGCGCAAGAAATGGTACGGAAACCCCGTATTTACATATCTGCCACTGTGCAGGAGAATCCGCATAGGTGTTCGAGTGTTCGAACCGTAATGCGCAAGAAATGGTTCCGAAATCCCGTATCTACATATCTGCCACTGTGCAGGAGAATCCGGATAGGTGTTCGAGTGTTCGAACCGTAATGCGAAAGAAATCGTACCGAAACCCCGTATTTACATATCTGCCACTGTGCAGGAGAATCTGCATAGGTGTTCGAGTGTTCGAACCGTATTGCGCAAGAAATGGTATGTAAACCCCGTATTTACATATCTGCCACTGTGCAGGAGAATCCGTATAGGTGTTCGAGTGTTCGAACCGTAATGCGCAAGAAATGGTGCCGAAACCCCGTATTTACATATCTGCCACTGTGCTGGAGAATCCGTATAGGTGTTCGACTGTTCGAACCGTAATGCGCAAGAAATGGTACCGAAACCCCATATTTACATATCTGCCACTGTGCAGGAGAATCCGTAAAGGTGTTCGAGTGTTCGAACCGTAATGCGCAAGAAATGGTACCGAAACCCCGTATTTACATATCTGCCACTGTGCAGGAGAATCCGGATAGGTGTTCGAGTGTTCGAACCGTAATGCGCAAGAAATGGTACCGAAACCCCGTATTTACATATCTGCCACTGTGCAGGAGAATCCGCATAGGTGTTCGAGTGTTCGAACCGTATTGCGCAAGAAATGGTATGTAAACCCCGTATTTACATATCTGCCACTGTGCAGGAGAATCCGTATAGGTGTTCGAGTGTTCGAACCGTAATGCGCAAGAAATGGTACCGAAACCCCGTATTTACATATCTGCCACTGTGCTGGAGAATCCGTATAGGTGTTCGAGTGTTCGAACCGTAATGCGCAAAAAATGGTACCGAAACCCCGTATTTACATATCTGCCACTGTGCAGGAGAATCCGTATAGGTGTTCGAGTGTTCGAACCGTAATGCGCAAGAAATGGTACCGAAACCCCGTATTTACATATCTGCCACTGTGCAGGAGAATCCGCATAGGTGTTCGAGTGTTCGAACCGTATTGCGCAAGAAATGGTATGTAAACCCCGTATTTACATATCTGCCACTGTTTAGGGGAATCCGTATAGGTGTTCGAGTGTTCGAACCGTAATGCGCAAGAAATGGTGCCGAAACCCCGTATTTACATATCTGCCACTGTGCAGGAGAATCCGTATAGGTGTTCGAGTGTTCGAACCGTAATGCGCAAGAAATGGTACCGAAACCCCGTATTTACATATCTGCCACTGTGCTGGAGAATCCGTATAGGTGTTCGAGTGTTCGAACCGTAATGCGCAAAAAATGGTACCGAAACCCCGTATTTACATATCTGCCACTGTGCTGGAGAATCCGCATAGGTGTTCGAGTGTTCGAACCGTAATGCGCAAAAAATGGTACCGAAACCCCGTATTTACATATCTGCCACTGTGCAGGAGAATCCGTATAGGTGTTCGAGTGTTCGAACCGTAATGCGCAAGAAATGGTACCGAAACCCCGTATTTACATATCTGCCACTGTGCAGGAGAATCCGCATAGGTGTTCGAGTGTTCGAACCGTATTGCGCAAGAAATGGTATGTAAACCCCGTATTTACATATCTGCCACTGTTTAGGGGAATCCGTATAGGTGTTCGAGTGTTCGAACCGTAATGCGCAAGAAATGGTGCCGAAACCCCGTATTTACATATCTGCCACTGTGCAGGAGAATCCGTATAGGTGTTCGAGTGTTCGAACCGTAATGCGCAAGAAATGGTACCGAAACCCCGTATTTACATATCTGCCACTGTGCTGGAGAATCCGTATAGGTGTTCGAGTGTTCGAACCGTAATGCGCAAAAAATGGTACCGAAACCCCGTATTTACATATCTGCCACTGTGCAGGAGAATCCGTATAGGTGTTCGAGTGTTCGAACCGTAATGCGCAAGAAATGGTACGGAAACCCCGTATTTACATATCTGCCACTGTGCAGGAGAATCCGCATAGGTGTTCGAGTGTTCGAACCGTAATGCGCAAGAAATGGTACCGAAACCCCGTATTTACATATCTGCCACTGTGCTGGAGAATCCGTATAGGTGTTCGAGTGTTCGAACCGTAATGCGCAAAAAATGGTACCGAAACCCCGTATTTACATATCTGCCACTGTGCAGGAGAATCCGTATAGGTGTTCGAGTGTTCGAACCGTAATGCGCAAGAAATGGTACGGAAACCCCGTATTTACATATCTGCCACTGTGCAGGAGAATCCGCATAGGTGTTCGAGTGTTCGAACCGTAATGCGCAAGAAATGGTTCCGAAATCCCGTATCTACATATCTGCCACTGTGCAGGAGAATCCGGATAGGTGTTCGAGTGTTCGAACCGTAATGCGAAAGAAATCGTACCGAAACCCCGTATTTACATATCTGTCACTGTGCAGGAGAATCTGCATAGGTGTTCGAGTGTTCGAACCGTATTGCGCAAGAAATGGTATGTAAACCCCGTATTTACATATCTGCCACTGTGCAGGAGAATCCGTATAGGTGTTCGAGTATTCGAACCGTAATGCGCAAGAAATGGTGCCGAAACCCCGTATTTACATATCTGCCACTGTGCTGGAGAATCCGTATAGGTGTTCGACTGTTCGAACCGTAATGCGCAAGAAATGGTACCGAAACCCCATATTTACATATCTGCCACTGTGCAGGAGAATCCGTAAAGGTGTTCGAGTGTTCGAACCGTAATGCGCAAGAAATGGTACCGAAACCCCGTATTTACATATCTGCCACTGTGCAGGAGAATCCGGATAGGTGTTCGAGTGTTCGAACCGTAATGCGCAAGAAATGGTACCGAAACCCCGTATTTACATATCTGCCACTGTGCAGGAGAATCCGCATAGGTGTTCGAGTGTTCGAACCGTATTGCGCAAGAAATGGTATGTAAACCCCGTATTTACATATCTGCCACTGTGCAGGAGAATCCGTATAGGTGTTCGAGTGTTCGAACCGTAATGCGCAAGAAATGGTACCGAAACCCCGTATTTACATATCTGCCACTGTGCTGGAGAATCCGTATAGGTGTTCGAGTGTTCGAACCGTAATGCGCAAAAAATGGTACCGAAACCCCGTATTTACATATCTGCCACTGTGCAGGAGAATCCGTATAGGTGTTCGAGTGTTCGAACCGTAATGCGCAAGAAATGGTACCGAAACCCCGTATTTACATATCTGCCACTGTGCAGGAGAATCCGCATAGGTGTTCGAGTGTTCGAACCGTATTGCGCAAGAAATGGTATGTAAACCCCGTATTTACATATCTGCCACTGTTTAGGGGAATCCGTATAGGTGTTCGAGTGTTCGAACCGTAATGCGCAAGAAATGGTGCCGAAACCCCGTATTTACATATCTGCCACTGTGCAGGAGAATCCGTATAGGTGTTCGAGTGTTCGAACCGTAATGCGCAAGAAATGGTACCGAAACCCCGTATTTACATATCTGCCACTGTGCTGGAGAATCCGTATAGGTGTTCGAGTGTTCGAACCGTAATGCGCAAAAAATGGTACCGAAACCCCGTATTTACATATCTGCCACTGTGCAGGAGAATCCGTATAGGTGTTCGAGTGTTCGAACCGTAATGCGCAAGAAATGGTACGGAAACCCCGTATTTACATATCTGCCACTGTGCAGGAGAATCCGCATAGGTGTTCGAGTGTTCGAACCGTAATGCGCAAGAAATGGTACCGAAATCCCGTATTTACAAATCTGCCACTGTGCAGGAGAATCCGGATAGGTGTTCGAGTGTTCGAACCGTAATGCGAAAGAAATCGTACCGAAACCCCGTATTTACATATCTGCCACTGTGCAGGAGAATCTGCATAGGTGTTCGAGTGTTCGAACCGTATTGCGCAAGAAATGGTATGTAAACCCCGTTTTTCCATCTCTGCCACTGTGCAGGAGAATCCGTATAGGTGTTCGAGTGTTCGAACCGTAATGCGCAAGAAATGGTGCCGAAACCCCGTATTTACATATCTGCCACTGTGCTGGAGAATCCGTATAGGTGTTCGAGTGTTCGAACCGTAATGCGCAAGAAATGGTACCGAAACCCCGTATTTACATATCTGCCACTGTGCTGGAGAATCCGTATAGGTGTTCGAGTGTTCGAACCGTAATGCGCAAAAAATGGTACCGAAACCCCGTATTTACATATCTGCCACTGTGCAGGAGAATCCGGATAGGTGTTCGAGTGTTCGAACCGTAATGCGCAAGAAATGGTACGGAAACCCCGTATTTACATATCTGCCACTGTGCAGGAGAATCCGCATAGGTGTTCGAGTGTTCGAACCGTATTGCGCAAGAAATGGTATGTAAACCCCGTATTTACATATCTGCCACTGTGCAGGAGAATCCGTATAGGTGTTCGAGTGTTCGAACCGTAATGCGCAAGAAATGGTACCGAAACCCCGTATTTACATATCTGCCACTGTGCTGGAGAATCCGTATAGGTGTTCGAGTGTTCGAACCGTAATGCGCAAAAAATGGTACCGAAACCCCGTATTTACATATCTGCAACTGTGCAGGAGAATCCGTATAGGTGTTCGAGTGTTCGAACCGTAATGCGCAAGAAATGGTACCGAAACCCCGTATTTACATATCTGCAACTGTGCAGGAGAATCCGTATAGGTGTTCGAGTGTTCGAACCGTAATGCGCAAGAAATGGTACCGAAACCCCGTATTTACATATCTGCCACTGTGCAGGAGAATCCGGATAGGTGTTCGAGTGTTCGAACCGTAATGCGCAAGAAATGGTACCGAAACCCCGTATTTACATATCTGCCACTGTGCAGGAGAATCCGCATAGGTGTTCGAGTGTTCGAACCGTATTGCGCAAGAAATGGTATGTAAACCCCGTATTTACATATCTGCCACTGTGCAGGAGAATCCGTATAGGTGTTCGAGTGTTCGAACCGTAATGCGCAAGAAATGGTACCGAAACCCCGTATTTACATATCTGCCACTGTGCTGGAGAATCCGTATAGGTGTTCGAGTGTTCGAACCGTAATGCGCAAAAAATGGTACCGAAACCCCGTATTTACATATCTGCCACTGTGCAGGAGAATCCGTATAGGTGTTCGAGTGTTCGAACCGTAATGCGCAAGAAATGGTACCGAAACCCCGTATTTACATATCTGCCACTGTGCAGGAGAATCCGCATAGGTGTTCGAGTGTTCGAACCGTATTGCGCAAGAAATGGTATGTAAACCCCGTATTTACATATCTGCCACTGTTTAGGGGAATCCGTATAGGTGTTCGAGTGTTCGAACCGTAATGCGCAAGAAATGGTGCCGAAACCCCGTATTTACATATCTGCCACTGTGCAGGAGAATCCGTATAGGTGTTCGAGTGTTCGAACCGTAATGCGCAAGAAATGGTACCGAAACCCCGTATTTACATATCTGCCACTGTGCTGGAGAATCCGTATAGGTGTTCGAGTGTTCGAACCGTAATGCGCAAAAAATGGTACCGAAACCCCGTATTTACATATCTGCCACTGTGCTGGAGAATCCGCATAGGTGTTCGAGTGTTCGAACCGTAATGCGCAAAAAATGGTACCGAAACCCCGTATTTACATATCTGCCACTGTGCAGGAGAATCCGTATAGGTGTTCGAGTGTTCGAACCGTAATGCGCAAGAAATGGTACCGAAACCCCGTATTTACATATCTGCCACTGTGCAGGAGAATCCGCATAGGTGTTCGAGTGTTCGAACCGTATTGCGCAAGAAATGGTATGTAAACCCCGTATTTACATATCTGCCACTGTTTAGGGGAATCCGTATAGGTGTTCGAGTGTTCGAACCGTAATGCGCAAGAAATGGTGCCGAAACCCCGTATTTACATATCTGCCACTGTGCAGGAGAATCCGTATAGGTGTTCGAGTGTTCGAACCGTAATGCGCAAGAAATGGTACCGAAACCCCGTATTTACATATCTGCCACTGTGCTGGAGAATCCGTATAGGTGTTCGAGTGTTCGAACCGTAATGCGCAAAAAATGGTACCGAAACCCCGTATTTACATATCTGCCACTGTGCAGGAGAATCCGTATAGGTGTTCGAGTGTTCGAACCGTAATGCGCAAGAAATGGTACGGAAACCCCGTATTTACATATCTGCCACTGTGCAGGAGAATCCGCATAGGTGTTCGAGTGTTCGAACCGTAATGCGCAAGAAATGGTACCGAAACCCCGTATTTACATATCTGCCACTGTGCTGGAGAATCCGTATAGGTGTTCGAGTGTTCGAACCGTAATGCGCAAAAAATGGTACCGAAACCCCGTATTTACATATCTGCCACTGTGCAGGAGAATCCGTATAGGTGTTCGAGTGTTCGAACCGTAATGCGCAAGAAATGGTACGGAAACCCCGTATTTACATATCTGCCACTGTGCAGGAGAATCCGCATAGGTGTTCGAGTGTTCGAACCGTAATGCGCAAGAAATGGTTCCGAAATCCCGTATCTACATATCTGCCACTGTGCAGGAGAATCCGGATAGGTGTTCGAGTGTTCGAACCGTAATGCGAAAGAAATCGTACCGAAACCCCGTATTTACATATCTGTCACTGTGCAGGAGAATCTGCATAGGTGTTCGAGTGTTCGAACCGTATTGCGCAAGAAATGGTATGTAAACCCCGTATTTACATATCTGCCACTGTGCAGGAGAATCCGTATAGGTGTTCGAGTGTTCGAACCGTAATGCGCAAGAAATGGTGCCGAAACCCCGTATTTACCTATCTGCCACTGTGCTGGAGAATCCGTATAGGTGTTCGACTGTTCGAACCGTAATGCGCAAGAAATGGTACCGAAACCCCATATTTACATATCTGCCACTGTGCAGGAGAATCCGTAAAGGTGTTCGAGTGTTCGAACCGTAATGCGCAAGAAATGGTACCGAAACCCCGTATTTACATATCTGCCACTGTGCAGGAGAATCCGGATAGGTGTTCGAGTGTTCGAACCGTAATGCGCAAGAAATGGTACCGAAACCCCGTATTTACATATCTGCCACTGTGCAGGAGAATCCGCATAGGTGTTCGAGTGTTCGAACCGTATTGCGCAAGAAATGGTATGTAAACCCCGTATTTACATATCTGCCACTGTGCAGGAGAATCCGTATAGGTGTTCGAGTGTTCGAACCGTAATGCGCAAGAAATGGTACCGAAACCCCGTATTTACATATCTGCCACTGTGCTGGAGAATCCGTATAGGTGTTCGAGTGTTCGAACCGTAATGCGCAAAAAATGGTACCGAAACCCCGTATTTACATATCTGCCACTGTGCAGGAGAATCCGTATAGGTGTTCGAGTGTTCGAACCGTAATGCGCAAGAAATGGTACCGAAACCCCGTATTTACATATCTGCCACTGTGCAGGAGAATCCGCATAGGTGTTCGAGTGTTCGAACCGTATTGCGCAAGAAATGGTATGTAAACCCCGTATTTACATATCTGCCACTGTTTAGGGGAATCCGTATAGGTGTTCGAGTGTTCGAACCGTAATGCGCAAGAAATGGTGCCGAAACCCCGTATTTACATATCTGCCACTGTGCAGGAGAATCCGTATAGGTGTTCGAGTGTTCGAACCGTAATGCGCAAGAAATGGTACCGAAACCCCGTATTTACATATCTGCCACTGTGCTGGAGAATCCGTATAGGTGTTCGAGTGTTCGAACCGTAATGCGCAAAAAATGGTACCGAAACCCCGTATTTACATATCTGCCACTGTGCAGGAGAATCCGTATAGGTGTTCGAGTGTTCGAACCGTAATGCGCAAGAAATGGTACGGAAACCCCGTATTTACATATCTGCCACTGTGCAGGAGAATCCGCATAGGTGTTCGAGTGTTCGAACCGTAATGCGCAAGAAATGGTACCGAAATCCCGTATTTACAAATCTGCCACTGTGCAGGAGAATCCGGATAGGTGTTCGAGTGTTCGAACCGTAATGCGAAAGAAATCGTACCGAAACCCCGTATTTACATATCTGCCACTGTGCAGGAGAATCTGCATAGGTGTTCGAGTGTTCGAACCGTATTGCGCAAGAAATGGTATGTAAACCCCGTTTTTCCATCTCTGCCACTGTGCAGGAGAATCCGTATAGGTGTTCGAGTGTTCGAACCGTAATGCGCAAGAAATGGTGCCGAAACCCCGTATTTACATATCTGCCACTGTGCTGGAGAATCCGTATAGGTGTTCGAGTGTTCGAACCGTAATGCGCAAGAAATGGTACCGAAACCCCGTATTTACATATCTGCCACTGTGCTGGAGAATCCGTATAGGTGTTCGAGTGTTCGAACCGTAATGCGCAAAAAATGGTACCGAAACCCCGTATTTACATATCTGCCACTGTGCAGGAGAATCCGGATAGGTGTTCGAGTGTTCGAACCGTAATGCGCAAGAAATGGTACGGAAACCCCGTATTTACATATCTGCCACTGTGCAGGAGAATCCGCATAGGTGTTCGAGTGTTCGAACCGTATTGCGCAAGAAATGGTATGTAAACCCCGTATTTACATATCTGCCACTGTGCAGGAGAATCCGTATAGGTGTTCGAGTGTTCGAACCGTAATGCGCAAGAAATGGTACCGAAACCCCGTATTTACATATCTGCCACTGTGCTGGAGAATCCGTATAGGTGTTCGAGTGTTCGAACCGTAATGCGCAAAAAATGGTACCGAAACCCCGTATTTACATATCTGCAACTGTGCAGGAGAATCCGTATAGGTGTTCGAGTGTTCGAACCGTAATGCGCAAGAAATGGTACCGAAACCCCGTATTTACATATCTGCAACTGTGCAGGAGAATCCGTATAGGTGTTCGAGTGTTCGAACCGTAATGCGCAAGAAATGGTATGTAAACCCCGTATTTACATATCTGCCACTGTGCAGGAGAATCCGCATAGGTGTTCGAGTGTTCGAACCGTATTGCGCAAGAAATGGTATGTAAACCCCGTATTTACATATCTGCCACTGTTTAGGAGAATCCGTATAGGTGTTCGAGTGTTCGAACCGTAATGCGCAAGAAATGGTACCGAAACCCCGTATTTACATATCTGCCACTGTGCAGGAGAATCCGTATAGGTGTTCGAGTGTTTGAATCGTAATGCGCAAGAAATGGTACCGAAACCCCGTATTTACATATCTGCCACTGTGCAGGAGAATCCGCATAGGTGTTCGAGTGTTCGAACCGTATTGCGCAAGAAATGGTATGTAAACCCCGTATTTACATATCTGCCACTGTGCAGGGGAATCCGCATAGGTGTTCGAGTGTTCGAACCGTATTGCGCAAGAAATGGTATGTAAACCCCGTATTTACATATCTGCCACTGTTTAGGAGAATCCGTATAGGTGTTCGAGTGTTCGAACCGTAATGCGGCAGAAATGGTACCGAAACCCCGTATTTACATATCTGCCACTGTGCAGGAGAATCCGTATAGGTGTTCGAGTGTTTGAATCGTAATGCGCAAGAAATGGTACCGAAACCCCGTATTTACATATCTGCCACTGTGCAGGAGAATCCGCATAGGTGTTCGAGTGTTCGAACCGTATTGCGCAAGAAATGGTATGTAAATCCCGTATTTACATATCTGCCACTGTGCAGGGGAATCCGCATAGGTGTTCGAGTGTTCGAACCGTAATGCGCCAGAAATGGTATGTAAACCCCGTATTTACATATCTGCCACTGTGCAGGAGAATCCGTATAGGTGTTCGAGTGTTCGAACCGTAATGCGGCAGAAATGGTACGGAAACCCCGTATTTACATATCTGCCACTGTGCAGGAGAATCCGCATAAGTGTTCGAGTGTTCGAACCGTAATGCGCAAGAAATGGTATGTAAACCCCGTATTTACATATCTGCCACGGTGCAGGAGAATCCGTATAGGTGTTCGAGTTTTCCAACCGTAATGCGCAAGAAATGGTACCGAAACCCCGTATTTACATATCTGCTACTGTGCAGGAGAATCCGTATAGGTGTTCGAGTGTTCGAACCGTAATGCGCAAGAAATGGTACCGAAACCCCGTATTTACATATCTGCCACTGTGCAGGAGAATCCGGATAGGTGTTTGAGTGTTCGAACCGTAATGCGCAAGAAATGGTACCGAAACCCCGTATTTACATATCTGCCACTGTGCAGGAGAATCCGTATAGGTGTTCGAGTGTTCGAACCGTAATGCGCAAGAAATGGTACCGAAACCCCGTATTTACATATCTGCAACTGTGCAGGAGAATCCGTATAGGTGTTCGAGTGTTCGAACCGTAATGCGCAAGAAATGGTACCGAAACCCCGTATTTACATATCTGCCACTGTGCAGGAGAATCCGCATAGGTGTTCGAGTGTTCGAACCGTATTGCGCAAGAAATGGTATGTAAACCCCGTATTTACATATCTGCCACTGTTTAGGAGAATCCGTATAGGTGTTCGAGTGTTCGAACCGTAATGCGCAAGAAATGGTACCGAAACCCCGTATTTACATATCTGCCACTGTGCAGGAGAATCCGTATAGGTGTTCGAGTGTTCGAATCGTAATGCGCAAGAAATGGTACCGAAACCCCGTATTTACATATCTGCCACTGTGCAGGAGAATCCGCATAGGTGTTCGAGTGTTCGAACCGTATTGCGCAAGAAATGGTATGTAAACCCCGTATTTACATATCTGCCACTGTGCAGGGGAATCCGCATAGGTGTTCGAGTGTTCGAACCGTAATGCGCCAGAAATGGTATGTAAACCCCGTATTTACATATCTGCCACTGTGCAGGAGAATCCGTATAGGTGTTCGAGTGTTCGAACCGTAATGCGGCAGAAATGGTACGGAAACCCCGTATTTACATATCTGCCACTGTGCAGGAGAATCCGCATAGGTGTTCGAGTGTTCGAACCGTAATGCGCAAGAAATGGTATGTAAACCCCGTATTTACATATCTGCCACGGTGCAGGAGAATCCGTATAGGTGTTCGAGTTTTCCAACCGTAATGCGCAAGAAATGGTACCGAAACCCCGTATTTACATATCTGCTACTGTGCAGGAGAATCCGTATAGGTGTTCGAGTGTTCGAACCGTAATGCGCAAGAAATGGTACCGAAACCCCGTATTTACATATCTGCCACTGTGCAGGAGAATTCGGATAGGTGTTTGAGTGTTCGAACCGTAATGCGCAAGAAATGGTACCGAAACCCCGTATTTACATATCTGCCACTGTGCAGGAGAATCCGCATAGGTGTTCGAGTGTTCGAACCGTATTGCGCAAGAAATGGTATGTAAACCCCGTATTTACATATCTGCCACTGTTTAGGAGAATCCGTATAGGTGTTCGAGTGTTCGAACCGTAATGCACAAGAAATGGTACCGAAACCCCGTATTTACATATCTGCCACTGTGCAGGAGAATCCGTATAGGTGTTCGAGTGTTCGAACCGTAATGCGCAAGAAATGGTACCGAAACCCCGTATTTACATATCTGCCACTGTGCTGGAGAATCCGTATAGGTGTTCGAGTGTTCGAACCGTAATGCGCAAAAAATGGTACCGAAACCCCGTATTTACATATCTGCCACTGTGCAGGAGAATCCGTATAGGTGTTCGAGTGTTCGAACCGTAATGCGCAAGAAATGGTACGGAAACCCCGTATTTACATATCTGCCACTGTGCAGGAGAATCCGCATAGGTGTTCGAGTGTTCGAACCGTAACGCGCAAGAAATGGTACCGAAATCCCGTATTTACAAATCTGCCACTGTGCAGGAGAATCCGGATAGGTGTTCGAGTGTTCGAACCGTAATGCGAAAGAAATCGTACCGAAACCCCGTATTTACATATCTGCCACTGTGCAGGAGAATCTGCATAGGTGTTCGAGTGTTCGAACCGTATTGCGCAAGAAATGGTATGTAAACCCCGTATTTCCATATCTGCCACTGTGCAGGAGAATCCGTATAGGTGTTCGAGTGTTCGAACCGTAATGCGCAAGAAATGGTGCCGAAACCCCGTATTTACATATCTGCCACTGTGCTGGAGAATCCGTATAGGTGTTCGAGTGTTCGAACCGTAATGCGCAAGAAATGGTACCGAAACCCCGTATTTACATATCTGCCACTGTGCAGGAGAATCCGTAAAGGTGTTCAAGTGTTCGAACCGTAATGCGCAAGAAATGGTACCGAAACCCCGTATTTACATATCTGCCACTGTGCAGGAGAATCCGGATAGGTGTTCGAGTGTTCGAACCGTAATGCGCAAGAAATGGTACCGAAACCCCATATTTACATATCTGCCACTGTGCAGGAGAATCCGCATAGGTGTTCGAGTGTTCGAACCGTAATGCGCAAGAAATGGTACCGAAACCCCATATTTACATATCTGCCACTGTGCAGGAGAATCCGCATAGGTGTTCGAGTGTTCGAACCGTATTGCGCAAGAAATGGTATGTAAACCCCGTATTTACATATCTGCCACTGTGCAGGAGAATCCGTATAGGTGTTCGAGTGTTCGAACCGTAATGCGCAAGAAATGGTACCGAAACCCCGTATTTACATATCTGCCACTGTGCTGGAGAATCCGTATAGGTGTTCGAGTGTTCGAACCGTAATGCTCAAAAAATGGTACCGAAACCCCGTATTTACATATCTGCCACTGTGCAGGATAATCCGTATAGGTGTTCGAGTGTTCGAACCGTAATGCGCAAGAAATGGTACCGAAACCCCGTATTTACATATCTGCCACTGTGCAGGAGAATCCGCATAGGTGTTCGAGTGTTCGAACCGTATTGCGCAAGAAATGGTATGTAAACCCCGTATTTACATATCTGCCACTGTGCAGGAGAATCCGTATAGGTGTTCGAGTGTTCGAACCGTAATGCGCAAGAAATGGTACCGAAACCCCGTATTTACATATCTGCCACTGTGCTGGAGAATCCGTATAGGTGTTCGAGTGTTCGAACCGTAATGCGCAAAAAATGGTACCGAAACCCCGTATTTACATATCTGCAACTGTGCAGGAGAATCCGTATAGGTGTTCGAGTGTTCGAACCGTAATGCGCAAGAAATGGTACCGAAACCCCGTATTTACATATCTGCCACTGTGCAGGAGAATCCGCATAGGTGTTCGAGTGTTCGAACCGTATTGCGCAAGAAATGGTATGTAAACCCCGTATTTACATATCTGCCACTATTTAGGAGAATCCGTATAGGTGTTCGAGTGTTCGAACCGTAATGCGCAAGAAATGGTACCGAAACCCCGTATTTACATATCTGCCACTGTGCAGGAGAATCCGTATAGGTGTTCGAGTGTTCGAATCGTAATGCGCAAGAAATGGTACCGAAACCCCGTATTTACATATCTGCCACTGTGCAGGAGAATCCGCATAGGTGTTCGAGTGTTCGAACCGTATTGCGCAAGAAATGGTATGTAAACCCCGTATTTACATATCTGCCACTGTGCAGGAGAATCCGTATAGGTGTTCGAGTGTTCGAACCGTAATGCGCAAGAAATGGTACCGAAACCCCGTATTTACATATCTGCCACTGTGCAGGGGAATCCGCATAGGTGTTCGAGTGTTCGAACCGTAATGCGCCAGAAATGGTATGTAAACCCCGTATTTACATATCTGCCACTGTGCAGGAGAATCCGTATAGGTGTTCGAGTGTTCGAACCGTAATGCGGCAGAAATGGTACGGAAACCCCGTATTTACATATCTGCCACTGTGCAGGAGAATCCGCATAGGTGTTCGAGTGTTCGAACCGTAATGCGCAAGAAATGGTATGTAAACCCCGTATTTACATATCTGCCACGGTGCAGGAGAATCCGTATAGGTGTTCGAGTTTTCCAACCGTAATGCGCAAGAAATGGTACCGAAACCCCGTATTTACATATCTGCTACTGTGCAGGAGAATCCGTATAGGTGTTCGAGTGTTCGAACCGTAATGCGCAAGAAATGGTACCGAAACCCCGTATTTACATATCTGCCACTGTGCAGGAGAATTCGGATAGGTGTTTGAGTGTTCGAACCGTAATGCGCAAGAAATGGTACCGAAACCCCGTATTTACATATCTGCCACTGTGCAGGGGAATCCGCATAGGTGTTCGACTGTTCGAACCGTATTGCGCAAGAAATGGTATGTAAACCCCGTATTTACATATCTGCCACTGTGCAGGAGAATCCGTATAGGTGTTCGAGTGTTCGAACCGTAATGCGCAAGAAATGGTACGGAAACCCCGTATTTACATATCTGCCACTGTGCAGGAGAATCCGCATAGGTGTTCGAGTGTTCGAACCGTAATGCGCCAGAAATGGTATGTAAACCCCGTATTTACATATCTGCCACTGTGCAGGAGAATCCGCATAGGTGTTCGAGTGTTCGAACCGTAATGCGCAAGAAATGGTATGTAAACACAGTATTTACATATCTGCCACTGTGCAGGAGAATCCGTATAAGTGTTCGAGTGTTCGAACCGTAATGCGCAAGAAATGGTACGGAAACCCCGTATTTACATATCTGCCACTGTGCAGGAGAATCCGCATAGGTGTTCGAGTGTTCGAACCGTAATGCGCAAGAAATGGTATGTAAACCCCGTATTTACATATCTGCCACTGTGCAGGAGAATCCGGATAGGTGTTCGAGTGTTCGAACCGTAATGCGCAAGAAATGGTACCGAAACCCCGTATTTACATATCTGCCACTGTGCAGGAGAATCCGCATAGGTGTTCGAGTGTTCGAACCGTAATGCGCAAGAAATGGTATGTAAACCCCGTATTTACATATCTGCCACTGTGCAGGAGAATCCGTATAGGTGTTCGAGTGTTCGAACCGTAATGCGCAAGAAATGGTACGGAAACCCCGTATTTACGTATCTGCCACTGTGCAGGAGAATCCGCATAGGTGTTCGAGTGTTCGAACCGAAATGCGCAAGAAATGGTATGTAAACCCCGTATTTACATATCTGCCACTGTTTAGGAGAATCCGTATAGGTGTTCGAGTGTTCGAACCGTAATGCGCAAGAAATGGTACCGAAACCCCGTATTTACATATCTGCCACTGTGCAGGAGAATCCGTAAAGGTGTTCGAGTGTTCGAATCGTAATGCGCAAGAAATGGTACCGAAACCCCGTATTTACATATCTGCCACTGTGCAGGAGAATCCGCATAAGTGTTCGAGTGTTCGAACCGTATTGCGCAAGAAATGGTATGTAAACCCCGTATTTACATATCTGCCACTGTGCAGGAGAATCCGTATAGGTGTTCGAGTGTTCGAACCGTAATGCGCAAGAAATGGTTCCGAAACCCCGTATTTACATATCTGCCACTGTGCAGGAGAATCCGGATAGGTGTTTGAGTGTTCGAACCGTAATGCGCAAGAAATGGTACCGAAACCCCGTATTTACATATCTGCCACTGTGCAGGAGAATCCGCATAGGTGTTCGAGTGTTCGAACCGTATTGCGCAAGAAATGGTATGTAAACCCCGTATTTACATATCTGCCACTATGCAGTAGAATCCGCATAGGTGTTCGAGTGTTCTAACCGTAATGCGCAAGAAATGGTATGTAAACCCCGTATTTACAAATCTGCCACTGTGCAGGAGAATCCGTATAGGTGTTCGAGTGTTCCAACCGTAATGCGCAAGAAATGGTACCGTATTTACATATCTGTCACTGTGCCGGAGAATACGTATAGGTGTTCGAGTCTTCGAACCGTAATGCGTGAGAAATGGTAAGTAAACCCTCTATTTACATATCTGCCACTGTGCAGGAGAATCCGTATAGGTGTTCGAGTGTTCGAACCGTAATGCGCAAGAATTGGTATGGAAACCCCGTATTTACATATCTGCCAATGTGCAGGTGAATCCGTATAGGTGTTCGAGTGTTCGAACCGTAATGCGCAAGAAATGGTATGTAAACCCCGTATTTACATATCTGCCACTGTGTAGGAGAATCCGTATAGGTGTTACGAGTGTTCGAACCGTAATGCGCAAGAAATGGTATGTAAACCCCATATTTACATATCTGCCACTGTGCAGGAGAATACGTATAGGTGTTCGAGTCTTCGAACCCTAATGCGTGAGAAATGGTAAGTAAACGCAGTATTTACATATCTGCCACTGTGCCGGAGAATCCGTATAGGTGTTCGAGTGTTCGAACCGTAATGCGCAAGAATTGGTATGGAAACCCCGTATTTACATATCTGCCACTATGCAGGAGAATCCGTATAGGTGTTCGAGTGTTCGAACCGTAATGCGCAAGAAATGGAATGTAAACCCCGTATTTACATATCTGCCACTGTGCAGGAGAATCCGTATAGGTGTTCGATTGTTCGAACCATAATGCGTGAGAAATGGTAAGTAAACGCAGTATTTACATATCTGCCACTGTGCCGGAGAATCCGTATAGGTGTTCGAGTGTTCGAACCGTAATGCACAAGAAATGGTATGGAAACCCCGTATTTACATATCTGCCACTGTGCAGGAGAATCCGTATAGGTGTTCGAGTCTTCGAACCCTAATGCGTGAGAAATGGTAAGTAAACGCAGTATTTACATATCTGCCACTGTGCAGGAGAATCCGTATAGGTGTTACGAGTGTTCGAACCGTAATGCGTGAGAAATGGTAAGTAAACGCCGTATTTACATATCTGTCACTGTGCCGGAGAATCCGTATATGTGTTCGAGTGTTCGAACCGTAATGCGCAAGAAATGGTATGTAAACCCCGTATTTACATATCTGCCACTGTGCAGGAGAATCCGTATAGGTGTTCGAGTGTTCGAACCGTAATGCGCAAGAAATGGAATGTAAACCCCGTATTTACATATCTGCCACTGTGCCGGAGAATCCGTATAGGTGTTACGAGTGTTCGAACCGTAATGCGCAAGAAATGGTATGTAAACCCCATATTTACATATCTGCCACTGTGCAGGAGAATATGTATAGGTGTTCGAGTCTTCGAACCCTAATGCGTGAGAAATGGTAAGTAAACGCAGTATTTACATATCTGCCACTGTGCAGGGGAATCCGTATAGGTGTTCGAGTGTTCGAACCGTAATGCGCAAGAATTGGTATGGAAACCCCGTATTTACATATCTGCCACTGTGCAGGTGAATCCGTATAGGTGTTCGAGTGTTCGAACCGTAATGCGCAAGAAATGGTATGTAAACCCCGTATTTACATATCTGCCACTGTGTAGGAGAATCCGTGTATGTGTTCGAGTGTTCGAACCTTAATGCGCAAGAAATGGTACGTAAACCCCGTATTTATATATCTGCCACTGTGCAGGAGAATCCGTATAGGTGTTCGAGTGTTCGAACCGTAATGCGTGAGAAATGGTAAGTAAACGCCGTATTTACATATCTGTCACTGTGCAGGAGAATCCGTAAAGTTGTTCGAGTGTTCGAACCGTAATGCGCAAGAAATGGTATGTAAACCCCGTATTTACATATCTTCCACTGTGCAGGACAATCCGTATAGGTGTTCGAGTGTTCGAACCGTAATGCGCAAGAATTGGTATGGAAACCCCGTATTTACATATCTGCCACTGTGCAGGAGAATCCGTATAGGTGTTCGAGTCTTCGAACCCTAATGCGTGAGAAATGGTAAGTAAACGCAGTATTTACATATCTGCCATTGTGCAGGAGAATCCGTATAGGTGTTACGAGTGTTCGAACCGTAATGCGCAAGAAATGGTATGTAGACCCCGTATTTACATATCTGCCATTGTGCAAGGGAATACGTATAGGTGTTCAAGTCTTCGAACCCTAATGCGTGAGAAATGGTAAGTAAACGCAGTATTTACATATCTGCCACTGTGCAGGAGAATCCGTATAGGTATTACGAGTGTTCGAACCGTAATGCGCAAGAAATGGTATGTAGACCCCGTATTTACATATCTGCCACTATGCAGGAGAATCCGTATAGGTGTTCGAGTGTTCGAACCGTAATGCGTGAGAAATGGTAAGTAAACGCCGTATTTACATATCTGTCACTGTGCCGGAGAATCCGTATATGTGTTCGAGTGTTCGAACCGTAATGCGCAAGAAATGGTATGTAAACCCCGTATTTACATATCTGCCACTGTGCAGGAGAATCCGTATAGGTGTTCGAGTGTTCGAACCGTAATGCGCAAGAAATGGAATGTAAACCCCGTATTTACATATCTGCCACTGTGCCGGAGAATCCGTATAGGTGTTACGAGTGTTCGAACCGTAATGCGCAAGAAATGGTATGTAAACCCCATATTTACATATCTGCCACTGTGCAGGAGAATACGTATAGGTGTTCGAGTCTTCGAACCCTAATGCGTGAGAAATGGTAAGTAAACGCAGTATTTACATATCTGCCACTGTGCAGGGGAATCCGTATAGGTGTTCGAGTGTTCGAACCGTAATGCGCAAGAATTGGTATGGAAACCCCGTATTTACATATCTGCCACTATGCAGGTGAATCCGTATAGGTGTTCGAGTGTTCGAACCGTAATGCGCAAGAAATGGTATGTAAACCCCGTATTTACATATCTGCCTCTGTGTAGGAGAATCCGTGTATGTGTTCGAGTGTTCGAACCTTAATGCGCAAGAAATGGTACGTAAACCCCGTATTTATATATCTGCCACTGTGCAGGAGAATCCGTATAGGTGTTCGAGTGTTCGAACCGTAATGCGTGAGAAATGGTAAGTAAACGCCGTATTTACATATCTGTCACTGTGCAGGAGAATCCGTAAAGTTGTTCGAGTGTTCGAACCGTAATGCGCAAGAAATGGTATGTAAACCCCGTATTTAAATATCTGCCACTGTGTAGGACAATCCGTATAGGTGTTCGAGTGTTCGAACCGTAATTCGCAAGAATTGGTATGGAAACCCCGTATTTACATATCTGCCACTGTGCAGGAGAATCCGTATAGGTGTTCGAGTCTTCGAACCCTAATGCGTGAGAAATGGTAAGTAAACGCAGTATTTACATATCTGCCATTGTGCAGGAGAATCCGTATAGGTGTTACGAGTGTTCGAACCGTAATGCGCAAGGAATGGTATGTAGACCCCGTATTTACATATCTGCCATTGTGCAGGGGAATACGTATAGGTGTTCGAGTCTTCGAACCCCAATGCGTGAGAAATGGTAAGTAAACGCAGTATTTACATATCTGCCACTGTGCAGGAGAATCCGTATTGGTGTTACGAGTGTTCGAACCGTAATGCGCAAGAAATGGTATGTAGACCCCGTATTTACATATCTGCCACTGTGCTGGAAAATCCGTATAGGTGTTCGAGTGTTCGAACCGTAATGCGTGAGAAATGGTAAGTAAACGCCGTATTTACATATCTGTCACTGTGCCGGAGAATCCGTATATGTGTTCGAGTGGTCGAACCGTAATGCGCAAGAAATGATATGTAAACCCCGTATTTACATATCTGCCACTATGCAGGAGAATCCGTATAGGTGTTCGAGTGTTCGAACCGTAATGCGCAAGAAATGAAATGTAAACCCCGTATTTACATATCTGCCACTGTGCCGGAGAATCCGTATAGGTGTTACGAGTGTTCGAACCGTAATGCGCAAGAAATGGTATGTAAACCCCATATTTACATATCTGCCACTGTGCAGGAGAATACGTATAGGTGTTCGAGTCTTCGAACCCTAACGCGTGAGAAATGGTAAGTAAACGCAGTATTTACATATTTGCCACTGTGCCGGAGAATCCGTATAGGTGTTCGAGTGTTCGAACCGTAATGCGCAAGAATTGGTATGGAAACCCCGTATTTACATTTCTGCCACTGTGCCGGAGAATCCGTATAGGTGTTCGAGTCTTCGAACCCTAATGCGTGAGAAATGGTAAGTAAACGCAGTATTTACATATCTGCCATTGTGCAGGAGAATCCGTATAGGTGTTACGAGTGTTCGAACCGTAATGCGCAAGAAATGGTATGTAGACCCCGTATTTACATATCTGCCATTGTGCAGGGGAATACGTATAGGTGTTCGAGTCTTCGAACCCTAATGCGTGAGAAATGGTAAGTAAACGCAGTATTTACATATCTGCCACTGTGCAGGAGAATCCCTATAGGTGTTACGAGTGTTCGAACCGTAATGCGCAAGAAATGGTATGTAGACCCCGTATTTACATATCTGCCACTGTGCAGGAGAATCCGTATAGGTGTTCGAGTGTTCGAACCGTAATGCGTGAGAAATGGTAAGTAAACGCCGTATTTACATATCTGTCACTGTGCCGGAGAATCCGTATATGTGTTCGAGTGTTCGTACCGTAATGCGCAAGAAATGGTATGTAAACCCCGTATTTACATATCTGCCACTGTGCAGGAGAATCCGTATAGGTGTTCGAGTGTTCGAACCGTAATGCGCAAGAAATGGAATGTAAACCCCGTATTTACATATCTGTCACTGTGCCGGAGAATCCGTATAGGTGTTACGAGTGTTCGAACCGTAATGCGCAAGAAATGGTATGTAAACCCCATATTTACATATCTGCCACTGTGCAGGAGAATACGTATAGGTGTTCGAGTCTTCGAACCCTAATGCGTGAGAAATGGTAAGTAAACGCAGTATTTACATATCTGCCACTGTGCAGGGGAATCCGTATAGGTGTTCGAGTGTTCGAACCGTAATGCGCAAGAATTGGCATGGAAACCCCGTATTTACATATCTGCCATTGTGCAGGTGAATCCGTATAGGTGTTCGAGTGTTCGAACCGAATGCGCAAGAAATGGTATGTAAACCCCGTATTTACATATCTGCCACTGTGTAGGAGAATCCGTGTATGTGTTCGAGTGTTCGAACCTTAATGCGCAAGAAATGGTACGTAAACCCCGCATTTATATATCTGCCACTGTGCAGAAGAATCCGTATAGGTGTTCGAGTGTTCGAACCGTAATGCGTGAGAAATGGTAAGTAAACGCCGTATTTACATATCTGTCACTGTGCAGGAGAATCCGTAAAGTTGTTCGAGTGTTCGAACCGTAATGCGCAAGAAATGGTATGTAAACCCCGTATTTACATATCTGCCACTGTGCAGGACAATCCGTATAGGTGTTCGAGTGTTCGAACCGTAATGCGCAAGAATTGGTATGGAAACCCCGTATTTACATATCTGCCACTGTGCAGGAGAATCCGTACAGGTGTTCGAGTCTTCGAACCCTAATGCGTGAGAAATGGTAAGTAAACGCAGTATTTACATATCTGCCATTGTGCAGGAGAATCCGTATAGGTGTTACGAGTGTTCGAACCGTAATGCGCAAGAAATGGTATGTAGACCCCGTATTTACATATCTGCCATTGTGCAGGGGAATACGTATAGGTGTTCGAGTCTTCGAACCCTAATGCGTGAGAAATGGTAAGTAAACGCAGTATTTACATATCTGCCACTGTGCAGGAGAATCCGTATTGGTGTTACGAGGGTTCGAACCGTAATGCGCAAGAAATGGTATGTAGACCCCGTATTTACATATCTGCCACTGTGCAGGAAAATCCGTATAGGTGTTCGAGTGTTCGAACCGTAATGCGTGAGAAATGGTAAGTAAACGCCGTATTTACATATCTGTCACTGTGCCGGAGAATCCGTATATGTGTTCGAGTGGTCGAACCGTAATGCGCAAGAAATGGTATGTAAACCCCGTATTTACATATCTGCCACTATGCAGGAGAATCCGTATAGGTGTTCGAGTGTTCGAACCGTAATGCGCAAGAAATGGAATGTAAACCCCGTATTTACATATCTGCCACTGTGTAGGAGAATCCGTATAGGTGTTACGAGTGTTCGAACCGTAATGCGCAAGAAATGGTATGTAAACCCCATATTTACATATCTGCCACTGTGCAGGAGAATACGTATAGGTGTTCGAGTCTTCGAACCCTAATGCGTGAGAAATGGTAAGTAAACGCAGTATTTACATATCTGCCACTGTGCAGGAGAATCCGTATAGGTGTTCGAGTGTTCGAACCGTAATGCGCAAGAATTGGTATGGAAACCCCGTATTTACATATCTGCCACTGTGCAGGTGAATCCGTATTGGTGTTCGAGTGTTCGAACCGTAATGCGCAAGAAATGGTATGTAAACCCCGTATTTACATATCTGCCACTGTGCAGGAGAATCCGTATACGTGTTCGAGTGTTCGAACCGTAATGCATTAGAAATGGTAAGTAAACGCCGTATTTACATATCTGTCACTGTGCAGGAGAATCCGTATAGGTGTTCGAGTGGTTGAACCGTAATGCGCAAGAAATGGTATGTAAACCCCGTATTTACATATCTGCCACTGTGCAGGAGAATCCGTATAGGTGTTCGAGTGTTCGAACCGTAATGCGCAAGAATTGGTATGGAAACCCCGTATTTGCATATCTGCCACTGTGCAGGAGAATCCGTATAGGTGTTCGAGTGTTCGAACCGTAATGCGCAAGAAATGGTATGTAAACCCCGTATTTACATATCAGCCACTGTGCAGGAGAATCCGTATAGGTGTTCGAGTGTTCGAACCATAATGCGCAAGAAATGGTATGGAAACCCCGTATTTACATATCAGCCACTGGGCAGGAGAATCCGTATAGGTGTTCGAGTGTTCGAACCGTAATGCGCAAGAAATGGTATGTAAAGCCCGTATTTACATATCTGCCACTGTGCAGGAGAATCCGTATAGGTGTTCGAGTGTTCGAACCGTAATGCGTGAGAAATGGTAAGTAAACGCCGTATTTACATATCTGGCACTGTGCAGGAGAATCCGTACAGGTGTTCGAGTGTTCGAACCGTAATGCGCAAGAAATGGTACGTAAACCCCGTATTTACATATCTGCCACTGTGCAGGAGAATCCGTATAGGTGTTCGAGTGTTCGAACCGTAATGCGTGAGAAATGGTAAGTAAACGCCGTATTTACATATCTGTCACTGTGCCGGAGAATCCGTATATGTGTTCGAGTGTCCGAACCGTAATGCGCAAGAAATGGTATGTAAACCCTGTATTTACATATCTGCCACTGTGCAGGAGAATCCGTATAGGTGTTCGAGTGTTCGAACCGTAATGCATGAGAAATGGTAAGTAAACGCCGTATTTACATATCTGTCACTGTGCAGGAGAATCCGTAAAGTTGTTCGAGTGTTCGAACCGTAATGCGCAAGAAATGGTATGTAAACCCCGTATTTACATATCTGCCACTGTGCAGGAGAATCCGTATAGTTGTTCGAGTGTTCGAACCGTAATGCGCAAGAATTGGTATGGAAACCCCGTATTTACATATCTGCCACTGTGCAGGAGAATCCGTATAGGTGTTCGAGTCTTCGAACCCTAATGCGTGAGAAATGGTAAGTAAACGCAGTATTTACATATCTGCCACTGTGCAGGAAAATCCGTATAGGTGTTACGAGTGTTCGAACCCTAATGCGCAAGAAATGGTATGTAGACCCCGTATTTACATATCTGCCATTGTGCAGGGGAATACGTATAGGTGTTCGAGTCTTCGAACCCTAATGCGTGAAAAATGGTAAGTAAACGCAGTATTTACATATCTGCCACTGTGCCGGAGAATCCGTATAGGTGTTCGAGTGTTCGAACCGTAATGCGTGAGAAATGGTAAGTAAACGCCGTATTTACATATCTGTCACTGTGCCGGAGAATCCGTATATGTGTTCGAGTGTTCGAACCGTAATGCGTGAGAAATGTTATGTAAACCCCGTATTTACATATCTGCCACTGTGCAGGAGAATCCGTATAGGTGTTCGAGTGTTCGAACCGTAATGCGCAAGAAATGGAATGTAAACCCCGTATTTACATCTGCCACTGTGCAGGAGAATCCGTATAGGTGTTCGAGTGTTCGAACCGTAATGCGTGAGAAATGGTAAGTAAACGCCGTATTTACATATCTGTCACTGTGCCGGAGAATACGTATAGGTGTTCGAGTCTTCGAACCGTAATGCGTGAGAAATGGTAAGTAAACCCTCTATTTACATATCTGCCACTGTGCAGGAGAATCCGTATAGGTGTTCGAGTGTTCGAACCGTAATGCGCAAGAATTGGTATGGAAACCCCGTATTTACATATCTGCCACTGTGCAGGTGAATCCGTATAGGTGTTCGAGTGTTCGAACCGTAATGCGCAAGAAATGGTATGTAAACCCCGTATTTACATATCTGCCACTGTGTAGGAGAATCCGTATAGGTGTTACGAGTGTTCGAACCGTAATGCGCAAGAAATGGTATGTAAACCCCATATTTACATATCTGCCACTGTGCAGGAGAATACGTATAGGTGTTCGAGTCTTCGAACCCTAATGCGTGAGAAATGGTAAGTAAACGCAGTATTTACATATCTGCCACTGTGCCGGAGAATCCGTATAGGTGTTCGAGTGTTCGAACCGTAATGCGCAAGAATTGGTATGGAAACCCCGTATTTACATATCTGCCACTGTGCAGGAGAATCCGTATAGGTGTTCGAGTCTTCGAACCGTAATGCGTGAGAAATGGTAAGTAAACGCCGTATTTACATATCTGCCACTGTGCCGGAGAATCCGTATAGGTGTTCGAGTGTTCGAACCGTAATGCGCAAGAATTGGTATGTAGACCCCGTATTTACATATCTGCCACTGTGCAGGAGAATCCGTATAGGTGTTCGAGTGTTCGAACCGTAATGCGTGAGAAATGGTAAGTAAACGCCGTATTTACATATCTGTCACTGTGCCGGAGAATCCGTATATGTGTTCGAGTGTTCGAACCGTAATGCGTGAGAAATGTTATGTAAACCCCGTATTTACATATCTACCACTGTGCAGGAGAATCCGTATAGGTGTTCGAGTGTTCGAACCGTAATGCGCAAGAAATGGAATGTAAACCCCGTATTTACATATCTGCCACTGTGCAGGAGAATCCGTATAGGTGTTCGAGTGTTCGAACCGTAATGCGTGAGAAATGGTAAGTAAACGCCGTATTTACATATCTGTCACTGTGCCGGAGAATACGTATAGGTGTTCGAGTCTTCGAACCGTAATGCGTGAGAAATGGTAAGTAAACCCTCTATTTACATATCTGCCACTGTGCAGGAGAATCCGTATAGGTGTTCGAGTATTCGAACCGTAATGCGCAAGAATTGGTATGGAAACCCCGTATTTACATATCTGCCACTGTGCAGGTGAATCCGTATAGGTGTTCGAGTGTTCGAACCGTAATGCGCAAGAAATGGTATGTAAAGCCCGTATTTACATATCTGCCACTGTGCAGGAGAATCCGTATAGGTGTTCGAGTGTTCGAACCGTAATGCGTGAGAAATGGTAAGTAAACGCCGTATTTACATATCTGGCACTGTGCAGGAGAATCCGTACAGGTGTTCGAGTGTTCGAACCGTAATGCGCAAGAAATGGTACGTAAACCCCGTATTTACATATCTGCCACTGTGCAGGAGAATCCGTATAGGTGTTCTAGTGTTCGAACCGTAATGCGTGAGAAATGGTAAGTAAACGCCGTATTTACATATCTGTCACTGTGCCGGAGAATCCGTATATGTATTCGAGTGTTCGAACCGTAATGCGCAAAAAATGGTATGTAAACCCCGTATTTACATATCTGCCACTGTGCAGGAGAATCCGTATAGGTGTTCGAGTGTTCGAACCGTAATGCGCAAGAAATGGAATGTAAACCCCGTATTTACATTTCTGCCACTGTGTAGGAGAATCCGTAAAGGTGTTACGAGTGTTCGAACCGTAATGCGCAAGAAATGGCATGTAAATCCCATATTTACATATCTGCCACCGTGCAGGAGAATACGTATAGGTGTTCGAGTCTTCGAACCCTAAGGCGTGAGAAATGGTAAGTAAACGCAGTATTTACATATCTGCCACTGTGCAGGAGAATCCGTATAGGTGTTCGAGTGTTCGAACCGTAATGCGCAAGAATTGGTATGGAAACCCCGTATTTACATATCTGCCACTGTGCAGGTGAATCCGTATAGGTGTTCGAGTGTTCGAAACGTAATGCGCAAGAAATGGTATGTAAACCCCGTATTTACATATCTGCCACTGTGCCGGAGAATCCGTATAGGTGTTCGATTGTTCGAACCATAATGCGTGAGAAATGGTAAGTAAACGCCGTATTTACATATCTGTCACTGTGCAGGAGAATCCGTATAGGTGTTCGAGTGTTCGAACCGTAATGCGTGAGAAATGGTAAGTAAACGCCGTATTTACATATCTGTCACTGTGCAGGAGAATCCGTAAAGTTGTTCGAGTGTTCGAACCGTAATGCGCCAGAAATGGTATGTAAACCCCGTATTTACATATATGCCACTGTGCAGGAGAATCCGTATAGGTGTTCGAGTGTTCGAACCGTAATGCGCAAGAATTGGTATGGAAACCCCGTATTTACATATCTGCCACTGTGCAGGAGAATCCGTATAGGTGTTTAAGTCTTCGAACCCTAATGCGTGAGAAATGGTAAGTAAACGCAGTATTTACATATCTGCCACTGTGCAGGAGAATCCGTATAGGTGTTACGAGTGTTCGAACTGTAATGCGCAAGAAATGGTATGTAGACCCCGTATTTACATATCTGCGATTGTGCAGGGGAATACGTATAGGTGTTCGAGTCTTCGAACCCTAATGCGTGAGAAATGGTAAGTAAACGCAGTATTTACATATCTGCCACTGTGCAGGAGAATCCGTATAGGTGTTACGAGTGTTCGAACCGTAATGCGCAAGAAATGGTATGTAGACCCCGTATTTACATATCTGCCATTGTGCAGGGGAATACGTATAGGTGTTCGAGTCTTCGAACCTTAATGCGTGAGGAATGGTAAGCAAACGCAGTATTTACATATCTGCCACTGTGCAGGAGATTACGTATAGGTGTTCGAGTGTTCGAACCGTAATGCGCAAGAATTGGTATGGAAACCCCGTATTCACATATCTGCCACTGTACAGGAGAATCCGTATAGGTGTTCGAGTGTTCGAACCGTAATGCGCAAGAAATGGTATGTAAACCCCGTATTTACATATCTGCCACTGTGCAGGAGAATCCGTATAGGTGTTCGAGTGTTCGAACCGTAATGCGTGAGAATTGGTAAGTAAACGCCGTATTTACATATCTGTCACTGCGCAGGAGAATCCGTATAGGTGTTCCAGTGTTCGAACCGTAATGCGCAAGAAATGGTATGTAAACCCCGTATTTACATATCTGCCACTGTGCAGGAGAATCCGTATAGGTGTTCGAGTGTTCGAACCGTAATGCGTGAGAAATGGTAAGTAAACGCCGTATTTACATATCTATCACTGTGCCGGAGAATCCGTATAGGTGTTCGAGTCTTCGAACCGTAATGCGCAAGAAATGGTATGTAAACCCTCTATTTACATATCTGCCACTGTGCAGGAGAATCCGTATAGGTGTTCGAGTGTTCGAACCGTAATGCGTGAGAAATGGTAAGTAAACGCCGTATTTACATATCTGTCACTGTGCCGGAGAATCTGTATAGGTGTTCGAGTGTTCGAACCGTAATGCGCAAGATATGGTATGTAAACCCCGTATTTTCATATCTGCCACTGTGTAGGAGAATCCGTATAGGTGTTCGAGTGTTCGAACCGTAATGCGCTAGAAATGGTATGTAAACCCCGTATTTACATATCTGCCACTGTGTAGGAGAATCCGTATAGGTGTTACGAGTGTTCGAACCGTAATGCGCAAGAAATGGTATGTAAACCCCATATTTACATATCTGCCACTGTGCAGGAGAATACGTATAGGTGTTCGAGTCTTCGAACCCTAATGCGTGAGAAATGGTAAGTAAACGCAGTATTTACATATCTGCCACTGTGCCGGAGAATCCGTATAGGTGTTCGAGTGTTCGAACCGTAATGCGCTAGAATTGGTATGGAAACCCCGTATTTACATATCTGCCACTGTGCAGGAGAATCCGTATAGGTGTTCGAGTGTTCGAACCGTAATGCGCAAGAAATGGTATGTAAACCCCGTATTTACATATCTGCCACGGTGCAGGAGAATCCGTATAGTTGTTCGAGTGTTCAAACCGTAATGCGTGAGAAATGGTAAGTAAACGCCGTATTTACATATCTGTCACTGTGCCGGAGAATCCGTATAGGTGTTCGAGTCTTCGAACCGTAATGCGCAAGAAATGGTATGTAAACCCTCTATTTACATATCTGCCACTGTGCAGGAGAATCCGTATAGGTGTTCGAGTGTTCGAACCGTAATGCGTGAGAAATGGTAAGTAAACGCCGTATTTACATATCTGTCACTGTGCCGGAGAATCCGTATAGGTGTTCGAGTGTTCGAACCGTAATGCGCAAGAAATGGTATGTAAACCCCGTATTTACATATCTGCCACTGTGTAGTAGAATCCGTATAGGTGTTACGAGTGTTCGAACCGTAATGCGCAAGAAATGGTATGTAAACCCCATATTTACATATCTGCCACTGTGCAGGAGAATACGTATAGGTGTTCGAGTCTTCGAACCCTAATGCGTGAGAAATGGTAAGTAAACGCAGTATTTACATATCTGCCACTGTGCCGGAGAATCCGTATAGGTGTTCGAGTGTTCGAACCGTAATGCGCAAGAATTGGTATGGAAACCCCGTATTTACATATCTGCCACTGTGCAGGAGAATCCGTATAGGTGTTCAAGTGTTCGAACCGTAATGCGCAAGAAATGGTATGTAAACCCCGTATTTACATATCTGCCACTGTGCAGGAGAATCCGTATAAGTGTTCGAGTGTTCGAACCGTAATGCGTGAGAAATGGAAAGTAAACGCCGTATTTACATATCTGTCACTGTGCAGGAGAATCCGTATAGGTGTTCGAGTCTTCGAACCGTAATGCGCAAGAAATGGTATGTAAACCCTCTATTTACATATCTGCCACTGTGCAGGAGAATCCGTATAGGTGTTCGAGTGTTCGAACCGTAATGCGTGAAAAATGGTAAGTAAACGCCGTATTTACATATCTGTCACTGTGCCGGAGAATCCGTATAGGTGTTCGAGTGTTCGAACCGTAATGCGCAAGAAATGGTATGTAAACCCCGTATTTACATATCTGCCACTGTGCAGCAGAATCCGTATAGGTGTTCGAGTGTTCGAACCGTAATGCGCAAGAAATGGTATGTAAACCCCGTATTTACATATCTGCCACTGTGTAGCAGAATCCGTATATGTGTTCGAGTGTTCGAACCTTAATCCGCAAGAAATGGTACGTAAACCCCGTATTTACATATCTGCCACTGTGCAGGAGAATCCGTATAGGTGTTCGAGTGTTCGAACCGTAATGCTTGAGAAATGGTAAGTAAACGCCGTTTTTACATATCTGTCACTGTGCAGGAGAATCCGTAAAGTTGTTCGAGTGTTCGAACCGTAATGCGCAAGAAATGGTATGTAAACCCCGTATTTACATATCTGCCACTATGCAGGACAATCCGTATAGGTGTTCGAGTGTTCGAACCGTAATGCGCAAGAATTGGTATGGAAACCCCGTATTTACATATCTGCCACTGTGCAGGAGAATCCGTATAGGTGTTCGAGTCTTCGAACCCTAATGCGTGAGAAATGGTAAGTAAACGCAGTATTTACATATCTGCCATTGTGCAGGAGAATCCGTATAGGTGTTACGAGTGTTCGAACCGTAATGCGCAAGAAATGGTATGTAGACCCCGTATTTACATATCTGCCATTGTGCAGGGGAATACGTATAGGTGTTCGAGTCTTCGAACCCTAATGCGTAAGAAATGGTATGTAAACGCAGTATTTACATATCTGCCACTGTGCAGGAGAATCCGTATAGGTGTTACGAGTGTTCGAACCGTAATGCGCAAGAAATGGTATGTAGACCCCGTATTTACATATCTGCCACTGTGCAGGAGAATCCGTATAGGTGTTCGAGTGTTCGAACCGTAATGCGTGAGAAATGGTAAGTAAACGCCGTATTTACATATCTGTCACTGTGCCGGAGAATCCGTATATGTGTTCGAGTGTTCGAACCGTAATGCGCAAGAAATGGTATGTAAACCCCGTATTTACATATCTGCCACTGTGCAGGAGAATCCGTATAGGTGTTCGAGTGTTCAAACCGTAATGCGCAAGAAATGGAATGTAAACCCCGTATTTACATATCTACCACTGTGTAGGAGAATCCGTATAGGTGTTACGAGTGTTCGAACCGTAATGCGCAAGAAATGGTATGTAAACCCCATATTTACATATCTACCACTGTGCAGGAGAATACGTATAGGTGTTCGAGTGTTCGAACCGTAATGCGTGAGAAATGGTAAGTAAACGCCGTATTTACATATCTGCCACTGTGCAGGAGAATCCGTATAGGTGTTCGAGTGTTCGAACCGTAATGCGCAAGAATTGGTATGGAAACCCCGTATTTACATATCTGCCACTGTGCAGGTGAATCCGTATAGGTGTTCGAGTGTTCGAACCGTAATGCGCAAGAAATGGTATGTAAACCCCGTATTTACATATCTGCCACTGTGCAGGAGAATCCGTATAGGTGTTCGAGTGTTCGAACCGTAATGCGTGAGAAATGGTAAGTAAACGCCGTATTTACATATCTGTCACTGTGCAGGAGAATCCGTATAGGTGTTCGAGTGGTTGAACCGTAATGCTTGAGAAATGGTATGTAAACCCCGTATTTACATATCTACCACTGTGCAGGAGAATCCGTATAGGTGTTCGAGTGTTCGAACCGTAATGCGCAAGAATTGGTATGGAAACCCCGTATTTACATATCTGCCACTGTGCAGGAGAATCCGTATAGGTGTTCGAGTGTTCGAACCGTAATGCGCAACAAATGGTATGTAAACCCCGTATTTACATATCAGCCACTGTGCAGGAGAATCTGTATAGGTGTTCGAGTGTTCGATCCATAATGCGCAAGAAATGGTATGGAAACCCCGTATTTACATATCAGCCACTGGGCAGGAGAATCCGTATAGGTGTTCGAGTCTTCGAACCGTAATGCGCAAGAAATGGTATGTAAACCCTCTATTTACATATCTGCCACTGTGCAGGAGAATCCGTATAGGTGTTCGAGTGTTCGAACCGTAATGCGTGAGAAACGGTAAGTAAACGCCGTATTTACATATCTGTCACTGTGCCGGAGAATCCGTATAGGTGTTCGAGTGTTCGAACCGTAATGCGCAAGATATGGTATGTAAACCCCGTATTTACATATCTGCCACTGTGCAGGAGAATCCGTATAGGTGTTCGAGTGTTCGAACCGTAATGCGCTAGAAATGGTATGTAAACCCCGTATTTACATATCTGCCACTGTGTAGGAGAATCCGTATAGGTGTTACGAGTGTTCGAACCGTAATGCGCAAGAAATGGTATGTAAACCCCATATTTACATATCTGCCACTGTGCAGGAGAATACGTATAGGTGTTCGAGTCTTCGAACCCTAATGCGTGAGAAATGATAAGTAAACGCAGTATTTACATATCTGCCACTGTGCCGGAGAATCCGTATAGGTGTTCGAGTGTTCGAACCGTAATGCGCTAGAATTGGTATGGAAACCCCGTATTTGCATATCTGCCACTGTGCAGGAGAATCCGTATAGGTGTTCGAGTGTTCGAACCGTAATGCGCAAGAAATGGTATGTAAACCCCGTATTTACATATCTGCCACTGTGCAGGAGAATCCGTATAGGTGTTCGAGTGTTCAAACCGTAATGCGTGAGAAATGGTAAGTAAACGCCGTATTTACATATCTGTCACTGTGCCGGAGAACCCGTATAGGTGTTCGAGTCTTCGAACCGTAATGCGCAAGAAATGGTATGTAAACCCTCTATTTACATATCTGCCACTGTGCAGGAGAATCCGTATAGGTGTTCGAGTGTTCGAACCGTAATGCGTGAGAAATGGTAAGTAAACGCCGTATTTACATATCTGTCACTGTGCCGGAGAATCCGTATAGGTGTTCGAGTGTTCGAACCGTAATGCGCAAGAAATGGTATGTAAACCCCGTATTTACATATCAGCCACTGTGCAGGAGAATCCGTATAGGTGTTCGAGTGTTCGAACTGTAATGCGCGAGAAATGGTATGTAAACCCCGTATTTACATATCTGCCACTGTGTAGTAGAATCCGTATAGGTGTTACGAGTGTTCGAACCGTAATGCGCAAGAAATGGTATGTAAACCCCATATTTACATATCTGCCACTGTGCAGGAGAATACGTATAGGTGTTCGAGTCTTCGAACCCTAATGCGTGAGAAATGGTAAGTAAACGCAGTATTTACATATCTGCCACTGTGCCGGAGAATCCGTATAGGTGTTCGAGTGTTCGAACCGTAATGCGCAAGAATTGGTATGGAAACCCCGTATTTACATATCTGCCACTGTGCAGGAGAATCCGTATAGGTGTTCAAGTGTTCGAACCGTAATGCGCAAGAAATGGTATGTAAACCCCGTATTTACATATCTGCCACTGTGCAGGAGAATCCGTATAGGTGTTCGAGTGTTCGAACCGTAATGCGTGAGAAATGGAAAGTAAACGCCGTATTTACATATCTGTCACTGTGCAGGAGAATCCGTATAGGTGTTCGAGTCTTCGAACCGTAATGCGCAAGAAATGGTATGTAAACCCTGTATTTACATATCTGCCACTGTGCAGGAGAATCCGTATAGGTGTTCGAGTGTTCGAACCGTAATGCGTGAAAATGGTAAGTAAACGCCGTATTTACATATCTGTCACTGTGCCGGAGAATCCGTATTGGTGTTCGAGTGTTCGAACCGTAATGCGCAAGAAATGGTATGTAAACCCCGTATTTACATATCTGCCACTGTGCAGCAGAATCCGTATATGTGTTTGAGTGTTCGAACCGTAATGCGCAAGAAATGGTATGTAAACCCCGTATTTACATATCTGCCACTGTGTAGCAGAATCCGTATATGTGTTCGAGTGTTCGAACCGTAATGCTTGAGAAATGGTAAGTAAACGCCGTTTTTACATATCTGTCACTGTGCAGGAGAATCCGTAAAGTTGTTCGAGTGTTCGAATCGTAATGCGCAAGAAATGGTATGTAAACCCCGTATTTACATATCTGCCACTATGCAGGACAATCCGTGTAGGTGTTCGAGTGTTCGAACCGTAATGCGCAAGAATTGGTATGGAAACCCCGTATTTACATAACTGCCACTGTGCAGGAGAATCCGTATAAGTGTTCGAGTCTTCGAACCCCAATGCGTGAGAAATGGTAAGTAAACGCAGTATTTACATATCTGCCATTGTGCAGGAGAATCCGTATAGGTGTTACGAGTGTTCGAACCGTAATGCGCAAGAAATGGTATGTAGACCCCGTATTTACATATCTGCCATTGTGCAGGGGAATACGTATAGGTGTTCGAGTCTTCGAACCCTAATGCGTAAGAAATGGTAAGTAAACGCAGTATTTACATATCTGCCACTGTGCAGGAGAATCCGTATAGGTGTTCGAGTGTTCGAACCGTAATGCGTGAGAAATGGTAAGTAAACGCCGTATTTACATATCTGTCACTGTGCCGGAGAATCCGTATATGTGTTCGAGTGTTCGAACCGTAATGCGCAAGAAATGGTATGTAAACCCCGTATTTACAGATCTGTCACTGTGCAGGAGAATCCGTATAGGTGTTCGAGTGTTCGAACCGTAATGCGCAAGAAATGGAATGTAAACCCCGTATTTACATATCTACCACTGTGTAGGAGAATCCGTATAGGTGTTACGAGTGTTCGAACCGTAATGCGCAAGAAATGGTATGTAAACCCCATATTTACATATCTGCCACTGTGCAGGAGAATACGTATAGGTGTTCGAGTGTTCGAACCGTAATGCGTGAGAAATGGTAAGTAAACGCCGTATTTACATATCTGTCACTGTGCAGGAGAATCCGTAAAGTTGTTCGAGTGTTCGAACCGTAATGCGCAAGAAATGGTATGTAAACCCCGTATTTACATATCTGCCACTGTGCCGGAGAATCCGTATAGGTGTTCGAGTGTTCGAACCGTAATGCGCAAGAATTGGTATGGAAACCCCGTATTTACATATCTGCCACTGTGCAGGTGAATCCGTATAGGTGTTCGAGTGTTCGAACCGTAATGCGCAAGAAATGGTATGTAAACCCCGTATTTACATATCTGCCACTGTGCAGGAGAATCCGTATAGGTGTTCGAGTGTTCGAACCGTAATGCGTGAGAAATGGTAAGTAAACGCCGTATTTACATATCTGTCACTGTGCAGGAGAATCCGTATAGGTGTTCGAGTGGTTGAACCGTAATGCTTGAGAAATGGTATGTAAACCCCGTATTTACATATCTACCACTGTGCAGGAGAATCCGTATAGGTGTTCGAGTGTTCGAACCGTAATGCGCAAGAATTGGTATGGAAACCCCGTATTTACATATCTGCCACTGTGCAGGAGAATCCGTATAGGTGTTCGAGTGTTCGAACCGTAATGCGCAACAAATGGTATGTAAACCCCGTATTTACATATCAGCCACTGTGCAGGAGAATCTGTATAGGTGTTCGAGTGTTCGATCCATAATGCGCAAGAAATGGTATGGAAACCCCGTATTTACATATCAGCCACTGGGCAGGAGAATCCGTATAGGTGTTCGAGTCTTCGAACGGTAATGCGCAAGAAATGGTATGTATACCCCGTATTTACATATCTACCACTGTGCAGGAGAATCCGTATAGGTGTTCGAGTGTTCGAACCGTAATGCGTGAGAAATGGTAAGTAAACGCCGTATTTACATATTTGGCACTGTGCAGGAGAATCCGTACAAGTGTTCGAGTGTTCGAACCGTAATGCGCAAGAAATGGTACGTAAACCCCGTATTTACATATCTGCCACTGTGCAGGAGAATCCGTATAGGTGTTCGAGTGTTCGAACCGTAATGCGTGAGAAATGGTAAGTAAACGCCGTATTTACATATCTGTCACTGTGCCGGAGAATCCGTATAGGTGTTCGAGTCTTCGAACCGTAATGCGCAAGAAAAGGTATGTAAACCCTCTATTTACATATCTGCCACTGTGCAGGAGAATCCGTATAGGTGTTCGAGTGTTCGAACCGTAATGCGTGAGAAATGGTAAGTAAACGCCGTATTTACATATCTGTCACTGTGCCGGAGAATCCGTATAGGTGTTCGAGTGTTCGAACCGTAATGCGTGAGAAATGGTATGTAAACCCCGTATTTACATATCTGCCACTGTGCAGGAGAATCCGTATAGGTGTTCGAGTGTTCGAACCGTAATGCGCAAGAAATGGTATGTAAACCCCGTATTTACATATCTGCCACTGTGTAGGAGAATCCGTATAGGTGTTACGAGTGTTCGAACCGTAATGCGCAAGAAATGGTATGTAAACCCCATATTTACATATCTGCCACTGTGCAGGAGAATACGTATAGGTGTTCGAGTCTTCGAACCCTAATGCGTTAGAAATGGTAAGTAAACGCAGTATTTACATATCTGCCACTGTGCCGGAGAATCCGTATAGGTGTTCGAGTGTTCGAACCGTAATGCGCAAGAATTGGTATGGAAACCCCGTATTTACATATCTGCCACTGTGCTGGAGAATCCGTATAGGTGTTCGAGTCTTCGAACCCTATTGCGTGAGAAATGGTAAGTAAACGCAGTATTTACATATCTGCCATTGTGCAGGAGAATCCGTATAGGTGTTACGAGTGTTCGAACCGTAATGCGCAAGAAATGGTATGTAGACCCCGTATTTACATATCTGCCATTGTGCAGGGGAATACGTATAGGTGTTCGAGTCTTCGAACCCTAATGCGTGAGAAATGGTAAGTAAACGCAGTATTTACATATCTGCCACTGTGCAGGAGAATCCGTATAGGTGTTACAAGTGTTCGAACCGTAATGCGCAAGAAATGGTATGTAGACCCCGTATTTACATATCTGACACTGTGCAGGAGAATCCGTATAGGTGTTCGAGTCTTCGAACCCTAATGCGTGAGAAATGGTAAGTAAACGCAGTATTTACATATCTGTCACTGTGCCGGAGAATCCGTATATGTGTTCGAGTGTTCGAACCGTAATGCGTGAGAAATGTTATGTAAACCCCGTATTTACATATCTGCCACTGTGCAGGAGAATCCGTATAGGTGTTCGAGTGTTCGAACCGTAATGCGCAAGAAATGGAATGTAAACCCCGTATTTACATATCTGCCACTGTGCAGGAGAATCCGTATAGGTGTTCGAGTGTTCGAACCGTAATGCGTGAGAAATGGTAAGTAAACGCCGTATTTACATATCTGTCACTGTGCCGGAGAATACGTATAGGTGTTCGAGTCTTCGAACCGTAATGCGTGAGAAATGGTAAGTAAACCCTCTATTTACATATCTGCCACTGTGCAGGAGAATCCGTATAGGTGTTCGAGTGTTCGAACCGTAATGCGCAAGAATTGGTATGGAAACCCCGTATTTACATATCTGCCACTGTGCAGGTGAATCCGTATAGGTGTTCGAGTGTTCGAACCGTAATGCGCAAGAAATGGTATGTAAACCCCGTATTTACATATCTGCCACTGTGTAGGAGAATCCGTATAGGTGTTACGAGTGTTCGAACCGTAATGCGCAAGAAATGGTATGTAAACCCCATATTTACATATCTGCCACTGTGCAGGATAATACGTATCGGTGTTCGAGTCTTCGAACCCTAATGCGTGAGAAATGGTAAGTAAACGCAGTATTTACATATCTGCCACTGTGCCGGAGAATCCGTATAGGTGTTCGAGTGTTCGAACCGTAATGCGCAAGAATTGGTATGGAAACCCCGTATTTACATATCTGCCACTGTGCAGGAGAATCCGTATAGGTGTTCGAGTCTTCGAACCCTAATGCGTGAGAAATGGTAAGTAAACGCAGTATTTACATATCTGCCATTGTGCAGGAGAATCCGTATAGGTGTTACGAGTGTTCGAACCGTAATGCGCAAGAAATGGTATGTAGACCCCGTATTTACATATCTGCCACTGTGCAGGAGAATCCGTATAGGTGTTCGAGTGTTCGAACCGTAATGCGTGAGAAATGGTAAGTAAACGCCGTATTTACATATCTGTCACTATGCCGGAGAATCCGTATATGTGTTCGAGTGTTCGAACCGTAATGCGCAAGAAATGGTATGTAAACCCCGTATTTACATATCTGCCACTGTGCAGGAGAATCCGTATAGGTGTTCGAGTGTTCGAACCGTAATGCGCAAGAAATGGAATGTGAACCCCGTATTTACATATCTGCCACTGTGCCGGAGAATCCGTATAGGTGTTACGAGTGTTCGATCCGTAATGCGCAAGAAATGGTATGTAAACCCCATATTTACATATCTGCCACTGTGCAGGAGAATACGTATAGGTGTTCGCGTCTTCGAACCCTAATGCGTGAGAAATGGTAAGTAAACGCAGTATTTACATATCTGCCCCTGTGCAGGAGAATCCGTATAGGTGTTCGAGTGTTCGAACCGTAATGCGCAAGAATTGGTATGGAAACCCCGTATTTACATATCTGCCACTGTGCAGGTGAATCCGTATAGGTGTTCGAGTGTTCGAACCGTAATGCGCAAGAAATGGTATGTAAACCCCGTATTTACATATCTGCCACTGTGTAGGAGAATCCGTGTATGTGTTCGAGTGTTCGAACCTTAATGCGCAAGAAATGGTACGTAAACCCCGTATTTATATATCTGCCACTGTGCAGGAGAATCCGTATAGGTGTTCGAGTGTTCGAACCGTAATGCGTGAGAAATGGTAGGTAAACGCCGTATTTACATATCTGTCACTGTGCAGGAGAATCCGTAAAGTTGTTCGAGTGTTCGAACCGTAATGCGCAAGAAATGGTATGTAAACCCCGTATTTACATATCTGCCACTGTGCAGGACAATTCGTATAGGTGTTCGAGTGTTCGAACCGTAATGCGCAAGAATTGGTATGGAAACCCCGTATTTATATATCTGCCACTGTGCAGGAGAATCCGTATAGGTGTTCGAGTCTTCGAACCCTAATGCGTGAGAAATGGTAAGTAAACGCAGTATTTACATATCTGCCATTGTGCAGGAGAATCCGTATAGGTGTTACGAGTGTTCGAACCGTAATGCGCAAGAAATGGTATGTAGACCCCGTATTTACATATCTGCCACTGTGCAGGAGAATCCGTATAGGTGTTCGAGTGTTCGAACCGTAATGCGTGAGAAATGGTAAGTAAACGCCGTATTTACATATCTGTCACTATGCCGGAGAATCCGTATATGTGTTCGAGTGTTCGAACCGTAATGCGCAAGAAATGGTATGTAAACCCCGTATTTACATATCTGCCACTGTGCAGGAGAATCCGTATAGGTGTTCGAGTGTTCGAACCGTAATGCGCAAGAAATGGAATGTGAACCCCGTATTTACATATCTGCCACTGTGCCGGAGAATCCGTATAGGTGTTACGAGTGTTCGATCCGTAATGCGCAAGAAATGGTATGTAAACCCCATATTTACATATCTGCCACTGTGCAGGAGAATACGTATAGGTGTTCGCGTCTTCGAACCCTAATGCGTGAGAAATGGTAAGTAAACGCAGTATTTACATATCTGCCCCTGTGCAGGAGAATCCGTATAGGTGTTCGAGTGTTCGAACCGTAATGCGCAAGAATTGGTATGGAAACCCCGTATTTACATATCTGCCACTGTGCAGGTGAATCCGTATAGGTGTTCGAGTGTTCGAACCGTAATGCGCAAGAAATGGTATGTAAACCCCGTATTTACATATCTGCCACTGTGTAGGAGAATCCGTGTATGTGTTCGAGTGTTCGAACCTTAATGCGCAAGAAATGGTACGTAAACCCCGTATTTATATATCTGCCACTGTGCAGGAGAATCCGTATAGGTGTTCGAGTGTTCGAACCGTAATGCGTGAGAAATGGTAGGTAAACGCCGTATTTACATATCTGTCACTGTGCAGGAGAATCCGTAAAGTTGTTCGAGTGTTCGAACCGTAATGCGCAAGAAATGGTATGTAAACCCCGTATTTACATATCTGCCACTGTGCAGGACAATTCGTATAGGTGTTCGAGTGTTCGAACCGTAATGCGCAAGAATTGGTATGGAAACCCCGTATTTACATATCTGCCACTGTGCAGGAGAATCCGTATAGGTGTTCGAGTCTTCGAACCCTAATGCGTGAGAAATGGTAAGTAAACGCAGTATTTACATATCAGCCATTGTGCAGGAGAATCCGTATAGGTGTTACGAGTGTTCGAACCGTAATGCGCAAGAAATGGTATGTAGACCCCGTATTTACATATCTGCCATTGTGCAGGGGAATACGTATAGGTGTTCGAGTCTTCGAACCCTAATGCGTGAGAAATGGTAAGTAAACGCAGTATTTACATATCTGCCACTGTGCAGGAGAATCCGTATTGGTGTTACGAGTGTTCGAACCGTAATGCGCAAGAAATGGTGTGTAGACCCCGTATTTACATATCTGCCACTGTGCAGGAAAATCCGTATAGGTGTTCGAGTGTTCGAACCGTAATGCGTGAGAAATGGTAAGTAAACGCCGTAATTACATATCTGTCACTGTGCCGGAGAATCCGTATATGTGTTCGAGTGTTCGAACCGTAATGCGCAAGAAATGGTATGTAAACCCCGTATTTACATATCTGCCACTATGCAGGAGAATCCGTATAGGTGTTCGAGTGTTCGAACCGTAATGCGGAAGAAATGGAATGTAAACCCCGTATTTACATATCTGCCACTGTGTAGGAGAATCCGTATAGGTGTTACGCGTGTTCGAACCGTAATGCGCAAGAAATGGTATGTAAACCCCATATTTACATATCTGCCACTGTGCAGGAGAATACGTATAGGTGTTCGAGTCTTCGAACCCTAATGCGTGAGAAATGGTAAGTAAACGCAGTATTTACATATCTGCCACTGTGCAGGAGAATCCGTATAGGTGTTCGAGTGTTCGAACCGTAATGCGCAAGAATTGGTATGGAAACCCCGTATTTACATATCTGCCACTGTGCAGGTGAATCCGTATAGGTGTTCGAGTGTTCGAACCGTAATGCGCAAGAAATGGTATGTAAACCCCGTATTTACATATCTGCCACTCTGCAGGAAAATCCGTATACGTGTTCGAGTGTTCGAACCGTAATGCATTAGAAATGGTAAGTAAACGTCGTATTTACATATCTGTCACTGTGCAGGAGAATCCGTATAGGTGTTCGAGTGGATGAACCGTAATGCGCAAGAAATGGTATGTAAACCCCGTATTTACATATCTGCCACTGTGCAGGACAATCCGTATAGGTGTTCGAGTGTTCGAACCGTAATGCGCAAGAATTGGTATGGAAACCCCGTATTTACATATCTGCCACTGTGCAGGAGAATCCGTATAGGTGTTCGAGTCTTCGAACCCTAATGCGTGAGAAATGGTAAGTAAACGCAGTATTTACATATCTGCCATTGTGCAGGAGAATCCGTATAGGTGTTACGAGTGTTCGAACCGTAATGCG
Source organism: Camellia sinensis (assembly GCF_055761805.1). Taxonomy (NCBI): domain Eukaryota; kingdom Viridiplantae; phylum Streptophyta; class Magnoliopsida; order Ericales; family Theaceae; genus Camellia; species Camellia sinensis. Next base: position 5,655,925 of record NC_138971.1, read on the forward strand.
CAAGAAATGGTATGTAGACCCCGTATTTACATATCTGCCATTGTGCAGGGGAATACGTATAGGTGTTCGAGTCTTCGAACCCTAATGCGTGAGAAATGGTAAGTAAACGCAGTATTTACATATCTGCCACTGTGCAGGAGAATCCGTATAGGTGTTACGAGTGTTCGAACCGTAATGCGCAAGAAATGGTATGTAGACCCCGTATTTACATATCTGCCACTGTGCAGGAGAATCCGTATAGGTGTTCGAGTGTTCGAACCGTAATGCGTGAGAAATGGTAAGTAAACGCCGTATTTACATATCTGTCACTGTGCCGGAGAATCCGTATATGTGTTCGAGTGTTCGAACCGTAATGCGCAAGAAATGGTATGTAAACCCCGTATTTACATATCTGCCACTGTGCAGGAGAATCCGTATAGGTGTTCGAGTGTTCGAACCGTAATGCGCAAGAAATGGAATGTAAACCCCGTATTTACATTTCTGCCACTGTGTAGGAGAATCCGTAAAGGTGTTACGAGTGTTCGAACCGTAATGCGCAAGAAATGGTATGTAAACCCCATATTTACATATCTGCCACTGTGCAGGAGAATACGTATAGGTGTTCGAGTCTTCGAACCCTAATGCGTGAGAAATGGTAAGTAAACGCAGTATTTACATATCTGCCACTGTGCAGGAGAATCCGTATAGGTGTTCGAGTGTTCGAACCGTAATGCGCAAGAATTGGTATGGAAACCCCGTATTTACATATCTGCCACTGTGTAGGTGAATCCGTATAGGTGTTCGAGTGTTCGAACCGTATTGCGCAAGAAATGGTATGTAAACCCCGTATTTACATATCTGCCACTGTGCAGGAGAATCCGTATAGGTGTTCGATTGTTCGAACCATAATGCGTGAGAAATGGTAAGTAAACGCAGTATTTACATATCTGCCACTGTGCCGGAGAATCCGTATAGGTGTTCGAGTGTTCGAACCGTAATGCGCAAGAAATTGTCTGGAAACCCCGTATTTACATATCTGCCACTGTGCAGGAGAATCCGTATAGGTGTTCGAGTCTTCGAACCCTAATGCGTGAGAAATGGTAAGTAAACGCAGTATTTACATATCTGCCACTGTGCAGGAGAATCCGTATAGGTGTTCGAGTGTTCGAACCGTAATGCGCAAGAATTGGTATGGAAACCCCGTATTTACATATCTGCCACTGTGCAGGTGAATCCGTATAGGTGTTCGAGTGTTCGAACCGTAATGCGCAAGAAATGGTATGTAAACCCCGTATTTACATATCTGCCACTGTGCAGGAGAATCCGTATAGGTGTTCGATTGTTCGAACCATAATGCGTGAGAAATGGTAAGTAAACGCAGTATTTACATATCTGCCACTGTGCCGGAGAATCCGTATAGGTGTTCGAGTGTTCGAACCGTAATGCGCAAGAAATGGTATGGAAACCCCGTATTTCCATATCTGCCACTGTGCAGGAGAATCCGTATAGGTGTTCGAGTCTTCGAACCCTAATGCGTGAGAAATGGTAAGTAAACGCAGTATTTACATATCTGCCACTGTGCAGGAGAATCCGTATAGGTGTTCGAGTGTTCGAACCGTAATGCGCAAGAATTGGTATGGAAACTCCGTATTTACATATCTGCCACTGTGCAGGTGAATCCGTATAGGTGTTCGAGTGTTCGAACCGTAATGCGCAAGAAATGGTATGTAAACCCCGTATTTACATATCTGCCACTGTGCAGGATAATCCGTATAGGTGTTCGATTGTTCGAACCATAATGCGTGAGAAATGGTAAGTAAACGCAGTATTTACATATCTGCCACTGTGCCGGAGAATCCGTATATGTGTTCGAGTGTTCGAACCGTAATGCGCAAGAAATGGTATGTAAACCCCGTATTTACATATCTGCCACTGTGCAGGAGAATCCGTATAGGTGTTCGAGTGTTCGAACCGTAATGCGCAAGAAATGGTATGTAGACCCCGTATTTACATATCTGCCACTGTGCATGAGAATCCGTATAGGTGTTCGAGTGTTCGAACCGTAATGCGTGAGAAATGGTAAGTAAACGCCGTATTTACATATCTGTCACTGTGCCGGAGAATCCGTATATGTGTTCGAGTGTTCGAACCGTAATGCGCAAGAAATGGTATGTAAACCCCGTATTTACATATCTGCCACTGTGCAGGAGAATCCGTATAGGTGTTCGAGTGTTCGAACCGTAATGCGCAAGAAATGGAATGTGAACCCCGTATTTACATATCTGCCACTGTGCCGGAGAATCCGTATAGGTGTTACGAGTGTTCGATCCGTAATGCGCAAGAAATGGTATGTAAACCCCATATTTACATATCTGCCACTGTGCAGGAGAATACGTATAGGTGTTCGAGTCTTCGAACCCTAATGCTTGAGAAATGGTAAGTAAACGCAGTATTTACATATCTGCCCCTGTGCAGGAGAATCCGTATAGGTGTTCGAGTGTTCGAACCGTAATGCGCAAGAATTGGTATGGAAACCCCGTATTTACATATCTGCCACTGTGCAGGTGAATCCGTATAGGTGTTCGAGTGTTCGAACCGTAATGCGCAAGAAATGGTATGTAAACCCCGTATTTACATATCTGCCACTGTGTAGGAGAATCCGTGTATGTGTTCGAGTGTTCGAACCTTAATGCGCAAGAAATGGTACGTAAACCCCGTATTTAAATATCTGCCACTGTGCAGGAGAATCCGTATAGGTGTTCGAGTGTTCGAACCGTAATGCGTGAGAAATGGTAAGTAAACGCCGTATTTACATATCTGTCACTGTGCAGGAGAATCCGTAAAGTTGTTCGAGTGTTCGAACCGTAATGCGCAAGAAATGGTATGTAAACCCCGTATTTAAATATCTGCCACTGTGTAGGACAATCCGTATAGGTGTTCGAGTGTTCGAACCGTAATGCGCAAGAATTGGTATGGAAACCCCGTATTTACATATCTGCCACTGTGCGGGAGAATCCGTATAGGTGTTCGAGTCTTCAAACCCTAATGCGTGAGAAATGGTAAGTAAACGCAGTATTTACATATCTGCCATTGTGTAGGAGAATCCGTATAGGTGTTACGAGTGTTCGAACCGTAATGCGCAAGAAATGGTATGTAGACCCCGTATTTACATATCTGCCATTGTGCAGGGGAATACGTATAGGTGTTCGAGTCTTCGAACCCTAATGCGTGAGAAATGGTAAGTAAACGCAGTATTTACATATCTGCCACTGTGCAGGAGAATCCGTATTGGTGTTACGAGTGTTCGAACCGTAATGCGCAAGAAATGGTATGTAGACCCCGTATTTACATATCTGCCACTGTGCAGGAAAATCCGTATAGGTGTTCGAGTGTTCGAACCGTAATGCGTGAGAAATGGTAAGTAAACGCCGTATTTACATATCTGTCACTGTGCCGGAGAATCCGTATATGTGTTCGAGTGGTCGAACCGTAATGCGCAAGAAATGGTATGTAAACCCCGTATTTACATATCTGCCACTATGCAGGAGAATCCGTATAGGTGTTCGAGTGTTCGAACCGTAATGCGCAAGAAATGGAATGTAAACCCCGTATTTACATATCTGCCACTGTGCCGGAGAATCCGTATAGGTGTTACGAGTGTTCGAACCGTAATGCGCAAGAAATGGTATGTAAACCCCATATTTACATATCTGCCACTGTGCAGGAGAATACGTATAGGTGTTCGAGTCTTCGAACCCTAATGCGTGAGAAATGGTAAGTAAACGCAGTATTTACATATCTGCCACTGTGCCGGAGAATCCGTATAGGTGTTCGAGTGTTCGAACCGTAATGCGCAAGAATTTGTATGGAAACCCCGTATTTACATATCTGCCACTGTGCAGGAGAATCCGTATAGGTGTTCGAGTCTTCGAACCCTAATGCGTGAGAAATGGTAAGTAAACGCAGTATTTACATATCTGCCATTGTGCAGGAGAATCCGTATAGGTGTTACGAGTGTTCGAACCGTAATGCGCAAGAAATGGTATGTAGACCCCGTATTTACATATCTGCCATTGTGCAGGGGAATACGTATAGGTGTTCGAGTCTTCGAACCCTAATGCGTGAGAAATGGTAAGTAAACGCAGTATTTACATATCTGCCACTGTGCAGGAGAATCCGTATTGGTGTTACGAGTGTTCGAACCGTAATGCGCAAGAAATGGTATGTAGACCCCGTATTTACATATCTGCCACTGTGCAGGAGAATCCGTATAGGTGTTCGAGTGTTCGAACCGTAATGCGTGAGAAATGGTAAGTAAACGCCGTATTTACATATCTGTCACTGTGTCGGAGAATCCGTATATGTGTTCGAGTGTTCGAACCGTAATGCGTGAGAAATGTTATGTAAACCCCGTATTTACATATCTGCCACTGTGCAGGAGAATCCGTATAGGTGTTCGAGTGTTCGAACCGTAATGCGCAAGAAATGGAATGTAAACCCCGTATTTACATATCTGCCACTGTGCAGGAGAATCCGTATAGGTGTTCGAGTGTTCGAACCGTAATGCGTGAGAAATGGTAAGTAAACGCCGTATTTACATATCTGTCACTGTGCCGGAGAATACGTATAGGTGTTCGAGTCTTCGAACCGTAATGCGTGAGAAATGGTAAGTAAACCCTCTATTTACATATCTGCCACTGTGCAGGAGAATCCGTATAGGTGTTCGAGTGTTCGAACCGTAATGCGCAAGAATTGGTATGGAAACCCCGTATTTACATATCTGCCACTGTGCAGGTGAATCCGTATAGGTGTTCGAGTGTTCGAACCGTAATGCGCAAGAAATGGTATGTAAACCCCGTATTTACATATCTGCCACTGTGTAGGAGAATCCGTATAGGTGTTACGAGTGTTCGAACCGTAATGCGCAAGAAATGGTATGTAAACCCCATATTTACATATCTGCCACTGTGCAGGAGAATACATATAGGTGTTCGAGTCTTCGAACCCTAATGCGTGAGAAATGGTAAGTAAACGCAGTATTTACATATCTGCCACTGTGCCGGAGAATCCGTATAGGTGTTCGAGTGTTCGAACCGTAATGCGCCAGAATTGGTATGGAAACCCCGTATTTACATATCTGCCACTGTGTAGGAGAATCCGTATAGGTGTTCGAGTCTTCGAACCCTAATGCGTGAGAAATGGTAAGTAAACGCAGTATTTACATATCTGCCATTGTGCAGGACAATCCGTATAGGTGTTACGGGTGTTCCAACCGTAATGCGCAAGAAATGGTATGTAGACCCCGTATTTACATATCTGCCATTGTGCAGGGGAATACGTATAGGTGTTCGAGTCTTCGAACCCTAGTACGTGAGAAATGGTAAGTAAACGCAGTATTTACATATCTGCCACTGTGCAGGAGAATCCGTATAGGTATTACGAGTGTTCGAACCGTAATGCGCAAGAAATGGTATGTAGACCCCGTATTTACATATCTGCCACTGTGCAGGAGAATCCGTATAGGTGTTCGAGTGTTCGAACCGTAATGCTTGAGAAATGGTAAGTAAACGCCGTATTTACAAATGTGTCACTGTGCCGGAGAATCCGTATATGTGTTCGAGTGTTCGAACCGTAATGCGCAATAAATGGTATGTAAACCCCCTATTTACATATCTGCCACTGTGCAGGAGAATCCGTATAGGTGTTCGAGTGTTCGAACCGTAATGCGCAAGAAATGGAATGTAAACCCGTATTTACATATCTGCCACTGTGCCGGAGAATCCGTATAGGTGTTACGAGTGTTCGAACCGTAATGCGCAAGAAATGGTATGTAAACCCCATATTTACATATCTGCCACTCTGCAGGAGAATACGTGTAGGTGTTCGAGTCTTCGAACCCTAATGCGTGAGAAGTGGTAAGTAAACGCAGTATTTACATATCTGCCACTGTGCAGGGGAATCCGTATAGGTGTTCGAGTGTTCGAACCGTAATGCGCAAGAATTGGTATGGATACCCCGTATTTACATATCTGCCACTGTGCAGGTGAATCCGTATAGGTGTTCGAGTGTTCGAACCGTAATGCGCAAGAAATGGTATGTAAACCCCGTATTTACATATCTGCCACTGTGTAGGAGAATCCGTGTATGTGTTCGAGTGTTCGAACCTTAATGCGCAAGAAATGGTACGTAAACCCCGTATTTATATATCTGCCACTGTGCAGGAGAATCCGTATAGGTGTTCGAGTGTTCGAACCGTAATGCGTGAGAAATGGTAAGTAAACGCCGTATTTACAAATCTGTCACTGTGCAGGAGAATCCGTAAAGTTGTTCGAGTGTTCGAACCGTAATGCGCAAGAAATGGTATGTAAACCCCGTATTTAAATATCTGCCACTGTGTAGGACAATCCGTATAGGTGTTCGAGTGTTCGAACCGTAATGCGCAAGAATTGGTATGGAAACCCCGTATTTACATATCTGCCACTGTGCGGGAGAATCCGTATAGGTCTTCGAGTCTTCGAACCCTAATGCGTGAGAAATGGTAAGTAAACGCAGTATTTACATATCTGCCATTGTGCAGGAGAATCCGTATAGGTGTTACGAGTGTTCGAACCGTAATGCGCAAGAAATGGTATGTAGACCCCGTATTTACATATCTGCCATTGTGCAGGGGAATACGTATAGGTGTTCGAGTCTTCGAACCCTAATGCGTGAGAAATGGTAAGTAAACGCAGTATTTACATATCTGCCACTGTGCAGGAGAATCCGTATTGGTGTTACGAGTGTTCGAACCGTAATGCGCAAGAAATGGTATGTAGACCCCGTATTTACATATCTGCCACTGTGCAGGAAAATCCGTATAGGTATTCGAGTGTTCGAACCGTAATGCGTGAGAAATGGTAAGTAAACGCCGTATTTACATATCTGTCACTGTGCCGGAGAATCCGTATATGTGTTCGAGTGGTCGAACCGTAATGCGCAAGAAATGGTATGTAAACCCCGTATTTACATATCTGCCACTATGCAGGAGAATCCGTATAGGTGTTCGAGTGTTCGAACCGTAATGCGCAAGAAATGGAATGTAAACCCCGTATTTACATATCTGCCACTGTGCCGGAGAATCCGTATAGGCGTTACGAGTGTTCGAACCGTAATGCGCAAGAAATGGTATGTAAACCCCATATTTACATATCTGCCACTGTGCAGGAGAATACGTATAGGTGCTCGAGTCTTCGAACCCTAATGCGTGAGAAATGGTAAGTAAACGCAGTATTTACATATCTGCCACTGTGCCGGAGAATCCGTATAGGTGTTCGAGTGTTCGAACCGTAATGCGCAAGAATTGGTATGGAAACCCCGTATTTACATATCTGCCACTGTGCAGGAGAATCCGTATAGGTGTTCGAGTCTTCGAACCCTAATGCGTGAGAAATGGTAAGTAAACGCCGTATTTACATATCTGTCACTGTGCCGGAGAATCCGTATATGTGTTCGAGTGTTCGAACCGTAATGCGCAAGAAATGGTATGTAAACCCCGTATTTACAGATCTGTCACTGTGCAGGAGAATCCGTATATGTGTTCGAGTGTTCGAACCGTAATGCGTGAGAAATGGTAAGTAAACGCCGTATTTACATATCTGTCACTGTGCCGGAGAATCCGTATATGTGTTCGAGTGTTCGAACCGTAATGCGCAAGAAATGGTATGTAAACCCCGTATTTACATATCTGCCACTGTGCAGGAGAATCCGTATAGGTGTTCGAGTGTTCGAACCGTAATGCGCAAGAAATGGAATGTAAACCCCGTATTTACATATCTGCCACTGTGTAGGAGAATCCGTATAGGTGTTACGAGTGTTCGAACCGTAATGCGCAAGAAATGGTATGTAAACCCCATATTTACATATCTGCCACTGTGCAGGAGAATACGTATAGGTGTTCGAGTCTTCGAACCCTAATGCGTGAGAAATGGTAAGTAAACGCTGTATTTACATATCTGCCACTGTGCAGTAGAATCCTTATAGGTGTTCGAGTGTTCGAACCGTAATGCGTGAGAAATGGTAAGTAAACGCCGTATTTACATATCTGTCACTGTGCAGGAGAATCCGTATAGGTGTTACGAGTGTTCGAACCGTAATGCGCAAGAAATGGTATGTAGACCCCGTATTTACATATCTGCCACTGTGCAGGAGAATCCGTATAGGTGTTCGAGTGTTCGAACCGTAATGCGCAAGAAATGGTACCGAAACCCCGTATTTACATATCTGCCACTGTGCAGGAGAATCCGTATAGGTGTTCGAGTGTTCGAACCGTAATGCGTGAGAAATGGTAAGTAAACGCCGTATTTACATATCTGTCACTGTGCCGGAGAATCCGTATATGTGTTCGAGTGTTCGAACCGTAATGCGCAAGAAATGGTATGTAAACACCGTATTTACATATCTGCCACTGTGCAGGAGAATCCGTATAGGTGTTCGAGTGTTCGAACCGTAATGCGCAAGAATTGCTATGGAAACCCCGTATTTACATATCTGCCACTGTGCAGGTGAATCCGTATAGGTGTTCGAGTGTTCGAACCGTAATGCGCAAGAAATGGTATGTAAACCCCGTATTTACATATCTGCCACTGTGTAGGAGAATCCGTGTATGTGTTCGAGTGTTCGAACCTTAATGCGCAAGAAATGGTTAGTAAACCCCGTATTTATATATCTGCCACTGTGCAGGAGAATCCTTATAGGTGTTCGAGTGTTCGAACCGTAATGCGTGAGAAATGGTAAGTAAACGCCGTATTTACATATCTGTCACTGTGCAGGAGAATCCGTAAAGTTGTTCGAGTGTTCGAACCGTAATGCGCAAGAAATGGTATGTAAACCCCGTATTTACATATCTGCCACTGTGCAGGACAATCCGTATAGGTGTTCGAGTGTTCGAACCGTAATGCGCAAGAATTGGTATGGAAACCCCGTATTTACATATCTGCCACTGTGCAGGAGAATCCGTATAGGTGTTCGAGTCTTCGAACCCTAATGCGTGAGAAATGGTAAGTAAACGCAGTATTTACATATCTGCCATTGTGGAGGAGAATCCGTATAGGTGTTACGAGTGTTCGAACCGTAATGCGCAAGAAATGGTATGTAGACCCCGTATTTACATATCTGCCATTGTGCAGGGGAATACGTATAGGTGTTCGAGTCTTCGAACCCTAATGCGTGAGAAATGGTAAGTAAACGCAGTATTTACATATCTGCCACTATGCAGGAGAATCCGTATTGGTGTTACGAATGTTCGAACCGTAATGCGCAAGAAATGGTATGTAGACCCCGTATTTACATATCTGCCACTGTGCAGGAAAATCCGTATAGGTGTTCGAGTGTTCGAACCGTAATGCGTGAGAAATGGTAAGTAAACGCCGTATTTACATATGTGTCACTGTGCCAGAGAATCCGTATATGTGTTCGAGTGGTCGAACCGTAATGCGCAAGAAATGGTATGTAAACCCCGTATTTACATATCTGCCACTATGCAGGAGAATCCGTATAGGTGTTCGAGTGTTCGAACCGTAATGCGCAAGAAATGGAATGTAAACCCCGTATTTACATATCTGCCACTGTGTAGGAGAATCCGTATAGGTGTTACGAGTGTTCGAACCGTAATGCGCAAGAAATGGTATGTAAACCCCATATTTACATATCTGCCACTGTGCAGGAGAATACGTATAGGTGTTCGAGTCTTCGAACCCTAATGCGTGAGAAATGGTAAGTAAACGCAGTATTTACATATCTGCCACTGTGCAGGAGAATCCGTATAGGTGTTCGAGTGTTCGAACCGTAATGCGCAAGAATTGGTATGGAAACCCCGTATTTACATATCTGCCACTGTGCAGGTGAATCCGTATAGGTGTTCGAGTGTTCGAACCGTAATGCGCAAGAAATGGTATGTAAACCCCGTATTTACATATCTGCCACTGTGCAGGAGAATCCGTATACGTGTTCGAGTGTTCGAACCGTAATGCATTAAAAATGGTAAGTAAACGCCGTATTTACATATCTGTCACTGTGCAGGAGAATCCGTATAGGTGTTCGAGTGGATGAACCGTAATGCGCAAGAAATGGTATGTAAACCCCGTATTTACATATCTGCCACTGTGCAGGACAATCCGTATAGGTGTTCGAGTGTTCGAACCGTAATGCGCAAGAATTGGTATGGAAACCCCGTATTTACATATCTGCCACTGTGCAGGAGAATCCGTATAGGTGTTCGAGTCTTCGAACCCTAATGCGTGAGAAATGGTAATTAAACGCAGTATTTACATATCTGCCATTGTGCAGTAGAATCCGTATAGGTGTTACGAGTGTTCGAACCGTAATGCGCAAGAAATGGTATGTAGACCCCGTATTTACATATCTGCCATTGTGCAGGGGAATACGTATAGGTGTTCGAGTCTTCGAACCCTAATGCGTGAGAAATGGTAAGTAAACGCAGTATTTACATATCTGCCACTGTGCAGAAGAATCCGTATAGGTGTTACGAGTGTTCGAACCGTAATGCGCAAGAAATGGTATGTAGACCCCGTATTTACATATCTGCCACTGTGCAGGAGAATCCGTATAGGTGTTCGAGTGTTCGAACCGTAATGCGTGAGAAATGGTAAGTAAACGCCGTATTTACATATCTGTCACTGTGCCGGAGAATCCGTATATGTGTTCGAGTGTTCGAACCGTAATGCGCAAGAAATGGTATGTAAACCCCGTATTTACATATCTGCCACTGTGCAGGAGAATCCGTATAGGTGTTCGAGTCTTCGAACCCTAATGCGCAAGAAATGGAATGTAAACCCCGTATTTACATTTCTGCCACTGTGTAGGAGAATCCGTAAAGGTGTTACGAGTGTTCGAACCGTAATGCGCAAGAAATGGTATGTAAACCCCATATTTACATATCTGCCACTGTGCAGGAGAATACGTATAGGTGTTCGAGTCTTCGAACCCTAATGCGTGAGAAATGGTTAGTAAACGCAGTATTTACATATCTGCCACTGTGCAGGAGAATCCGTATAGGTGTTCGAGTGTTCGAACCGTAATGCGCAAGAATTGGTATGGAAACCCCGTATTTACATATCTGCCACTGTGCGGGTGAATCCGTATAGGTGTTCGAGTGTTCGAACCGTAATGCGCAAGAAATGGTATGTAAACCCCGTATTTACATATCTGCCACTGTGCAGGAGAATCCGTATAGGTGTTCGATTGTTAGAACCATAAAGCGTGAGAAATGGTAAGTAAACGCCGTATTTACATATCTGTCACTGTGCAGGAGAATCCGTATAGGTGTTCGAGTGTTCGAACCGTAATGCGTGAGAAATGGTAAGTAAACGCCGTATTTACACATCTGTCACTGTGCAGGAGAATCCGTAAAGTTGTTCGAGTGTTCGAACCGTAATGCGCAAGAAATGGTATGTAAACCCCGTATTTACATATCTGCCACTGTGCAGGAGAATCCGTATAGGTGTTCGAGTGTTCGAACCGTAATGCGCAAGAATTGGTATGGAAACCCCGTATTTACATATCTGCCACTGTGCAGGTGAATCCGTATAGGTGTTCGAGTGTTCGAACCGTAATGCGCAAGAAATGGTATGTAAACCCCGTATTTACATATCTGCCACTGTGCAGGAGAATACGTACAGGTGTTCGAGTGTTCGAACCGTAATGCGTGAGAAATGGTAAGTAAACGCCGTATTTACATATCTGTCACTGTGCAGGAGAATCCGTATAGGTGTTCGAGTCTTCGAACCGCAATGCGCAAGAAATGGTATGTAAACCCTGTATTTACATATCTGCCACTGTGCAGGAGAATCCGTATAGGTGTTCGAGTGTTCGAACCGTAATGCGTGAGAAATTGTAAGTAAACGCCGTATTTACATATCTGGCACTGTGCAGGAGAATCCGTACAGGTGTTCGAGTGTTCGAACCGTAATGCGCAAGAAATGGTACATAAACCCCGTATTTACATATCTGCCACTGTACAGGAGAATCCGTATAGGTGTTCGAGTGTTCGAACCGCAATGCGTGAGAAATGGTAAGTAAACGCCGTATTTACATATCTGTCACTGTGCAGGAGAATCCGTAAAGTTGTTCGAGTGTTCGAACCGTAATGCGCAAAAAATGGTATGTAAACCCCGTATTTCCATATCTGCCACTGTGCAGGAGAATCCGTATAGGTGTTCGAGTGTTCGAACCGTAATGCGCATGACTTGGTATGGAAACCCCGTATTTACATGTCTGCCACTGTGCAGGAGAATCCGTATAGGTGTTCGAGTCTTCGAACCCTAATGCGTGAGAAATGGTAAGTAAACGCAGTATTTACATATCTGCCACTGTGCAGGAGAATCCGTATAGGTGTTACGAGTGTTCGAACCGTAATGCGCAAGAAATGGTATGTAGACCCCGTATTTACATATCTGCCACTGTGCAGGGGAATACGTATAGGTGTTCGAGTCTTCGAACCCTAATGCGTGAGAAATGGTAAGTAAACGCAGTATTTACATATCTGCCACTGTGCAGGAGAATCCATATAGGTGTTACGAGTGTTCGAACCGTAATGCGCAAGAAATGGTATGTAGACCCCGTATTTACATATCTGCCATTGTGCAGGGGAATACGTATAGGTGTTCGAGTCATCGAACCCTAATGCGTGAGAAATGGTAAGTAAACGCAGTATTTACATATCTGCCACTGTGCAGGAGAATCCGTATAGGTGTTACGAGTGTTCGAACCGTAATGCGCAAGAAATGGTATGTAGACCCCGTATTTACATATCTGCCACTGTGCAGGAGAATCCGTATAGGTGTTCGAGTGTTCGAACCGTAATGCGTGAGAAATGGTAAGTAAACGCCGTATTTACATATCTGTCACTGTGCCGGAGAATCCGTATATGTGTTCGAGTGTTCGAACCGTAATGCGCAAGAAATGGTATGTAAACCCCGTATTTACATATCTGCCACTGTGCAGGAGAATCCGTATAGGTGTTCGAGTGTTCGAACCGTAATGCGCAAGAAATGGAATGTAAACCCCGTATTTACATATCTGCCACTGTGTAGGAGAATCCGTATAGGTGTTACGAGTGTTCGAACCGTAATGCGCAAGAAATAGTATGTAAACCCCATATTTACATATCTGCCACTGTGCAGGAGAATACGTATAGGTGTTCGAGTCTTCGAACCCTAATGCGTGAGAAATGGTAAGTAAACGCTGTACTTACATATCTGCCACTGTGCAGGAGAATCCGTATAGGTGTTCGAGTGTTCGAACCGTAATGCGCAAGAATTGGTATGGAAACCCCGTATTTACATATCTGCCACTGTGCAGGTGAATCCGTATAGGTGTTCGAGTGTTCGAACCGTAATGCGCAAGAAATGGTATGTAAACCCCGTATTTACATATCTGCCACTGTGCAGGAGAATCCGTATAGATGTTCGAGTGTTCGAACCGTAATGCGTGAGAAATGGTAAGTAAACGCCGTATTTACATATCTGTCACTGTGCAGGAGAATCCGTATAGGTGTTCGAGTGTTCGAACCGCAATGCGCAAGAAATGGTATGTAAACCCTGTATTTACATATCTGCCACTGTGCAGGAGAATCCGTATAGGTGTTCGAGTGTTCGAACCGTAATGCGTGAGAAATTGTAAGTAAACGCCGTATTTACATATCTGGCACTGTGCAGGAGAATCCGTACTGGTGTTCGAGTGTTCGAACCGTAATGCGCAAGAAATGGTACGTAAACCCCGTATTTACATATCTGCCACTGTACAGGAGAATCCGTATAGGTGTTCGAGTGTTCGAACCGTAATGCGTGAGAAATGGTAAATAAACGCCGTATTTACATATCTGTCACTGGGCAGGAGAATCCGTAAAGTTGTTCGAGTGTTCGAACCGTAATGCGCAAGAAATGGTATGTAAACCCCGTATTTACATATCTGCCACTGTGCAGGAGAATCCGTATAGGTGTTCGAGTGTTCGAACCGTAATGCGCATGAATTGGTATGGAAACCCCGTATTTACATATCTGCCACTGTGCAGGAGAATCCGTATAGGTGTTCGAGTCTTCGAACCCTAATGCGTGAGAAATGGTAAGTAAACGCAGTATTTACATATCTGCCACTGTGCAGGAGAATCCGTATAGGTGTTACGAGTGTTTGAACCGTAATGCGCAAGAAATGGTATGTAGACCCCGTATTTACATATCTGCCACTGTGCAGGGGAATACGTATAGGTGTTCGAGTCTTCGAACCCTAATGCGTGAGAAATGGTAAGTAAACGCAGTATTTACATATCTGCCACTGTGCAGGAGAATCCATTTAGGTGTTACGAGTGTTCGAACCGTAATGCGCAAGAAATGGTATGTAGACCCCGTATTTACATATCTGCCATTGTGCAGGGGAATACGTATAGGTGTTCGAGTCTTCGAACCCTAATGCGTGAGAAATGGTACGTAAACGCAGTATTTACATATCTGCCACTGTGCAGGAGAATCCGTATAGGTGTTCGAGTGTTCGAACCGTAATGCGCAAGAAATGGAATGTAAACCCCGTATTTACATATCTGCCACTGTGTAGGAGAATCCGTATAGGTGTTACGAGTGTTCGAACCGTAATGCGCAAGAAATGGTATGTAAACCCCATATTTACATATCTGCCACTGTGCAGGAGAATACGTATAGGTGTTCGAGTCTTCGAACCCTAATGCGTGAGAAATGGTAAGTAAACGCTGTATTTACATATCTGCCACTGTGCAGGAGAATCCGTATAGGTGTTCAAGTGTTCGAACCGTAATGCGCAAGAATTGGTATGGAAACCCCGTATTTACATATCTGCCACTGTGCAGGTGAATCCGTATAGGTGTTCGAGTGTTCGAACCGTAATGCGCAAGAAATGGTATGTAAACCCCGTATTTACATATCTGCCACTGTGCAGGAGAATCCGTACAGGTGTTCGAGTGTTCGAACCGTAATGCGTGAGAAATGGTAAGTAAACGCCGTATTTACATATCTGTCACTGTGCAGGAGAATCCGTATAGGTGTTCGAGTCTTCGAACCGCAATGCGCAAGAAATGGTATGTAAACCCTGTATTTACATATCTGCCGCTGTGCAGGAGAATCCGTATAGCTGTTCGAGTGTTCGAACCGTAATGCGTGAGAAATTGTAAGTAAACGCCGTATTTACATATCTGGCACTGTGCAGGAGAATCCGTACAGGTGTTCGAGTGTTCGAACCGTAATGCGCAAGAAATGGTACGTAAACCCCGTATTTACATATCTGCCACTGTACAGGAGAATCCGTATAGGTGTTCGAGTGTTCGAACCGTAATGCGTGAGAAATGGTAAGTAAACGCCGTATTTACATATCTGTCACTGTGCAGGAGAATCCGTAAAATTGTTCGAGTGTTCGAACCGTAATGCGCAAGAAATGGTATGTAAACCCCGTATTTACATATCTGCCACTGTGCAGGAGAATACGTATAGGTGTTCGAGTCTTCGAACCCTAATGCGTGAGAAATGGTAAGTAAACGCAGTATTTACATATCTGCCACTGTGCCGGAGAATCCGTATATGTGTTCGAGTGTTCGAACCGTAATGCGCAAGAAATGGTATGTAAACCCCGTATTTACATATCTGCCACTGTGCAGGAGAATCCGTATAGGTGTTCGAGTGTTCGAACCGTAATGCGCAAGAATTGGTATGGAAACCCCGTATTTACATATCTGCCACTGTGCAGGAGAATCCGTATATGTGTTCGAGTGTTCGAACCGTAATGGGCAGGAAATGGTATGTAGACCCCGTATTTACATATCTGCCATTGTGCAGGGGAATACGTATAGGTGTTCGAGTCTTCGAACCCTAATGCGTGAGAAATGGTAAGTAAACACAGTATTTACATATCTGCCACTGTGCAGGAGATTCCGTATAGGTGTTCGAGTGTTCGAACCGTAATGCGCAAGAATTGGTATGGAAACCCCGTATTTACATATCTGCCACTGTACAGGAGAATCCGTATAGGTGTTTGAGTGTTCGAACCGTAATGCGCAAGAAATGGTATGTAAACCCCGTATTTACATATCTGCCACTGTGCAGGAGAATCCGTATAGGTGTTCGAGTGTTCGAACCGTAATGCGTGAGAAATGGTAAGTAAACGCCGTATTTACATATCTGTCACTGTGCAGGAGAATCCGTATAGGTGTTCCAGTGTTCGAACCGTAATGCGCAAGAAATGGTATGTAAACCCCGTATTTACATATTTGCCACTGTGCAGGAGAATCTGTATAGGTGTTCGAGTGTTCGAACTGTAATGCGTGAGAAATGGAAAGTAAACGCCGTATTTACATATCTGTCACTGTGCCGGAGAATCCGTATAGGTGTTCGAGTCTTCGAACCGTAATGCGCAAGAAATGGTATGTAAACCCCGTATTTACATATCTGCCACTGTGCAGGAGAATCCGTATAGGTGTTCGAGTGTTCGAACCGTAATGCGTGAGAAATGGTAAGTAAACGCCGTATTTACATATCTGTCACTGTGCCGGAGAATCCGTATATGTGTTCGAGTGTTCGAACCGTAATGCGCAAGAAATGGTATGTAAACCCCGTATTTACATATCTGCCACTGTGCAGGAGAATCCGTATAGGTGTTCGAGTGTTCGAACCGTAATGCGCAAGAAATGGTATGTAAACCCCGTATTTAAATTTCTGCCACTGTGTAGGAGAATCCGTAAAGGTGTTACGAGTGTTCGAACCGTAATGCGCAGGAAATGGTATGTAAACCCCATATTTACATATCTGCCACTGTGCAGGAGAATACGTATAGGTGTTCGAGTCTTCGAACCCTAATGCGTGAGAAATGGTAAGTAAACGCAGTATTTACATATCTGCCACTGTGCAGGAGAATCCGTATAGGTGTTCGAGTGTTCGAACCGTAATGCGCAAGAATTGGTAT
Organism: Camellia sinensis; assembly: GCF_055761805.1. Taxonomy (NCBI): domain Eukaryota; kingdom Viridiplantae; phylum Streptophyta; class Magnoliopsida; order Ericales; family Theaceae; genus Camellia; species Camellia sinensis. Next base: position 5,672,878 of record NC_138971.1, read on the forward strand.
GGAAACCCCGTATTCACATATCTGCCCCTGTGCAGGTGAATCCGTATAGGTGTTCGAGTGTTCGAACCGTAATGCGCAAGAAATGGTATGTAAACCCCGTATTTACATATCTGCCACTGTGCAGGAGAATCCGTATAGGTGTTCGATTGTTCGAACCATAATGCGTGAGAAATGGTAAGTAAACGCCGTATTTACATATCTGTCACTGTGCAGGAGAATCCGTATAGGTGTTCGAGTGTTCGAATCGTAATGCGTGAGAAATGGTAAGTAAACGCCGTATTTACACATCTGTCACTGTGCAGGAGAATCCGTAAAGTTGTTCGAGTGTTCGAACCGTAATGCGCAAGAAATGGTATGTAAACCCCGTATTTACATATCTGCCACTGTGCAGGAGAATCCGTATAGGTGTTCGAGTGTTCGAACCGTAATGCGCAAGAATTGGTATGGAAACCCCGTATTTACATATCTGCCACTGTGCAGGAGAATCCGTATAGGTGTTTGAGTCTTCGAACCCAAATGCGTGAGAAATGGTAAGTAAACGCTGTATTTACATATCTGCCACTGTGCAGGAGAATCCGTATAGGTGTTACGAGTGTTCGAACTGTAATGCGCAAGAAATGGTATGTAGACCCCGTATTTACATATCTGCCATTGGGCAGGGGAATACGTATAGGTGTTCGAGTCTTCGAACCCTAATGCGTGAGAAATGGTAAGTAAACGCAGTATTTACATATCTGCCACTGTGCAGGAGAATCCGTATAGGTGTTACGAGTGTTCGAACCGTAATGCGCAAGAAATGGTATGTAGACCCCGTATTTACATATCTGCCATTGTGCAGGGGAATACGTATAGGTGTTCGAGTCTTCGAACCCTAATGCGTGAGAAATGGTAAGTAAACGCAGTATTTACATATCTGCCACTGTGCAGGAGATTCCGTATAGGTGTTCGAGTGTTCGAACCGCAATGCGCAAGAATTGGTATGGAAACCCCGTATTTACATATCTGCCACTGTACAGGAGAATCCGAATAGGTGTTCGAGTGTTCGAACCGTAATGCGCAAGAAATGGTATGTAAACCCCGTATTTACATATCTGCCACTGTGTAGGAGAATCCGTATAGGTGTTCGAGTGTTCGAACCGTAATGCGTGAGAAATGGTAAGTAAACGCCGTATTTACATATCTGTCACTGTGCAGGAGAATCCGTATAGGTGTTCCAGTGTTCGAACCGTAATGCGCAAGAAATGGTATGTAAACCCCGTATTTACATATCTGCCACTGTGCAGGAGAATCCGTATAGGTGTTCGAGTGTTCGAACCGTAATGCGTGAGAAATGGTAAGTAAACGCCGTATTTACATATCTGTCACTGTGCCGGAGAATCCGTATAGGTGTTCGAGTCTTCGAACCGTAATGCGCAAGTAATGGTATGTAAACCCTCTATTTACATATCTGCCACTGTGCAGGAGAATCCGTATAGGTGTTCGAGTGTTCGAACCGTAATGCGTGAGAAATGGTAAGTAAACGCCGTATTTACATATCTGTCACTGTGCCGGAGAATCCGTATAGGTGTTCGAGTGTTCGAACCGTAATGCGCAAGAAATGGTATGTAAACCCCGTATTTACATATCTGCCACTGTGCAGGAGAATCCGTATAGGTGTTCGAGTGTTCGAACCGTAATGCGCAAGAAATGGTATGTAAACCCCGTATTTACATATCTGCCACTGTGTAGGAGAATCCGTATAGGTGTTACGAGTGTTCGAACCGTAATGCGCAAGAAATGGTATGTAAACCCCATATTTACATATCTGCCACTGTGCAGGAGAATACGTATAGGTGTTCGAGTCTTCGAACCCTAATGCGTGAGAAATGGTAAGTAAACGCAGTATTTACATATCTGCCACTGTGCCGGAGAATCCGTATAGGTGTTCGAGTGTTCGAACCGTAATGCGCAAGAATTGGTATGGAAACCCCGTATTTACATATCTGCCACTGTGCAGGAGAATCCGTATAGGTGTTCGAGTCTTCGAACCCTATTGCGTGAGAAATGGTAAGTAAACGCAGTATTTACATATCTGCCATTGTGCAGGAGAATCCGTATAGGTGTTACGAGTGTTCGAACCGTAATGCGCAAGAAATGGTATGTAGACCCCGTATTTACATATCTGCCACTGTGCAGGAGAATCCGTATAGGTGTTCGAGTGTTCGAACCGTAATGCGTGAGAAATGGTAAGTAAACGCCGTATTTACATATCTGTCACTATGCCGGAGAATCCGTATATGTGTTCGAGTGTTCGAACCGTAATGCGCAAGAAATGGTATGTAAACCCCGTATTTACATATCTGCCACTGTGCAGGAGAATCCGTATAGGTGTTCGAGTGTTCGAACCGTAATGCGCAAGAAATGGAATGTAAACCCCGTATTTACATATCTGCCACTGTGTAGGAGAATCCGTATAGGTGTTACGAGTGTTCGAACCGTAATGCGCAAGAAATGGTATGTAAACCCCATATTTACATATCTGCCACTGTGCAGGAGAATACGTATAGGTGTTCGAGTCTTCGAACCCTAATGCGTGAGAAATGGTAAGTAAACGCTGTATTTACATATCTGCCACTGTGCAGGAGAATCCGTATAGGTGTTCGAGTGTTCGAACCGTAATGCGCAAGAATTGGTATGGAAACCCCGTATTTACATATCTGCCACTGTGCAGGTGAATCCGTATAGGTGTTCGAGTGTTCGAACCGTAATGCGCAAGAAATGGTATGTAAACCCCGTATTTACATATCTGCCACTGTGCAGGAGAATCCGTACAGGTGTTCGAGTGTTCGAACCGTAATGCGTGAGAAATGGTAAGTAAACGCCGTATTTACATATCTGTCACTGTGCAGGAGAATCCGTATAGGTGTTCGAGTCTTCGAACCGCAATGCGCAAGAAATGGTATGTAAACCCTGTATTTACATATCTGCCGCTGTGCAGGAGAATCCGTATAGGTGTTCGAGTGTTCGAACCGTAATGCGTGAGAAATTGTAAGTAAACCCCGTATTTACATATCTGGCACTGTGCAGGAGAATCCGTACAGGTGTTCTAGTGTTCGAACCGTAATGCGCAAGAAATGGTACGTAAACCCCGTATTTACATATCTGCCACTGTACAGGAGAATCCGTATAGGTGTTCGAGTGTTCGAACCGTAATGCGTGAGAAATGGTAAGTAAACGCCGTATTTACATATCTGTCACTGTGCAGGAGAATCCGTAAAGTTGTTCGAGTGTTCGAACCGTAATGCGCAAGAAATGGTATGTAAACCCCGTATTTACATATCTGCCACTGTGCAGGAGAATCCGTATAGGTGTTCGAGTGTTCGAACCGTAATGCGCATGAATTGGTATGGAAACCCCGTATTTACATATCTGCCACTGTGCAGGAGAATCCGTATAGGTGTTCGAGTCTTCGAACCCTAATGCGTGAGAAATGGTAAGTAAACGCAGTATTTACATATCTGCCACTGTGCAGGAGAATCCGTATAGGTGTTACGAGTGTTCGAACCGTAATGCGCAAGAAATGGTATGTAGACCGCGTATTTAGATATCTGCCACTGTGCAGGGGAATACGTATAGGTGTTCGAGTCTTCGAACCCTAATGCGTGAGAAATGGTAAGTAAACGCAGTATTTACATATCTGCCACTGTGCAGGAGAATCCATATAGGTGTTACGAGTGTTCGAACCGTAATGCGCAAGAAATGGTATGTAGACCCCGTATTTACATATCTGCCATTGTGCAGGGGAATACGTATAGGTGTTCGAGTCTTCGAACCCTACTGCGTGAGAAATGGTAAGTAAACGTAGTATTTACATATCTGCCACTGTGCAGGAGATTCCGTATAGGTGTTCGAGTGTTCGAACCGTAATGCGCAAGAATTGGTATGGAAACCCCGTATTTACATATCTGCCACTGTACAGGAGAATCCGTATAGGTGTTCGAGTGTTCGAACCGTAATGCGCAAGAAATGGTATGTAAACCCCGTATTTACATATCTGCCACTGTGCAGGAGCATCCGTATAGGTGTTCGAGTGTTCGAACCGTAATGCGTGAGAAATGGTAAGTAAACGCCGTATTTACATATCTGTCACTGTGCAGGAGAATCCGTATAGGTGTTCCAGTGTTCGAACCGTAATGCGCAAGAAATGGTATGTAAACCCCGTATTTACATATCTGCCACTGTGCAAGAGAATCTGTATAGGTGTTCGAGTGTTCGAACCGTAATGCGTGAGAAATGGTAAGTAAACGCCGTATTTACATATCTGTCACTGTGCCGGAGAATCCGTATAGGTGTTCGAGTCTTCGAACCGTAATGCGCAAGAAATGGTATGTAAACCCCGTATTTTCATATCTGCCACTGTGCAGGAGAATCCGTATAGGTGTTCGAGTGTTCGAACCGTAATGCGCAAGAAATGGTATGTAAACCCCGTATTTACATATCTGCGACTGTGTAGGAGAATCCGTATAGGTGTTACGAGTGTTCGAACCGTAATCCGCAAGAAATGGTATGTAAACCCCATATTTACATATCTGCCACTGTGCAGGAGAATACGTATAGGTGTTCGAGTCTTCGAACCCTAATGCGTGAGAAATGGTAAGTAAACGCAGTATTTACATATCTGCCACTGTGTCGGAGAATCCGTATAGGTGTTCGAGTGTTCGAACCGTAATGCGCAAGAATTGGTATGGAAACCCCGTATTTACATATCTGCCACTGTGCAGGAGAATCCGTATAGGTGTTCGAGTCTTCGAACCCTATTGCGTGAGAAATGGTAAGTAAACGCAGTATTTACATATCTGCCATTGTGCAGGAGAATCCGTATAGGTGTTACGAGTGTTCGAACCGTAATGCGCAAGAAATGGTATGTAGACCCCGTATTTACATATCTGCCATTGTGCAGGGGAATACGTATAGGTGTTCGAGTCTTCGAACCCTAATGCGTGAGAAATGGTAAGTAAACGCAGTATTTACATATCTGCCACTGTGCAGGAGAATCCGTATAGGTGTTACGAGTGTTCGAACCGTAATGCGCAAGAAATGGTATGTAGACCCCGTATTTACATATCTGCCACTGTGCAGGAGAATCCGTATAGGTGTTCGAGTGTTCGAACCGTAATGCGTGAGAAATGGTAAGTAAACGCCGTATTTACATATCTGTCACTGTGCCGGAGAATCCGTATATGTGTTCGAGTGTTCGAACCGTAATGCGCAAGAAATGGTATGTAAACCCCGTATTTACATATCTGCCACTGTGCAGGAGAATCCGTATAGGTGTTCGAGTGTTCGAACCGTAATGCGCAAGAAATGGAATGTAAACCCCGTATTTACATATCTGCCACTGTGTAGGAGAATCCGTATAGGTGTTACGAGTGTTCGAACCGTAATGCGCAAGAAATGGTATGTAAACCCCATATTTACATATCTGCCACTGTGCAGGAGAATACGTATAGGTGTTCGAGTCTTCGAACCCTAATGCGTGAGAAATGGTAAGTAAACGCTGTATTTACATATCTGCCACTGTGCAGGAGAATCCGTATAGGTGTTCGAGTGTTCGAACCGTAATGCGCAAGAATTGGTATGGAAACCCCGTATTTACATATCTGCCACTGTGCAGGTGAATCCGTATAGGTGTTCGAGTGTTCGAACCGTAATGCGCAAGAAATGGTATGTAAACGCAGTATTTACATATCTGCCACTGTGCAGGAGAATCCGTACAGGTGTTCGAGTGTTCGAACCGTAATGCGTGAGAAATGGTAAGTAAACGCCGTATTTACATATCTGTCACTGTGCAGGAGAATCCGTATAGGTGTTCGAGTCTTCGAACCGCAATGCGCAAGAAATGGTATGTAAACCCTGTATTTACATATCTGCCGCTGTGCAGGAGAATCCGTATAGGTGTTCGAGTGTTCGAACCGCAATGCATGAGAAATTGTAAGTAAACGCCGTATTTACATATCTGGCACTGTGCAGGAGAATCCGTACAGGTGTTCGAGTGTTCGAACCGTAATGCGCAAGAAATGGTACGTAAACCCCGTATTTACATATCTGCCACTGTACAGGAGAATCCGTATAGGTGTTCGAGTGTTCGAACCGTAATGCGTGAGAAATGGTAAGTAAACGCCGTATTTACATATCTGTCACTGTGCAGGAGAATCCGTAAAGTTGTTCGAGTGTTCGAACCGTAATGCGCAAGAAATGGTATGTAAACCCCGTATTTACATATCTGCCACTGTGCTGGAGAATCCGTATAGGTGTTCGAGTGTTCGAACCGTAATGCGCATGAATTGGTATGGAAACCCCGTATTTACATATCTGCCACTGTGCAGGAGAATCCGTATAGGTGTTCGAGTCTTCGAACCCTAATGCGTGAGAAATGGTAAGTAAACGCAGTATTTACATATCTGCCACTGTGCAGGAGAATCCGTATAGGTGTTACGAGTGTTCGAACCGTAATGCGCAAGAAATGGTATGTAGACCCCGTATTTACATATCTGCCACTGTGCAGGGGAATACGTATAGGTGTTCGAGTCTTCGAACCCTAATGCGTGAGAAACGGTAAGTAAACGCAGTATTTACATATCTGCCACTGTGCAGGAGAATCCATATAGGTGTTACGAGTGTTCGAACCGTAATGCGCAAGAAATGGTATGTAGACCCCGTATTTACATATCTGCCATTGTGCAGGGGAATACGTATAGGTGTTCGAGTCTTCGAACCCTAATGCGTGAGAAATGGTAAGTAAACGCAGTATTTACATATCTGCCACTGTGCAGGAGATTCCGTATAGGTGCTCGAGTGTTCGAACCGTAATGCGCAAGAATTGGTATGGAAACCCCGTATTTACATATCTGCCACTGTACAGGAGAATCCGTATAGGTGTTCGAGTGTTCGAACCGTAATGCGCAAGAAATGGTATGTAAACCCCGTATTTACATATCTGCCACTGTGCAGGAGAATCCGTATAGGTGTTCGAGTGTTCGAACCGTAATGCGTGAGAAATGGTAAGTAAACGCCGTATTTACATATCTGTCACTGTGCAGGAGAATCCGTATAGGTGTTCCAGTGTTCGAACCGTAATGCGCAAGAAATGGTATGTAAACCCCGTATTTACATATCTGCCACTGTGCAAGAGAATCTGTATAGGTGTTCGAGTGTTCGAACCGTAATGCGTGAGAAATGGTAAGTAAACGCCGTATTTACATATCTGTCACTGTGCCGGAGAATCCGTATAGGTGTTCGAGTCTTCGAACCGTAATGCGCAAGAAATGGTATGTAAACCCCGTATTTTCATATCTGCCACTGTGCAGGAGAATCCGTATAGGTGTTACGAGTGTTCGAACCGGAATGCGCAAGAAATGGTATGTAGACCCCGTATTTACATATCTGCCATTGTGCAGGGGAATACGTATAGGTGTTCGAGTCTTCGAACCCTAATGCGTGAGAAATGGTAAGTAAACGCAGTATTTACATATCTGCCACTGTGCAGGAGAATCCGTATTGGTGTTACGAGTGTTCGAACCGTAATGCGCAAGAAATGGTATGTAGACCCCGTATTTACATATCTGCCACTGTGCAGGAAAATCCGTATAGGTGTTCGAGTGTTCGAACCGTAATGCGTGAGAAATGGTAAGTAAACGCCGTATTTACATATCTGTCACTGTGCCGGAGAATCCGTATATGTGTTCGAGTGGTCGAACCGTAATGCGCAAGAAATGGTATGTAAACCCCGTATTTACATATCTGCCACTATGCAGGAGAATCCGTATAGGTGTTCGAGTGTTCGAACCGTAATGCGCAAGAAATGGAATGTAAACCCCGTATTTACATATCTGTCACTGTGCCGGAGAATCCGTATAGGCGTTACGAGTGTTCGAACCGTAATGCGCAAGAAATGGTATGTAAACCCCATATTTACATATCTGCCACTGTGCAGGAGAATACGTATAGGTGTTCGAGTCTTCGAACCCTAATGCGTGAGAAATGGTTAGTAAACGCAGTATTTACATATCTGCCACTGTGCCGGAGAATCCGTATAGGTGTTCGAGTGTTCGAACCGTAATGCGCAAGAATTGGTATGGAAACCCCGTATTTACATATCTGCCACTGTGCAGGAGAATCCGTATAGGTGTTCGAGTCTTCGGACCCTAATGCGTGAGAAATGGTAAGTAAACGCAGTATTTACATATCTGCCATTGTGCAGGAGAATCCGTATAGGTGTTACGAGTGTTCGAACCGTAATGCGCAAGAAATGGTATGTATCCCCGTATTTACATATCTGTCATTGTGCAGGGGAATACGTATAGGTGTTCGAGTCTTCGAACCCTAATGCGTGAGAAATGGTAAGTAAACGCAGTATTTACATATCTGCCACTGTGCAGGAGAATCCGTATAGGTGTTACGAGTGTTCGAACCGTAATGCGCAAGAAATGGTATGTAGACCCCGTATTTACATATCTGCCACTGTGCAGGAGAATCCGTATAGGTGTTCGAGTGTTCGAACCGTAATGCGTGAGAAATGGTAAGTAAACGCCGTATTTACATATCTGTCACTGTGCCGGAGAATCCGTATATGTGTTCGAGTGTTCGAACCGTAATACGCAAGAAATGGTATGTAAACACCGTATTTACATATCTGCCACTGTGCAGGATAATCCGTATAGGTGTTCGAGTGTTCGAACCGTAATGCGCAAGAAATGGAATGTAAACCCCGTATTTACATATCTGCCACTGTGCCGGAGAATCCGTATAGGTGTTACGAGTGTTCGAACCGTAATGCGCAAGAAATGGTATGTAAACCCCATATTTACATATCTGCCACTGTGCAGGAGAATACGTATAGGTGTTCGAGTCTTCGAACCCTAATGCGTGAGAAATGGTAAGTAAACGCAGTATTTACATATCTGCCACTGTGCAGGGGAATCCGTATAGGTGTTTGGGGGTTCGAACCGTAATGCGCAAGAATTGGTATGGAAACCCCGTATTTACATATCTGCCACTGTGCAGTTGAATCCGTATAGGTGTTCGAGTGTTCGAACCGTAATGCGCAAGAAATGGTATGTAAACCCCGTATTTACATATCTGCCACTGTGTAGGAGAATCCGTGTTTGTGTTCGAGTGTTCGAACCTTAATGCGCAAGAAATGGTACGTAAACCCCGTATTTATATATCTGCCACTGTGCAGGAGAATCCTTATAGGTGTTCGAGTGTTCGAACCGTAATGCGTGAGAAATGGTAAGTAAACGCCGTATTTACATATCTGTCACTGTGCAGGAGAATCCGTAAAGTTGTTCGAGTGTTCGAACCGTAATGCGCAAGAAATGGTATGTAAACCCCGTATTTACATATCTGCCACTGTGCAGGACAATCCGTATAGGTGTTCGAGTGTTCGAACCGTAATGCGCAAGAATTGGTATGGAAACCCCGTATTTACATATCTGCCACTGTGCAGGAGAATCCGTATAGGTGTTCGAGTCTTCGAACCCTAATGCGTGAGAAATGGTAAGTAAACGCAGTATTTACATATCTGCCATTGTGCAGGAGAATCCGTATAGGTGTTACGAGTGTTCGAACCGTAATGCGCAAGAAATGGTATGTAGACCCCGTATTTACATATCTGCCATTGTGCAGGGGAATACGTATAGGTGTTCGAGTCTTCGAACCCTAATGCGTGAAAAATGGTAAGTAAACGCAGTATTTACATATCTGCCACTATGCAGGAGAATCCGTATTGGTGTTACGAATGTTCGAACCGTAATGCGCAAGAAATGGTATGTAGACACCGTATTTACATATCTGCCACTGTGCAGGAAAATCCGTATAGGTGTTCGAGTGTTCGAACCGTAATGCGTGAGAAATGGTAAGTAAACGCCGTATTTACATATCTGTCACTGTGCCGGAGAATCCGTATATGTGTTCGAGTGGTCGAACCGTAATGCGCAAGAAATGGTATGTAAACCCCGTATTTACATATCTGCCACTATGCAGGAGAATCCGTATAGGTGTTCGAGTGTTCGAACCGTAATGCGCAAGAAATGGTATGTAAACCCCGTATTTACATATCTGCCACTGTGTAGGAGAATCCGTATAGGTGTTACGAGTGTTCGAACCGTAATGCGCAAGAAATGGTATGTAAACCCCATATTTACATATCTGCCACTGTGCAGGAGAATACGTATAGGTGTTCGAGTCTTCGAACCCTAATGCGTGAGAAATGGTAAGTAAACGCAGTATTTACATATCTGCCACTGTGCAGGAGAATCCGTATAGGTGTTCGAGTGTTCGAACCGTAATGCGCAAGAATTGGTATGGAAACCCCGTATTTAAATATCTGCCACTGTGCAGGTGAATCCGTATAGGTGTTCGAGTGTTCGAACCGTAATGCGCAAGAAATGGTATGTAAACCCCGTATTTACATATCTGCCACTGTGCAGGAGAATCCGTATACGTGTTCGAGTGTTCGAACCGTAATGCATTAGAAATGGTAAGTAAACGCCGTATTTACATATCTGTCACTGTGCAGGAGAATCCGTATAGGTGTTCGAGTGGATGAACCGTAATGCGCAAGAAATGGTTTGTAAACCCCGTATTTACATATCTGCCACTGTGCAGGACAATCCGTATAGGTGTTCGAGTGTTCGAACCGTAATGCGCAAGAATTGGTATGGAAACCCCGTATTTACATATCTGCCACTGTGCAGGAGAATCCGTATAGGTGTTCGAGTCTTCGAACCCTAATGCGTGAGAAATGGTAAGTAAACGCAGTATTTACATATCTGCCATTGTGCAGTAGAATCCGTATAGGTGTTACGAGTGTTCGAACCGTAATGCGCAAGAAATGGTATGTAGACCCCGTATTTACATATCTGCCATTGTGCGGGGGAATACGTATAGGTGTTCGAGTCTTCGAACCCTAATGCGTGAGAAATGGTAAGTAAACGCAGTATTTACATATCTACCACTGTGCAGAAGAATCCGTATAGGTGTTACGAGTGTTCGAACCGTAATGCGCAAGAAATGGTATGTAGACCCCGTATTTACATATCTGCCACTGTGCAGGAGAATACGTATAGGTGTTCGAGTGTTCGAACCGTAATGCGTGAGAAATGGTAAGTAAACGCCGTATTTACATATCTGTCACTGTGCCGGAGAATCCGTATATGTGTTCGAGTGTTCGAACCGTAATGCGCAAGAAATGGTATGTAAACCCCGTATTTACATATCTGCCACTGTGCAGGAGAATCCGTATAGGTGTTCGAGTCTTCGAACCCTAATGCGCAAGAAATGGAATGTAAACCCCGTATTTACATTTCTGCCACTGTGTAGGAGAATCCGTAAAGGTGTTACGAGTGTTCGAACCGTAATGCGCAAGAAATGGTATGTAAACCCCATATTTACATATCTGCCACTGTGCAGGAGAATACGTATAGGTGTTCGAGTCTTCGAACCCTAATGCGTGAGAAATGGTAAGTAAACGCAGTATTTACATATCTGCCACTGTGCAGGAGAATCCGTATAGGTGTTCGAGTGTTCGAACCGTAATGCGCAAGAATTGGTATGGAAACCCCGTATTTACATATCTGCCACTGTGCGGGTGAATCCGTATAGGTGTTCGAGTGTTCGAACCGTAATGCGCAAGAAATGGTATGTAAACCCCGTATTTACATATCTGCCACTGTGCAGGAGAATCCGTATAGGTGTTCGATTGTTAGAACCATAATGCGTGAGAAATGGTAAGTAAACGCCGTATTTACATATCTGTCACTGTGCAGGAGAATCCGTATAGGTGTTCGAGTTTTCGAACCGTAATGCGTGAGAAATGGTAAGTAAACGCCGTATTTACACATCTGTCACTGTGCAGGAGAATCCGTAAAGTTGTTCGAGTGTTCGAACCGTAATGCGCAAGAAATGGTATGTAAACCCCGTATTTACATATCTGCCACTCTGCAGGAGAATCCGTATTGGTGTTCGAGTGTTCGAACCGTAATGCGCAAGAATTGGTATGGAAACCCCGTATTTACATATCTGCCACTGTGCAGGTGAATCCGTATAGGTGTTCGAGTGTTCGAACCGTAATGCGCAAGAAATGGTATGTAAACCCCGTATTTACGTATCTGCCACTGTGCAGGAGAATACATACAGGTGTTCGAGTGTTCGAACCGTAATGCGTGAGAAATGGTAAGTAAACGCCGTATTTACATATCTGTCACTGTGCAGGAGAATCCGTATAGGTGTTCGAGTCTTCGAACCGCAATGCGCAAGAAATGGTATGTAAACCCTGTATTTACATATCTGCCACTGTGCAGGAGAATCCGTATAGGTGTTCGAGTGTTCGAACCGTAATGCGTGAGAAATTGTAAGTAAACGCCGTATTTACATATCTGGCAGTGTGCAGGAGAATCCGTACAGGTGTTCGAGTGTTCGAACCGTAATGCGCAAGAAATGGTACATAAACCCCGTATTTACATATCTGCCACTGTACAGGAGAATCCGTATAGGTGTTCGAGTGTTCGAACCGTAATGCGTGAGAAATGGTAAGTAAACGCCGTATTTACATATCTGTCACTGTGCAGGAGAATCCGTAAAGTTGTTCGAGTGTTCGAACCGTAATGCGCAAAAAATGGTATGTAAACCCCGTATTTACATATCTGCCACTGTGCAGGAGAATCCGTATAGGTGTTCGAGTGTTCGAACCGTAATGCGCATGAATTGGTATGGAAACCCCGTATTTACATGTCTGCCACTGTGCAGGAGAATCCGTATAGGTGTTCGAGTCTTCGAACCCTAATGCGTGAGAAATGGTAAGTAAACGCAGTATTTACATATCTGCCACTGTGCAGGAGAATCCGTATAGGTGTTACGAGTGTTCGAACCGTAATGCGCAAGAAATGGTATGTAGACCCCGTATTTACATATCTGCCACTGTGCAGGGGAATACGTATAGGTGTTCGAGTCTTCGAACCCTAATGCGTGAGAAATGGTAAGTAAACGCAGTATTTACATATCTGCCACTGTGCAGGAGAATCCATATAGGTGTTACGAGTGTTCGAACCGTAATGCGCAAGAAATGGTATGTAGACCCCGTATTTACATATCTGCCATTGTGCAGGGGAATACGTATAGGTGTTCGAGTCTTCGAACCCTAATGCGTGAGAAATGGTAAGTAAACGCAGTATTTACATATCTGCCACTGTGCAGGAGAATCCGTATAGGTGTTACGAGTGTTCGAACCGTAATGCGCAAGAAATGGTATGTAGACCCCGTATTTACATATCTGCCACTGTGCAGGAGAATCCGTATAGGTGTTCGAGTGTTCGAACCGTAATGCGTGAGAAATGGTAAGTAAACGCCGTATTTACATATCTGTCACTGTGCCGGAGAATCCGTATATGTGTTCGAGTGTTCGAACCGTAATGCGCAAGAAATGGTATGTAAACCCCGTATTTACATATCTGCCACTGTGCAGGAGAATCCGTATAGGTGTTCGAGTGTTCGAACCGTAATGCGCAAGAAATGGAATGTAAACCCCGTATTTACATATCTGCCACTGTGTAGGAGAATCCGTATAGGTGTTACGAGTGTTCGAACCGTAATGCGCAAGAAATGGTATGTAAACCCCATATTTACATATCTGCCACTGTGCAGGAGAATACGTATAGGTGTTCGAGTCTTCGAACCCTAATGCGTGAGAAATGGTAAGTAAACGCTGTATTTACATATCTGCCACTGTGCAGGAGAATCCGTATAGGTGTTCGAGTGTCCGAACCGTAATGCGCAAGAATTGGTATGGAAACCCCGTATTTACATATCTGCCACTGTGCAGGTGAATCCGTATAGGTGTTCGAGTGTTCGAACCGTAATGCGCAAGAAATGGTATGTAAACCCCGTATTTACATATCTGCCACTGTGCAGGAGAATCCGTATAGGTGTTCGAGTGTTCGAACCGTAATCCGCAAGAAATGGTATGTAAACCCCATATTTACATATCTGCCACTGTGCAGGAGAATACGTATAGGTGTTCGAGTCTTCGAACCCTAATGCGTGAGAAATGGTAAGTAAACGCAGTATTTACATATCTGCCACTGTGTCGGAGAATCCGTATAGGTGTTCGAGTGTTCGAACCGTAATGCGCAAGAATTGGTATGGAAACCCCGTATTTACATATCTGCCGCTGTGCAGGAGAATCCGTATAGGTGTTCGAGTCTTCGAACCCTATTGCGTGAGAAATGGTAAGTAAACGCAGTATTTACATATCTGCCATTGTGCAGGAGAATCCGTATAGGTGTTACGAGTGTTCGAACCGTAATGCGCAAGAAATGGTATGTAGACCCCGTATTTACATATCTGCCATTGTGCAGGGGAATACGTATAGGTGTTCGAGTCTTCGAACCCTAATGCGTGAGAAATGGTAAGTAAACGCAGTATTTACATATCTGCCACTGTGCAGGAGAATACGTATAGGTGTTACGAGTGTTCGAACCGTAATGCGCAAGAAATGGTATGTAGACCCCGTATTTACATATCTGCCACTGTGCAGGAGAATCCGTATAGGTGTTCGAGTGTTCGAACCGTAATGCGTGAGAAATGGTAAGTAAACGCCGTATTTACATATCTGTCACTGTGCCGGAGAATCCGTATATGTGTTCGAGTGTTCGAACCGTAATGCGCAAGAAATGGTATGTAAACCCCGTATTTACATATCTGCCACTGTGCAGGAGAATCCGTATAGGTGTTCGAGTGTTCGAACCGTAATGCGCAAGAAATGGAATGTAAACCCCGTATTTACATATCTGCCACTGTGTAGAAGAATCCGTATAGGTGTTACGAGTGTTCGAACCGTAATGCGCAAGAAATGGTATGTAAACCCCATATTTACATATCTGCCACTGTGCAGGAGAATACGTATAGGTGTTCGAGTCTTCGAACCCTAATGCGTGAGAAATGGTAAGTAAACGCTGTATTTACATATCTGCCACTGTGCAGGAGAATCCGTATAGGTGTTCGAGTGTTCGAACCGTAATGCGCAAGAATTGGTATGGAAACCCCGTATTTACATATCTGCCACTGTGCAGGTGAATCCGTATAGGTGTTCGAGTGTTCGAACCGTAATGCGCAAGAAATGGTATGTAAACGCAGTATTTACATATCTGCCACTGTGCAGGAGAATCCGTACAGGTGTTCGAGTGTTCGAACCGTAATGCGTGAGAAATGGTAAGTAAACGCCGTATTTACATATCTGTCACTGTGCAGGAGAATCCGTATAGGTGTTCGAGTCTTCGAACCGCAATGCGCAAGAAATGGTATGTAAACCCTGTATTTACATATCTGCCGCTGTGCAGGAGAATCCGTATAGGTGTTCGAGTGTTCGAACCGCAATGCATGAGAAATTGTAAGTAAACGCCGTATTTACATATCTGGCACTGTGCAGGAGAATCCGTACAGGTGTTCGAGTGTTCGAACCGTAATGCGCAAGAAATGGTACGTAAACCCCGTATTTACATATCTGCCACTGTACAGGAGAATCCGTATAGGTGTTCGAGTGTTCGAACCGTAATGCGTGAGAAATGGTAAGTAAACGCCGTATTTACATATCTGTCACTGTGCAGGAGAATCCGTAAAGTTGTTCGAGTGTTCGAACCGTAATGCGCAAGAAATGGTATGTAAACCCCGTATTTACATATCTGCCACTGTGCTGGAGAATCCGTATAGGTGTTCGAGTGTTCGAACCGTAATGCGCATGAATTGGTATGGAAACCCCGTATTTACATATCTGCCACTGTGCAGGAGAATCCGTATAGGTGTTCGAGTCTTCGAACCCTAATGCGTGAGAAATGGTAAGTAAACGCAGTATTTACATATCTGCCACTGTGCAGGAGAATCCGTATAGGTGTTACGAGTGTTCGAACCGTAATGCGCAAGAAATGGTATGTAGACCCCGTATTTACATATCTGCCACTGTGCAGGGGAATACGTATAGGTGTTCGAGTCTTCGAACCCTAATGCGTGAGAAACGGTAAGTAAACGCAGTATTTACATATCTGCCACTGTGCAGGAGAATCCATATAGGTGTTACGAGTGTTCGAACCGTAATGCGCAAGAAATGGTATGTAGACCCCGTATTTACATATCTGCCATTGTGCAGGGGAATACGTATAGGTGTTCGAGTCTTCGAACCCTAATGCGTGAGAAATGGTAAGTAAACGCAGTATTTACATATCTGCCACTGTGCAGGAGATTCCGTATAGGTGTTCGAGTGTTCGAACCGTAATGCGCAAGAATTGGTATGGAAACCCCGTATTTACATATCTGCCACTGTACAGGAGAATCCGTATAGGTGTTCGAGTGTTCGAACCGTAATGCGCAAGAAATGGTATGTAAACCCCGTATTTACATATCTGCCACTGTGCAGGAGAATCCGTATAGGTGTTCGAGTGTTCGAACCGTAATGCGTGAGAAATGGTAAGTAAACGCCGTATTTACATATCTGTCACTGTGCAGGAGAATCCGTATAGGTGTTCCAGTGTTCGAACCATAATGCGCAAGAAATGGTATGTAAACCCCGTATTTACATATCTGCCACTGTGCAAGAGAATCTGTATAGGTGTTCGAGTGTTCGAACCGTAATGCGTGAGAAATGGTAAGTAAACGCCGTATTTACATATCTGTCACTGTGCCGGAGAATCCGTATAGGTGTTCGAGTCTTCGAACCGTAATGCGCAAGAAATGGTATGTAAACCCCGTATTTTCATATCTGCCACTGTGCAGGAGAATCCGTATAGGTGTTACGAGTGTTCGAACCGTAATGCGCAAGAAATGGTATGTAGACCCCGTATTTACATATCTGCCATTGTGCAGGGGAATACGTATAGGTGTTCGAGTCTTCGAACCCTAATGCGTGAGAAATGGTAAGTAAACGCAGTATTTACATATCTGCCACTGTGCAGGAGAATCCGTATTGGTGTTACGAGTGTTCGAACCGTAATGCGCAAGAAATGGTATGTAGACCCCGTATTTACATATCTGCCACTGTGCAGGAAAATCCGTATAGGTGTTCGAGTGTTCGAACCGTAATGCGTGAGAAATGGTAAGTAAACGCCGTATTTACATATCTGTCACTGTGCCGGAGAATCCGTATATGTGTTCGAGTGGTCGAACCGTAATGCGCAAGAAATGGTATGTAAACCCCGTATTTACATATCTGCCACTATGCAGGAGAATCCGTATAGGTGTTCGAGTGTTCGAACCGTAATGCGCAAGAAATGGAATGTAAACCCCGTATTTACATATCTGCCACTGTGCCGGAGAATCCGTATAGGCGTTACGAGTGTTCGAACCGTAATGCGCAAGAAATGGTATGTAAACCCCATATTTACATATCTGCCACTGTGCAGGAGAATACGTATAGGTGTTCGAGTCTTCGAACCCTAATGCGTGAGAAATGGTTAGTAAACGCAGTATTTACATATCTGCCACTGTGCCGGAGAATCCGTATAGGTGTTCGAGTGTTCGAACCGTAATGCGCAAGAATTGGTATGGAAACCCCGTATTTACATATCTGCCACTGTGCAGGAGAATCCGTATAGGTGTTCGAGTCTTCGGACCCTAATGCGTGAGAAATGGTAAGTAAACGCAGTATTTACATATCTGCCATTGTGCAGGAGAATCCGTATAGGTGTTACGAGTGTTCGAACCGTAATGCGCAAGAAATGGTATGTATCCCCGTATTTACATATCTGCCATTGTGCAGGGGAATACGTATAGGTGTTCGAGTCTTCGAACCCTAATGCGTGAGAAATGGTAAGTAAACGCAGTATTTACATATCTGCCACTGTGCAGGAGAATCCGTATAGGTGTTACGAGTGTTCGAACCGTAATGCGCAAGAAATGGTATGTAGACCCCGTATTTACATATCTGCCACTGTGCAGGAGAATCCGTATAGGTGTTCGAGTGTTCGAACCGTAATGCGTGAGAAATGGTAAGTAAACGTCGTATTTACATATCTGTCACTTTGCCGGAGAATCCGTATATGTGTTCGAGTGTTCGAACCGTAATGCGCAAGAAATGGTATGTAAACACCGTATTTACATATCTGCCACTGTGCAGGATAATCCGTATAGGTGTTCGAGTGTTCGAACCGTAATGCGCAAGAAATGGAATGTAAACCCCGTATTTACATATCTGCCACTGTGCCGGAGAATCCGTATAGGTGTTACGAGTGTTCGAACCGTAATGCGCAAGAAATGGTATGTAAACCCCATATTTACATATCTGCCACTGTGCAGGAGAATACGTATAGGTGTTCGAGTCTTCGAACCCTAATGCGTGAGAAATGGTAAGTAAACGCAGTATTTACATATCTGCCACTGTGCAGGGGAATCCGTATAGGTGTTCGGGTGTTCGAACCGTAATGCGCAAGAATTGGTATGGAAACCCCGTATTTATATATCTGCCACTGTGCAGTTGAATCCGTATAGGTGTTCGAGTGTTCGAACCGTAATGCGCAAGAAATGGTATGTAAACCCCGTATTTACATATCTGCCACTGTGTAGGAGAATCCGTGTTTGTGTTCGAGTGTTCGAACCTTAATGCGCAAGAAATGGTACGTAAACCCCGTATTTATATATCTGCCACTGTGCAGGAGAATCCTTATAGGTGTTCGAGTGTTCGAACCGTAATGCGTGAGAAATGGTAAGTAAACGCCGTATTTACATATCTGTCACTGTGCAGGAGAATCCGTAAAGTTGTTCGAGTGTTCGAACCGTAATGCGCAAGAAATGGTATGTAAACCCCGTATTTACATATCTGTCACTGTGCAGGACAATCCGTATAGGTGTTCGAGTGTTCGAACCGTAATGCGCAAGAATTGGTATGGAAACCCCGTATTTACATATCTGCCACTGTGCAGGAGAATCCGTATAGGTGTTCGAGTCTTCGAACCCTAATGCGTGAGAAATGGTAAGTAAACGCAGTATTTACATATCTGCCATTGTGCAGGAGAATCCGTATAGGTGTTACGAGTGTTCGAACCGTAATGCGCAAGAAATGGTATGTAGACCCCGTATTTACATATCTGCCATTGTGCAGGGGAATACGTATAGGTGTTCGAGTCTTCGAACCCTAATGCGTGAGAAATGGTAAGTAAACGCAGTATTTACATATCTGCCACTATGCAGGAGAATCCGTATTGGTGTTACGAATGTTCGAACCGTAATGCGCAAGAAATGGTATGTAGACCCCGTATTTACATATCTGCCACTGTGCAGGAAAATCCGTATAGGTCTTCGAGTGTTCGAACCGTAATGCGTGAGAAATGGTAAGTAAACGCCGTATTTACATATCTGTCACTGTGCCGGAGAATCCGTATATGTGTTCGAGTGGTCGAACCGTAATGCGCAAGAAATGGTATGTAAACCCCGTATTTACATATCTGCCACTATGCAGGAGAATCCGTATAGGTGTTCGAGTGTTCGAACCGTAATGCGCAAGAAATGGTATGTAAACCCCGTATTTACATATCTGCCACTGTGTAGGAGAATCCGTATAGGTGTTACGAGTGTTCGAACCGTAATGCGCAAGAAATGGTATGTAAACCCCATATTTACATATCTGCCACTGTGCAGGAGAATACGTATAGGTGTTCGAGTCTTCGAACCCTAATGCGTGAGAAATGGTAAGTAAACGCAGTATTTACATATCTGCCACTGTGCAGGAGAATCCGTATAGGTGTTCGAGTGTTCGAACCGTAATGCGCAAGAATTGGTATGGAAACCCCGTATTTAAATATCTGCCACTGTGCAGGTGAATCCGTATAGGTGTTCGAGTGTTCGAACCGTAATGCGCAAGAAATGGTATGTAAACCCCGTATTTACATATCTGCCACTGTGCAGGAGAATCCGTATACGTGTTCGAGTGTTCGAACCGTAATGCATTAGAAATGGTAAGTAAACGCCGTATTTACATATCTGTCACTGTGCAGGAGAATCCGTATAGGTGTTCGAGTGGATGAACCGTAATGCGCAAGAAATGGTTTGTAAACCCCGTATTTACATATCTGCCACTGTGCAGGACAATCCGTATAGGTGTTCGAGTGTTCGAACCGTAATGCGCAAGAATTGGTATGGAAACCCCGTATTTACATATCTGCCACTGTGCAGGAGAATCCGTATAGGTGTTCGAGTCTTCGAACCCTAATGCGTGAGAAATGGTAAGTAAACGCAGTATTTACATATCTGCCATTGTGCAGTAGAATCCGTATAGGTGTTACGAGTGTTCGAACCGTAATGCGCAAGAAATGGTATGTAGACCCCGTATTTACATATCTGCCATTGTGCGGGGGAATACGTATAGGTGTTCGAGTCTTCGAACCCTAATGCGTGAGAAATGGTAAGTAAACGCAGTATTTACATATCTACCACTGTGCAGAAGAATCCGTATAGGTGTTACGAGTGTTCGAACCGTAATGCGCAAGAAATGGTATGTAGACCCCGTATTTACATATCTGCCACTGTGCAGGAGAATCCGTATAGGTGTTCGAGTGTTCGAACCGTAATGCGTGAGAAATGGTAAGTAAACGCCGTATTTACATATCTGTCACTGTGCCGGAGAATCCGTATATGTGTTCGAGTGTTCGAACCGTAATGCGCAAGAAATGGTATGTAAACCCCGTATTTACATATCTGCCACTGTGCAGGAGAATCCGTATAGGTGTTCGAGTCTTCGAACCCTAATGCGCAAGAAATGGAATGTAAACCCCGTATTTACATTTCTGCCACTGTGTAGGAGAATCCGTAAATGTGTTACGAGTGTTCGAACCGTAATGCGCAAGAAATGGTATGTAAACCCCATATTTACATATCTGCCACTGTGCAGGAGAATACGTATAGGTGTTCGAGTCTTCGAACCCTAATGCGTGAGAAATGGTAAGTAAACGCAGTATTTACATATCTGCCACTGTGCAGGAGAATCCGTATAGGTGTTCGAGTGTTCGAACCGTAATGCGCAAGAATTGGTATGGAAACCCCGTATTTACATATCTGCCACTGTGCGGGTGAATCCGTATAGGTGTTCGAGTGTTCGAACCGTAATGCGCAAGAAATGGTATGTAAACCCCGTATTTACATATCTGCCACTGTGCAGGAGAATCCGTATAGGTGTTCGATTGTTAGAACCATAATGCGTGAGAAATGGTAAGTAGACGCCGTATTTACATATCTGTCACTGTGCAGGAGAATCCGTATAGGTGTTCGAGTTTTCGAACCGTAATGCGTGAGAAATGGTAAGTAAACGCCGTATTTACACATCTGTCACTGTGCAGGAGAATCCGTAAAGTTGTTCGAGTGTTCGAACCGTAATGCGCAAGAAATGGTATGTAAACCCCGTATTTACATATCTGCCACTGTGCAGGAGAATCCGTATTGGTGTTCGAGTGTTCGAACCGTAATGCGCAAGAATTGGTATGGAAACCCCGTATTTACATATCTGCCACTGTGCAGGTGAATCCGTATAGGTGTTCGAGTGTTCGAACCGTAATGCGCAAGAAATGGTATGTAAACCCCGTATTTACGTATCTGCCACTGTGCAGGAGAATACGTACAGGTGTTCGAGTGTTCGAACCGTAATGCGTGAGAAATGGTAAGTAAACGCCGTATTTACATATCTGTCACTGTGCAGGAGAATCCGTAAAGTTGTTCGAGTGTTCGAACCGTAATGCGCAAAAAATGGTATGTAAACCCCGTATTTACATATCTGCCACTGTGCAGGAGAATCCGTATAGGTGTTCGAGTGTTCGAACCGTAATGCGCATGAATTGGTATGGAAACCCCGTATTTACATGTCTGCCACTGTGCAGGAGAATCCGTATAGGTGTTCGAGTCTTCGAACCCTAATGCGTGAGAAATGGTAAGTAAACGCAGTATTTACATATCTGCCACTGTGCAGGAGAATCCGTATAGGTGTTACGAGTGTTCGAACCGTAATGCGCAAGAAATGGTATGTAGACCCCGTATTTACATATCTGCCACTGTGCAGGGGAATACGTATCGGTGTTCGAGTCTTCGAACCCTAATGCGTGAGAAATGGTAAGTAAACGCAGTATTTACATATCTGCCACTGTGCAGGAGAATCCATATAGGTGTTACGAGTGTTCGAACCGTAATGCGCAAGAAATGGTATGTAGACCCCGTATTTACATATCTGCCATTGTGCAGGGGAATACGTATAGGTGTTCGAGTCTTCGAACCCTAATGCGTGAGAAATGGTAAGTAAACGCAGTATTTACATATCTGCCACTGTGCAGGAGAATCCGTATAGGTGTTACGAGTGTTCGAACCGTAATGCGCAAGAAATGGTATGTAGACCCCGTATTTACATATCTGCCACTGTGCAGGAGAATCCGTATAGATGTTCGAGTGTTCGAACCGTAATGCGTGAGAAATGGTAAGTAAACGCCGTATTTACATATCTGTCACTGTGCCGGAGAATCCGTATATGTGTTCGAGTGTTCGAACCGTAATGCGCAAGAAATGGTATGTAAACCCCGTATTTACATATCTGCCACTGTGCAGGAGAATCCGTATAGGTGTTCGAGTGTTCGAACCGTAATGCGCAAGAAATGGAATGTAAACCCCGTATTTACATATCTGCCACTGTGCAGTTGAATCCGTATAGGTGTTCGAGTGTTCGAACCGTAATGCGCAAGAAATGGTATGTAAACCCCGTATTTACATATCTGCCACTGTGTAGGAGAATCCGTGTTTGTGTTCGAGTGTTCGAACCTTAATGCGCAAGAAATGGTACGTAAACCCCGTATTTATATATCTGCCACTGTGCAGGAGAATCCGTATAGGTGTTCGAGTGTTCGAACCGTAATGCGCAAGAATTGGTATGGAAACCCCGTATTTACATATCTGCCACTGTGCAGGTGAATCCGTATAGGTGTTCGAGTGTTCGAACCGTAATGCGCAAGAAATGGTATGTAAACCCCGTATTTACATATCTGCCACTGTGCAGGAGAATCCGTATAGGTGTTCGAGTGTTCGAACCGTAATGCGTGAGAAATGGTAAGTAAACGCCGTATTTACATATCTGTCACTGTGCAGGAGAATCCGTATAGGTGTTCGAGTGTTCGAACCGCAATGCGCAAGAAATGGTATGTAAACCCTGTATTTACATATCTGCCACTGTGCGGGAGAATCCGTATAGGTGTTCGAGTGTTCGAACCGTAATGCGTGAGAAATTGTAAGTAAACGCCGTATTTACATATCTGGCACTGTGCAGGAGAATCCGTACTGGTGTTCGAGTGTTCGAACCGTAATGCGCAAGAAATGGTACGTAAACCCCGTATTTACATATCTGCCACTGTACAGGAGAATCCGTATAGGTGTTCGAGTGTTCGAACCGTAATGCGTGAGAAATGGTAAATAAACGCCGTATTTACATATCTGTCACTGGGCAGGAGAATCCGTAAAGTTGTTCGAGTGTTCGAACCGTAATGCGCAAGAAATGGTATGTAAACCCCGTATTTACATATCTGCCACTGTGCAGGAGAATCCGTATAGGTGTTCGAGTGTTCGAACCGTAATGCGCATGAATTGGTATGGAAACCCCGTATTTACATATCTGCCACTGTGCAGGAGAATCCGTATAGGTGTTCGAGTCTTCGAACCCTAATGCGTGAGAAATGGTAAGTAAACGCAGTATTTACATATCTGCCACTGTGCAGGAGAATCCGTATAGGTGTTACGAGTGTTCGAACCGTAATGCGCAAGAAATGGTATGTAAACCCCGTATTTACATATCTGCCACTGTGCAGGGGAATACGTATAGGTGTTCGAGTCTTCGAACCCTAATGCGTGAGAAATGGTAAGTAAACGCAGTATTTACATATCTGCCACTGTGCAGGAGAATCCATTTAGGTGTTACGAGTGTTCGAACCGTAATGCGCAAGAAATGGTATGTAGACCCCGTATTTACATATCTGCCACTGTGCAGGGGAATACGTATAGGTGTTCGAGTCTTCGAACCCTAATGCGTGAGAAATGGTAAGTAAACGCAGTATTTACATATCTGCCACTGTGCAGGAGAATCCGTATAGGTGTTACGAGTGTTCGAACCGTAATGCGCAAGAAATGGTATGTAGACCCCGTATTTACATATCTGCCACTGTGCAGGAGAATCCGTATAGGTGTTCGAGTGTTCGAACCGTAATGCGTGAGAAATGGTAAGTAAACGCCGTATTTACATATCTGTCACTGTGCCGGAGAATCCATATATGTGTTCGAGTGTTCGAACCGTAATGCGCAAGAAATGGTATGTAAACCCCGTATTTACATATCTGCCACTGTGCAGGAGAATCCGTATAGGTGTTCGAGTGTTCGAACCGTAATGCGCAAGAAATGGAATGTAAACCCCGTATTTACATATCTGCCACTGTGTAGGAGAATCCGTATAGGTGTTACGAGTGTTCGAACCGTAATGCGCAAGAAATGGTATGTAAACCCCATATTTACATATCTGCCACTGTGCAGGAGAATACGTATAGGTGTTCGAGTCTTCGAACCCTAATGCGTGAGAAATGGTAAGTAAACGCTGTATTTACATATCTGCCACTGTGCAGGAGAATCCGTATAGGTGTTCGAGTGTTCGAACCGTAATGCGCAAGAATTGGTATGGAAACCCCGTATTTACATATCTGCCACTGTGCAGGTGAATCCGTATAGGTGTTCGAGTGTTCGAACCGTAATGCGCAAGAAATGGTATGTAAACCCCGTATTTACATATCTGCCACTGTGCAGGAGAATCCGTATAGGTGTTCGAGTGTTCGAACCGTAATGCGTGAGAAATGGTAAGTAAACGCCGTATTTACATATCTGTCACTGTGCAGGAGAATCCGTATAGGTGTTCGAGTGTTCGAACCGCAATGCGCAAGAAATGGTATGTAAACCCTGTATTTACATATCTGCCACTGTGCAGGAGAATCCGTATAGGTGTTCGAGTGTTCGAACCGTAATGCGTGAGAAATGGTAAGTAAACGCCGTATTTACATATCTGGCACTGTGCAGGAGAATCCGTACTGGTGTTCGAGTGTTCGAACCGTAATGCGCAAGAAATGGTACGTAAACCCCGTATTTACATATCTGCCACTGTGCAGGAGAATCCGTATAGGTGTTCGAGTGTTCGAACCGTAATGCGTGAGAAATGGTAAATAAACGCCGTATTTACATATCTGTCACTGGGCAGGAGAATCCGTAAAGTTGTTCGAGTGTTCGAACCGTAATGCGCAAGAAATGGTATGTAAACCCCGTATTTACATATCTGCCACTGTGCAGGAGAATCCGTATAGGTGTTCGAGTGTTCGAACCGTAATGCGCATGAATTGGTATGGAAACCCCGTATTTACATATCTGCCACTGTGCAGGAGAATCCGTATAGGTGTTCGAGTCTTCGAACCCTAATGCGTGAGAAATGGTAAGTAAACGCAGTATTTACATATCTGCCACTGTGCAGGAGAATCCGTATAGGTGTTACGAGTGTTCGAACCGTAATGCGCAAGAAATGGTATGTAGACCCCGTATTTACATATCTGCCACTGTGCAGGGGAATACGTATAGGTGTTCGAGTCTTCGAACCCTAATGCGTGAGAAATGGTAAGTAAACGCAGTATTTACATATCTGCCACTGTGCAGGAGAATCCATTTAGGTGTTACGAGTGTTCGAACCGTAATGCGCAAGAATTGGTATGGAAACCCCGTATTTACATATCTGCCACTGTGCAGGAGAATCCGTATAGGTGTTCGAGTCTTCGAACCCTAATGCGTGAGAAATGGTAAGTAAACGCAGTATTTACATATCTGCCATTGTGCAGTAGAATCCGTATAGGTGTTACGAGTGTTCGAACCGTAATGCGCAAGAAATGGTATGTAGACCCCGTATTTACATATCTGCCATTGTGCGGGGGAATACGTATAGGTGTTCGAGTCTTCGAACCCTAATGCGTGAGAAATGGTAAGTA
Source organism: Camellia sinensis (assembly GCF_055761805.1). Taxonomy (NCBI): domain Eukaryota; kingdom Viridiplantae; phylum Streptophyta; class Magnoliopsida; order Ericales; family Theaceae; genus Camellia; species Camellia sinensis. The sequence continues at coordinate 5,698,923 of NC_138971.1, forward strand.
AACGCAGTATTTACATATCTACCACTGTGCAGAAGAATCCGTATAGGTGTTACGAGTGTTCGAACCGTAATGCGCAAGAAATGGTATGTAGACCCCGTATTTACATATCTGCCACTGTGCAGGAGAATCCGTATAGGTGTTCGAGTGTTCGAACCGTAATGCGTGAGAAATGGTAAGTAAACGCCGTATTTACATATCTGTCACTGTGCCGGAGAATCCGTATATGTGTTCGAGTGTTCGAACCGTAATGCGCAAGAAATGGTATGTAAACCCCGTATTTACATATCTGCCACTGTGCAGGAGAATCCGTATAGGTGTTCGAGTCTTCGAACCCTAATGCGCAAGAAATGGAATGTAAACCCCGTATTTACATTTCTGCCACTGTGTAGGAGAATCCGTAAATGTGTTACGAGTGTTCGAACCGTAATGCGCAAGAAATGGTATGTAAACCCCATATTTACATATCTGCCACTGTGCAGGAGAATACGTATAGGTGTTCGAGTCTTCGAACCCTAATGCGTGAGAAATGGTAAGTAAACGCAGTATTTACATATCTGCCACTGTGCAGGAGAATCCGTATAGGTGTTCGAGTGTTCGAACCGTAATGCGCAAGAATTGGTATGGAAACCCCGTATTTACATATCTGCCACTGTGCGGGTGAATCCGTATAGGTGTTCGAGTGTTCGAACCGTAATGCGCAAGAAATGGTATGTAAACCCCGTATTTACATATCTGCCACTGTGCAGGAGAATCCGTATAGGTGTTCGATTGTTAGAACCATAATGCGTGAGAAATGGTAAGTAGACGCCGTATTTACATATCTGTCACTGTGCAGGAGAATCCGTATAGGTGTTCGAGTTTTCGAACCGTAATGCGTGAGAAATGGTAAGTAAACGCCGTATTTACACATCTGTCACTGTGCAGGAGAATCCGTAAAGTTGTTCGAGTGTTCGAACCGTAATGCGCAAGAAATGGTATGTAAACCCCGTATTTACATATCTGCCACTGTGCAGGAGAATCCGTATTGGTGTTCGAGTGTTCGAACCGTAATGCGCAAGAATTGGTATGGAAACCCCGTATTTACATATCTGCCACTGTGCAGGTGAATCCGTATAGGTGTTCGAGTGTTCGAACCGTAATGCGCAAGAAATGGTATGTAAACCCCGTATTTACGTATCTGCCACTGTGCAGGAGAATACGTACAGGTGTTCGAGTGTTCGAACCGTAATGCGTGAGAAATGGTAAGTAAACGCCGTATTTACATATCTGTCACTGTGCAGGAGAATCCGTAAAGTTGTTCGAGTGTTCGAACCGTAATGCGCAAAAAATGGTATGTAAACCCCGTATTTACATATCTGCCACTGTGCAGGAGAATCCGTATAGGTGTTCGAGTGTTCGAACCGTAATGCGCATGAATTGGTATGGAAACCCCGTATTTACATGTCTGCCACTGTGCAGGAGAATCCGTATAGGTGTTCGAGTCTTCGAACCCTAATGCGTGAGAAATGGTAAGTAAACGCAGTATTTACATATCTGCCACTGTGCAGGAGAATCCGTATAGGTGTTACGAGTGTTCGAACCGTAATGCGCAAGAAATGGTATGTAGACCCCGTATTTACATATCTGCCACTGTGCAGGGGAATACGTATCGGTGTTCGAGTCTTCGAACCCTAATGCGTGAGAAATGGTAAGTAAACGCAGTATTTACATATCTGCCACTGTGCAGGAGAATCCATATAGGTGTTACGAGTGTTCGAACCGTAATGCGCAAGAAATGGTATGTAGACCCCGTATTTACATATCTGCCATTGTGCAGGGGAATACGTATAGGTGTTCGAGTCTTCGAACCCTAATGCGTGAGAAATGGTAAGTAAACGCAGTATTTACATATCTGCCACTGTGCAGGAGAATCCGTATAGGTGTTACGAGTGTTCGAACCGTAATGCGCAAGAAATGGTATGTAGACCCCGTATTTACATATCTGCCACTGTGCAGGAGAATCCGTATAGATGTTCGAGTGTTCGAACCGTAATGCGTGAGAAATGGTAAGTAAACGCCGTATTTACATATCTGTCACTGTGCCGGAGAATCCGTATATGTGTTCGAGTGTTCGAACCGTAATGCGCAAGAAATGGTATGTAAACCCCGTATTTACATATCTGCCACTGTGCAGGAGAATCCGTATAGGTGTTCGAGTGTTCGAACCGTAATGCGCAAGAAATGGAATGTAAACCCCGTATTTACATATCTGCCACTGTGCAGTTGAATCCGTATAGGTGTTCGAGTGTTCGAACCGTAATGCGCAAGAAATGGTATGTAAACCCCGTATTTACATATCTGCCACTGTGTAGGAGAATCCGTGTTTGTGTTCGAGTGTTCGAACCTTAATGCGCAAGAAATGGTACGTAAACCCCGTATTTATATATCTGCCACTGTGCAGGAGAATCCGTATAGGTGTTCGAGTGTTCGAACCGTAATGCGCAAGAATTGGTATGGAAACCCCGTATTTACATATCTGCCACTGTGCAGGTGAATCCGTATAGGTGTTCGAGTGTTCGAACCGTAATGCGCAAGAAATGGTATGTAAACCCCGTATTTACATATCTGCCACTGTGCAGGAGAATCCGTATAGGTGTTCGAGTGTTCGAACCGTAATGCGTGAGAAATGGTAAGTAAACGCCGTATTTACATATCTGTCACTGTGCAGGAGAATCCGTATAGGTGTTCGAGTGTTCGAACCGCAATGCGCAAGAAATGGTATGTAAACCCTGTATTTACATATCTGCCACTGTGCGGGAGAATCCGTATAGGTGTTCGAGTGTTCGAACCGTAATGCGTGAGAAATTGTAAGTAAACGCCGTATTTACATATCTGGCACTGTGCAGGAGAATCCGTACTGGTGTTCGAGTGTTCGAACCGTAATGCGCAAGAAATGGTACGTAAACCCCGTATTTACATATCTGCCACTGTACAGGAGAATCCGTATAGGTGTTCGAGTGTTCGAACCGTAATGCGTGAGAAATGGTAAATAAACGCCGTATTTACATATCTGTCACTGGGCAGGAGAATCCGTAAAGTTGTTCGAGTGTTCGAACCGTAATGCGCAAGAAATGGTATGTAAACCCCGTATTTACATATCTGCCACTGTGCAGGAGAATCCGTATAGGTGTTCGAGTGTTCGAACCGTAATGCGCATGAATTGGTATGGAAACCCCGTATTTACATATCTGCCACTGTGCAGGAGAATCCGTATAGGTGTTCGAGTCTTCGAACCCTAATGCGTGAGAAATGGTAAGTAAACGCAGTATTTACATATCTGCCACTGTGCAGGAGAATCCGTATAGGTGTTACGAGTGTTCGAACCGTAATGCGCAAGAAATGGTATGTAAACCCCGTATTTACATATCTGCCACTGTGCAGGGGAATACGTATAGGTGTTCGAGTCTTCGAACCCTAATGCGTGAGAAATGGTAAGTAAACGCAGTATTTACATATCTGCCACTGTGCAGGAGAATCCATTTAGGTGTTACGAGTGTTCGAACCGTAATGCGCAAGAAATGGTATGTAGACCCCGTATTTACATATCTGCCACTGTGCAGGGGAATACGTATAGGTGTTCGAGTCTTCGAACCCTAATGCGTGAGAAATGGTAAGTAAACGCAGTATTTACATATCTGCCACTGTGCAGGAGAATCCGTATAGGTGTTACGAGTGTTCGAACCGTAATGCGCAAGAAATGGTATGTAGACCCCGTATTTACATATCTGCCACTGTGCAGGAGAATCCGTATAGGTGTTCGAGTGTTCGAACCGTAATGCGTGAGAAATGGTAAGTAAACGCCGTATTTACATATCTGTCACTGTGCCGGAGAATCCATATATGTGTTCGAGTGTTCGAACCGTAATGCGCAAGAAATGGTATGTAAACCCCGTATTTACATATCTGCCACTGTGCAGGAGAATCCGTATAGGTGTTCGAGTGTTCGAACCGTAATGCGCAAGAAATGGAATGTAAACCCCGTATTTACATATCTGCCACTGTGTAGGAGAATCCGTATAGGTGTTACGAGTGTTCGAACCGTAATGCGCAAGAAATGGTATGTAAACCCCATATTTACATATCTGCCACTGTGCAGGAGAATACGTATAGGTGTTCGAGTCTTCGAACCCTAATGCGTGAGAAATGGTAAGTAAACGCTGTATTTACATATCTGCCACTGTGCAGGAGAATCCGTATAGGTGTTCGAGTGTTCGAACCGTAATGCGCAAGAATTGGTATGGAAACCCCGTATTTACATATCTGCCACTGTGCAGGTGAATCCGTATAGGTGTTCGAGTGTTCGAACCGTAATGCGCAAGAAATGGTATGTAAACCCCGTATTTACATATCTGCCACTGTGCAGGAGAATCCGTATAGGTGTTCGAGTGTTCGAACCGTAATGCGTGAGAAATGGTAAGTAAACGCCGTATTTACATATCTGTCACTGTGCAGGAGAATCCGTATAGGTGTTCGAGTGTTCGAACCGCAATGCGCAAGAAATGGTATGTAAACCCTGTATTTACATATCTGCCACTGTGCAGGAGAATCCGTATAGGTGTTCGAGTGTTCGAACCGTAATGCGTGAGAAATGGTAAGTAAACGCCGTATTTACATATCTGGCACTGTGCAGGAGAATCCGTACTGGTGTTCGAGTGTTCGAACCGTAATGCGCAAGAAATGGTACGTAAACCCCGTATTTACATATCTGCCACTGTGCAGGAGAATCCGTATAGGTGTTCGAGTGTTCGAACCGTAATGCGTGAGAAATGGTAAATAAACGCCGTATTTACATATCTGTCACTGGGCAGGAGAATCCGTAAAGTTGTTCGAGTGTTCGAACCGTAATGCGCAAGAAATGGTATGTAAACCCCGTATTTACATATCTGCCACTGTGCAGGAGAATCCGTATAGGTGTTCGAGTGTTCGAACCGTAATGCGCATGAATTGGTATGGAAACCCCGTATTTACATATCTGCCACTGTGCAGGAGAATCCGTATAGGTGTTCGAGTCTTCGAACCCTAATGCGTGAGAAATGGTAAGTAAACGCAGTATTTACATATCTGCCACTGTGCAGGAGAATCCGTATAGGTGTTACGAGTGTTCGAACCGTAATGCGCAAGAAATGGTATGTAGACCCCGTATTTACATATCTGCCACTGTGCAGGGGAATACGTATAGGTGTTCGAGTCTTCGAACCCTAATGCGTGAGAAATGGTAAGTAAACGCAGTATTTACATATCTGCCACTGTGCAGGAGAATCCATTTAGGTGTTACGAGTGTTCGAACCGTAATGCGCAAGAAATGGTATGTAGACCCCGTATTTACATATCTGCCATTGTGCAGGGGAATACGTAAAGGTGTTCGAGTCTTCGAACCCTAATGCGTGAGAAATGGTAAGTAAACGCAGTATTTACATATCTGCCACTGTGCAGGAGAATCCGTATAGGTGTTACGAGTGTTCGAACCGTAATGCGCAAGAAATGGTATGTAGACCCCGTATTTACATATCTGCCACTGTGCAGGAGAATCCGTATAGGTGTTCGAGTGTTCGAACCGTAATGCGTGAGAAATGGTAAGTAAACGCCGTATTTATATATCTGTCACTGTGCCGGAGAATCCGTATATGTGTTCGAGTGTTCGAACCGTAATGCGCAAGAAATGGTATGTAAACCCCGTATTTACATATCTGCCACTGTGCAGGAGAATCCGTATAGGTGTTCGAGTGTTCGAACCGTAATGCGCAAGAAATGGAATGTAAATCCCGTATTTACATATCTGCCACTGTGTAGGAGAATCCGTATAGGTGTTACGAGTGTTCGAACCGTAATGCGCAAGAAATGGTATGCAAACCCCATATTTACATATCTGCCACTGTGCAGGAGAATACGTATAGGTGTTCGAGTCTTCGAACCCTAATGCGTGAGAAATGGTAAGTAAACGCTGTATTTACATATCTGCCACTGTGCAGGATAATCCGTATAGGTGTTCGAGTGTTCGAACCGTAATGCGCAAGAATTGGTATGGAAACCCCGTATTTACATATCTGCCACTCTGCAGGTGAATCCGTATAGGTGTTCGAGTGTTCGAACCGTAATGTGCAAGAAATGGTATGTAAACCCCGTATTTACATATCTGCCACTGTGCAGGAGAATCCGTATAGGTGTTCGAGTGTTCGAACCGTAATGCGTGAGAAATGGTAAGTAAACGCCGTATTTACATATCTGTCACTGTGCAGGAGAATCCGTATAGGTGTTCGAGTGTTCGAACCGCAATGCGCAAGAAATGGTATGTAAACCCTGTATTTACATATCTGCCACTGTGCAGGAGAATCCGTATAGGTGTTCGAGTGTTCGAACCGTAATGCGTGAGAAATGGTAAGTAAACGCCGTATTTACATATCTGCCACTGTGCAGGAGAATCCGTACAGGTGTTCGAGTGTTCGAACCGTAATGCGCAAGAAATGGTACGTAAACCCCGTATTTACATATCTGCCACTGTACAGGAGAATCCATATCGGTGTTCGAGTGTTCGAACCATAATGCGTGAGAAATGGTAAGTAAACGCCGTATTTACATATCTGTCACTGTGCAGGAGAATCCGTAAAGTTGTTCGAGTGTTCGAACCGTAATGCGCAAGAAATGGTATGTAAACCCCGTATTTACATATCTGCCACTGTGCAGGAGAATCCGTATCGGTGTTCGAGTGTTCGAACCGTAATGCGCATGAATTGGTATGGAAACCCCGTATTTACATATCTGCCACTGTGCAGGAGAATCCGTATAGGTGTTCGAGTCTTCGAACCCTAATGCGTGAGAAATGGTAAGTAAACGCAGTATTTACATATCTGCCATTGTGCAGTAGAATCCGTATAGGTGTTACGAGTGTTCGAACCGTAATGCGCAAGAAATGGTATGTAGACCCCGTATTTACATATCTGCCATTGTGCAGGGGAATACGTATAGGTGTTCGAGTCTTCGAACCCTAATGCGTGAGAAATGGTAAGTAAACGCAGTATTTACATATCTGCCACTGTGCAGGAGAATCCGTATAGGTGTTCGTGTGTTCGAACCGTAATGCGTGAGAAATGGTAAGTAAACGCCGTATTTACATATCTGTCACTGTGCCGGAGAATCCGTATATGTGTTCGAGTGTTCGAACCGTAATGCGCAAGAAATGGTATGTAAACCCCGTATTTACATATCTGCCACTGTGCAGGAGAATCCGTATAGGTGTTCGAGTGTTCGAACCGTAATGCGCAAGAAATGGAATGTAAACCCCGTATTTACATTTCTGCCACTGTGTAGGAGAATCCGTAAAGGTGTTACGAGTGTTCGAACCGTAATGCGCAAGAAATGGTATGTAAACCCCATATTTACATATCTGCCACTGTGCAGGAGAATACGTATAGGTGTTCGAGTCTTCGAACCCTAATGCGTGAGAAATGGTAAGTAAACGCAGTATTTACATATCTGCCACTGTGCAGGAGAATCCGTATAGGTGTTCGAGTGTTCGAACCGTAATGCGCAAGAATTGGTATGGAAACCCCGTATTTACATATCTGCCACTGTGCAGGTGAATCCGTATAGGTGTTCGAGTGTTCGAACCGTAATGCGCAAGAAATGGTATGTAAACCCCGTATTTACATATCTGCCACTGTGCAGGAGAATCCGTATAGGTGTTCGATTGTTAGAACCATAATGCGTGAGAAATGGTAAGTAAACGCCGTATTTACATATCTGTCACTGTGCAGGAGAATCCGTATAGGTGTTCGAGTGTTCGAACCGTAATGCGTGAGAAATGGTAAGTAAACGCCGTATTTACACATCTGTCACTGTGCAGGAGAATCCGTAAAGTTGTTCGAGTGTTCGAACCGTAATGCGCAAGAAATGGTATGTAAACCCCGTATTTACATATCTGCCACTGTGCAGGAGAATCTGTATAGGTGTTCGAGTGTTCGAACCGTAATGCGCAAGAATTGGTATGGAAACCCCGTATTTACATATCTGCCACTGTGCAGGTGAATCCGTATAGGTGTTCGAGTGTTCGAACCGTAATGCGCAAGAAATGGTATGTAAACCCCGTATTTACATATCTGCCACTGTGCAGGAGAATCCGTACAGGTGTTCGAGTGTTCGAACGGTAATGCGTGAGAAATGGTAAGTAAACGCCGTATTTACATATCTGTCACTGTGCAGGAGAATCCGTATAGGTGTTCGAGTCTTCGAACCGCAATGCGCAAGAAATGGTATGTAAACCCTGTATTTACATATCTGCCACTGTGCAGGAGAATCCGTATAGGTGTTCGAGTGTTCGAACCGTAATGCGTGAGAAATTGTAAGTAAACGCCGTATTTACATATCTGGCACTGTGCAGGAGAATCCGTACAGGTGTTCGAGTGTTCGAACCGTAATGCGCAAGAAATGGTACATAAACCCCGTATTTACATATCTGCCACTGTACAGGAGAATCCGTATAGGTGTTCGAGTGTTCGAACCGTAATGCGTGAGAAATGGTAAGTAAACGCCGTATTTACATATCTGTCACTGTGCAGGAGAATCCGTAAAGTTGTTCGAGTGTTCGAACCGTAATGCGCAAGAAATGGTATGTAAACCCCGTATTTACATATCTGCCACTGTGCAGGAGAATCCGTATAGGTGTTCGAGTGTTCGAACCGTAATGCGCATGAATTGGTATGGAAACCCCGTATTTACATATCTGCCACTGTGCAGGAGAATCCGTATAGGTGTTCGAGTCTTCGAACCCTAATGCGTGAGAAATGGTAAGTAAACGCAGTATTTACATATCTGCCACTGTGCAGGAGAATCCGTATAGGTGTTACGAGTGTTCGAACCGTAATGCGCAAGAATTGGTATGGAAACCCCGTATTTACATATCTGCCACTCTGCAGGTGAATCCGTATGGGTGTTTGAGTGTTCGAACCGTAATGTGCAAGAAATGGTATGTAAACCCCGTATTTACATATCTGCCACTGTGCAGGAGAATCCGTATAGGTGTTCGAGTGTTCGAACCGTAATGCGTGAGAAATGGTAAGTAAACGCCGTATTTACATATCTGTCACTGTGCAGGAGAATCCGTATAGGTGTTCGAGTGTTCGAACCGCAATGCGCAAGAAATGGTATGTAAACCCTGTATTTACATATCTGCCACTGTGCAGGAGAATCCGTATAGGTGTTCGAGTGTTCGAACCGTAATGCGTGAGAAATGGTAAGTAAACGCCGTATTTACATATCTGCCACTGTGCAGGAGAATCCGTACAGGTGTTCGAGTGTTCGAACCGTAATGCGCAAGAAATGGTACGTAAACCCCGTATTTACATATCTGCCACTGTACAGGAGAATCCGTATCGGTGTTCGAGTGTTCGAACCATAATGCGTGAGAAATGGTAAGTAAACGCCGTATTTACATATCTGTCACTGTGCAGGAGAATCCGTAAAGTTGTTCGAGTGTTCGAACCGTAATGCGCAAGAAATGGTATGTAAACCCCGTATTTACATATCTGCCACTGTGCAGGAGAATCCGTATCGGTGTTCGAGTGTTCGAACCGTAATGCGCATGAATTGGTATGTAAACCCCGTATTTACATATCTGCCACTGTGCAGGAGAATCCGTATAGGTGTTCGAGTCTTCGAACCCTAATGCGTGAGAAATGGTAAGTAAACGCAGTATTTACATATCTGCTACTGTGCAGGAGAATCCGTATAGGTGTTACGAGTGTTCGAACCGTAATGCGCAAGAAATGGTATGTAGACCCCGTATTTAAATATCTGCCACTGTGCAGGGGAATACGTATAGGTGTTCGAGTCTTCGAACCCTAATGCGTGAGAAATGGTAAGTAAACGCAGTATTTACATATCTGCCACTGTGCAGGAGAATCCATATAGGTGTTACGAGTGTTCGAACCGTAATGCGCAAGAAATGGTATGTAGACCCCGTATTTAAATATCTGCCATTGTGCAGGGGAATACGTATAGGTGTTCGAGTCTTCGAACCCTAATGCGTGAGAAATGGTAAGTAAACGCAGTATTTACATATCTGCCACTGTGCAGGAGATTCCGTATAGGTGTTCGAGTGTTCGAACCGTAATGCGCAAGAATTGGTATGGAAACCCCGTATTTACATATCTGCCACTGTACAGGAGAATCCGTATAGGTGTTCGAGTGTTCGAACCGTAATGCGCAAGAAATGGTATGTAAACCCCGTATTTACATATCTGCCACTGTGCAGGAGAATCCGTATAGGTGTTCGAGTGTTCGAACCGTAATGCGTGAGAAATGGTAAGTAAACGCCGTATTTACATATCTGTCACTGTGCAGGAGAATCCGTATAGGTGTTCCAGTGTTCGAACCGTAATGCGCAAGAAATGGTATGTAAACCCCGTATTTACATATCTGCCACTGTGCAGGAGAATCTGTATAGGTGTTCGAGTGTTCGAACCGTAATGCGTGAGAAATGGTAAGTAAACGCCGTATTTACATATCTGTCACTGTGCCGGAGAATCCGTATAGGTGTTCGAGTCTTCGAACCGTAATGCGCAAGAAATGGTATGTAAACCCCGTATTTACATATCTGCCACTGTACAGGAGAATCCGTATAGGTGTTCGAGTGTTCGAACCGTAATGCGCAAGAAATGGTATGTAAACCCCGTATTTACATATCTGCCACTGTGTAGGAGAATCCGTAAAGGTGTTACGAGTGTTCGAACCGTAATGCGCAAGAAATGGTATGTAAACCCCATATTTACATATCTGCCACTGTGCAGGAGAATACGTATAGGTGTTCGAGTCTTCGAACCCTAATGCGTGAGAAATGGTAAGTAAACGCTGTATTTACATATCTGCCACTGTGCAGGAGAATCCGTATAGGTGTTCGAGTGTTCGAACCGTAATGCGCAAGAATTGGTATGGAAACCCCGTATTTACATATCTGCCACTGTGCAGGTGAATCCGTATAGGTGTTCGAGTGTTCGAACCGTAATGCGCAAGAAATGGTATGTAAACCCCGTATTTACATATCTGCCACTGTGCAGGAGAATCCGTACAGGTGTTCGAGTGTTCGAACCGTAATGCGTGAGAAATGGTAAGTAAACGCCGTATTTACATATCTGTCACTGTGCAGGAGAATCCGTATAGGTGTTCGAGTCTTCGAACCGCAATGCGCAGGAAATGGTATGTAAACCCTGTATTTACATATCTGCCGCTGTGCAGGAGAATCCGTATAGCTGTTCGAGTGTTCGAACCGTAATGCGTGAGAAATTGTAAGTAAACGCCGTATTTACATATCTGGCACTGTGCAGGAGAATCCGTACAGGTGTTCGAGTGTTCGAACCGTAATGCGCAAGAAATGGTACGTAAACCCCGTATTTACATATCTGCCACTGTACAGGAGAATCCGTATAGGTGTTCGAGTGTTCGAACCGTAATGCGTGAGAAATGGTAAGTAAACGCCGTATTTACATATCTGTCACTGTGCAGGAGAATCCGTAAAATTGTTCGAGTGTTCGAACCGTAATGCGCAAGAAATGGTATGTAAACCCCGTATTTACATATCTGCCACTGTGCAGGAGAATACGTATAGGTGTTCGAGTCTTCGAACCCTAATGCGTGAGAAATGGTAAGTAAACGCAGTATTTACATATCTGCCACTGTGCCGGAGAATCCGTATATGTGTTCGAGTGTTCGAACCGTAATGCGCAAGAAATGGTATGTAAACCCCGTATTTACATATCTGCCACTGTGCAGGAGAATCCGTATAGGTGTTCGAGTGTTCGAACCGTAATGCGCAAGAATTGGTATGGAAACCCCGTATTTACATATCTGCCACTGTGCAGGAGAATCCGTATATGTGTTCGAGTGTTCGAACCGTAATGGGCAAGAAATGGTATGTAGACCCCGTATTTACATATCTGCCATTGTGCAGGGGAATACGTATAGGTGTTCGAGTCTTCGAACCCTAATGCGTGAGAAATGGTAAGTAAACACAGTATTTACATATCTGCCACTGTGCAGGAGATTCCGTATAGGTGTTCGAGTGTTCGAACCGTAATGCGTAAGAATTGGTATGGAAACCCCGTATTTACATATCTGCCACTGTACAGGAGAATCCGTATAGGTGTTCGAGTGTTCGAACCGTAATGCGCAAGAAATGGTATGTAAACCCCGTATTTACATATCTGCCACTGTGCAGGAGAATCCGTATAGGTGTTCGAGTGTTCGAACCGTAATGCGTGAGAAATGGTAAGTAAACGCCGTATTTACATATCTGTCACTGTGCAGGAGAATCCGTATAGGTGTTCCAGTGTTCGAACCGTAATGCGCAAGAAATGGTATGTAAACCCCGTATTTACATATCTGCCACTGTGCAGGAGAATCTGTATAGGTGTTCGAGTGTTCGAACTGTAATGCGTGAGAAATGGTAAGTAAACGCCGTATTTACATATCTGTCACTGTGCCGGAGAATCCGTATAGGTGTTCGAGTCTTCGAACCGTAATGCGCAAGAAATGGTATGTAAACCCCGTATTTACATATCTGCCACTGTGCAGGAGAATCCGTATAGGTGTTCGAGTGTTCGAACCGTAATGCGTGAGAAATGGTAAGTAAACGCCATATTTACATATCTGTCACTGTGCCGGAGAATCCGTATATGTGTTCGAGTGTTCGAACCGTAATGCGCAAGAAATGGTATGTAAACCCCGTATTTACATATCTGCCACTGTGCAGGAGAATCCGTATAGGTGTTCGAGTGTTCGAACCGTAATGCGCAAGAAATGGTATGTAAACCCCGTATTTAAATTTCTGCCACTGTGTAGGAGAATCCGTAAAGGGGTTACGAGTGTTCGAACCGTAATGCGCAAGAAATGGTATGTAAACCCCATATTTACATATCTGCCACTGTGCAGGAGAATACGTATAGGTGTTCGAGTCTTCGAACCCTAATGCGTGAGAAATGATAAGTAAACGCAGTATTTACATATCTGCCACTGTGCAGGAGAATCCGTATAGGTGTTCGAGTGTTCGAACCGTAATGCGCAAGAATTGGTATGGAAACCCCGTATTCACATATCTGCCACTGTGCAGGTGAATCCGTATAGGTGTTCGAGTGTTCGAACCGTAATGCGCAAGAAATGGTATGTAAACCCCGTATTTACATATCTGCCACTGTGCAGGAGAATCCGTATAGGTGTTCGATTGTTCGACCCATAATGCGTGAGAAATGGTAAGTAAACGCCGTATTTACATATCTGTCACTGTGCAGGAGAATCCGTATAGGTGTTCGAGTCTTCGAACCCTAATGCGTGAGAAATGGTAAGTAAACGCAGTATTTACATATCTGCCACTGTGCAGGAGAATCCGTATAGGTGTTCGTGTGTTCGAACCGTAATGCGTGAGAAATGGTAAGTAAACGCCGTATTTACATATCTGTCACTGTGCCGGAGAATCCGTATATGTGTTCGAGTGTTCGAACCGTAATGCGCAAGAAATGGTATGTAAACCCCGTATTTACATATCTGCCACTGTGCAGGAGAATCCGTATAGGTGTTCGAGTGTTCGAACCGTAATGCGCAAGAAATGGAATGTAAACCCCGTATTTACATTTCTGCCACTGTGTAGGAGAATCCGTAAAGGTGTTACGAGTGTTCGAACCGTAATGCGCAAGAAATGGTATGTAAACCCCATATTTACATATCTGCCACTGTGCAGGAGAATACGTATAGGTGTTCGAGTCTTCGAACCCTAATGCGTGAGAAATGGTAAGTAAACGCAGTATTTACATATCTGCCACTGTGCAGGAGAATCCGTATAAGTGTTCGAGTGTTCGAACCGTAATGCGCAAGAATTGGTACGGAAACCCCGTATTTACATATCTGCCACTGTGCAGGTGAATCCGTATAGGTGTTCGAGTGTTCGAACCGTAATGCGCAAGAAATGGTATGTAAACCCCGTATTTACATATCTGCCACTGTGCAGGAGAATCCGTATAGGTGTTCGATTGTTAGAACCATAATGCGTGAGAAATGGTAAGTAAACGCCGTATTTACATATCTGTCACTGTGCAGGAGAATCCGTATAGGTGTTCGAGTGTTCGAACCGTAATGCGTGAGAAATGGTAAGTAAACGCCGTATTTACACATCTGTCACTGTGCAGGAGAATCCGTAAAGTTGTTCGAGTGTTCGAACCGTAATGCGCAAGAAATGGTATGTAAACCCCGTATTTACATATCTGCCACTGTGCAGGAGAATCCGTATAGGTGTTCGAGTGTTCGAACCGTAATGCGCAAGAATTGGTATGGAAACCCCGTATTTACATATCTGCCACTGTGCAGGTGAATCCGTATAGGTGTTCGAGTGTTCGAACCGTAATGCGCAAGAAATGGTATGTAAACCCCGTATTTACATATCTGCCACTGTGCAGGAGAATCCGTACAGGTGTTCGAGTGTTCGAACGGTAATGCGTGAGAAATGGTAAGTAAACGCCGTATTTACATATCTGTCACTGTGCAGGAGAATCCGTATAGGTGTTCGAGTCTTCGAACCGCAATGCGCAAGAAATGGTATGTAAACCCTGTATTTACATATCTGCCACTGTGCAGGAGAATCCGTATAGGTGTTCGAGTGTTCGAACCGTAATGCGTGAGAAATTGTAAGTAAACGCCGTATTTACATATCTGGCACTGTGCAGGAGAATCCGTACAGGTGTTCGAGTGTTCGAACCGTAATGCGCAAGAAATGGTACATAAACCCCGTATTTACATATCTGCCACTGTACAGGAGAATCCGTATAGGTGTTCGAGTGTTCGAACCGTAATGCGTGAGAAATGGTAAGTAAACGCCGTATTTACATATCTGTCACTGTGCAGGAGAATCCGTAAAGTTGTTCGAGTGTTCGAACCGTAATGCGCAAGAAATGGTATGTAAACCCCGTATTTACATATCTGCCACTGTGCAGGAGAATCCGTATAGGTGTTCGAGTGTTCGAACCGTAATGCGCATGAATTGGTATGGAAACCCCGTATTTACATATCTGCCACTGTGCAGGAGAATCCGTATAGGTGTTCGAGTCTTCGAACCCTAATGCGTGAGAAATGGTAAGTAAACGCAGTATTTACATATCTGCCACTGTGCAGGAGAATCCGTATAGGTGTTACGAGTGTTCGAACCGTAATGCGCAAGAATTGGTATGGAAACCCCGTATTTACATATCTGCCACTCTGCAGGTGAATCCGTATGGGTGTTCGAGTGTTCGAACCGTAATGTGCAAGAAATGGTATGTAAACCCCGTATTTACATATCTGCCACTGTGCAGGAGAATCCGTATAGGTGTTCGAGTGTTCGAACCGTAATGCGTGAGAAATGGTAAGTAAACGCCGTATTTACATATCTGTCACTGTGCAGGAGAATCCGTATAGGTGTTCGAGTGTTCGAACCGCAATGCGCAAGAAATGGTATGTAAACCCTGTATTTACATATCTGCCACTGTGCAGGAGAATCCGTATAGGTGTTCGAGTGTTCGAACCGTAATGCGTGAGAAATGGTAAGTAAACGCCGTATTTACATATCTGCCACTGTGCAGGAGAATCCGTACAGGTGTTCGAGTGTTCGAACCGTAATGCGCAAGAAATGGTACGTAAACCCCGTATTTACATATCTGCCACTGTACAGGAGAATCCGTATCGGTGTTCGAGTGTTCGAACCATAATGCGTGAGAAATGGTAAGTAAACGCCGTATTTACATATCTGTCACTGTGCAGGAGAATCCGTAAAGTTGTTCGAGTGTTCGAACCGTAATGCGCAAGAAATGGTATGTAAACCCCGTATTTACATATCTGCCACTGTGCAGGAGAATCCGTATCGGTGTTCGAGTGTTCGAACCGTAATGCGCATGAATTGGTATGTAAACCCCGTATTTACATATCTGCCACTGTGCAGGAGAATCCGTATAGGTGTTCGAGTCTTCGAACCCTAATGCGTGAGAAATGGTAAGTAAACGCAGTATTTACATATCTGCTACTGTGCAGGAGAATCCGTATAGGTGTTACGAGTGTTCGAACCGTAATGCGCAAGAAATGGTATGTAGACCCCGTATTTAAATATCTGCCACTGTGCAGGGGAATACGTATAGGTGTTCGAGTCTTCGAACCCTAATGCGTGAGAAATGGTAAGTAAACGCAGTATTTACATATCTGCCACTGTGCAGGAGAATCCATATAGGTGTTACGAGTGTTCGAACCGTAATGCGCAAGAAATGGTATGTAGACCCCGTATTTAAATATCTGCCATTGTGCAGGGGAATACGTATAGGTGTTCGAGTCTTCGAACCCTAATGCGTGAGAAATGGTAAGTAAACGCAGTATTTACATATCTGCCACTGTGCAGGAGATTCCGTATAGGTGTTCGAGTGTTCGAACCGTAATGCGCAAGAATTGGTATGGAAACCCCGTATTTACATATCTGCCACTGTACAGGAGAATCCGTATAGGTGTTCGAGTGTTCGAACCGTAATGCGCAAGAAATGGTATGTAAACCCCGTATTTACATATCTGCCACTGTGCAGGAGAATCCGTATAAGTGTTCGAGTGTTCGAACCGTAATGCGTGAGAAATGGTAAGTAAACGCCGTATTTACATATCTGTCACTGTGCAGGAGAATCCGTATAGGTGTTCCAGTGTTCGAACCGTAATGCGCAAGAAATGGTATGTAAACCCCGTATTTACATATCTGCCACTGTGCAGGAGAATCTGTATAGGTGTTCGAGTGTTCGAACCGTAATGCGTGAGAAATGGTAAGTAAACGCCGTATTTACATATCTGTCACTGTGCCGGAGAATCCGTATAGGTGTTCGAGTCTTCGAACCGTAATGCGCAAGAAATGGTATGTAAACCCCGTATTTACATATCTGCCACTGTACAGGAGAATCCGTATAGGTGTTCGAGTGTTCGAACCGTAATGCGCAAGAAATGGTATGTAAACCCCGTATTTACATATCTGCCACTGTGTAGGAGAATCCGTAAAGGTGTTACGAGTGTTCGAACCGTAATGCGCAAGAAATGGTATGTAAACCCCATATTTACATATCTGCCACTGTGCAGGAGAATACGTATAGGTGTTCGAGTCTTCGAACCCTAATGCGTGAGAAATGGTAAGTAAACGCTGTATTTACATATCTGCCACTGTGCAGGAGAATCCGTATAGGTGTTCGAGTGTTCGAACCGTAATGCGCAAGAATTGGTATGGAAACCCCGTATTTACATATCTGCCACTGTGCAGGTGAATCCGTATAGGTGTTCGAGTGTTCGAACCGTAATGCGCAAGAAATGGTATGTAAACCCCGTATTTACATATCTGCCACTGTGCAGGAGAATCCGTACAGGTGTTCAAGTGTTCGAACCGTAATGCGTGAGAAATGGTAAGTAAACGCCGTATTTACATATCTGTCACTGTGCAGGAGAATCCGTATAGGTGTTCGAGTCTTCGAACCGCAATGCGCAGGAAATGGTATGTAAACCCTGTATTTACATATCTGCCGCTGTGCAGGAGAATCCGTATAGCTGTTCGAGTGTTCGAACCGTAATGCGTGAGAAATTGTAAGTAAACGCCGTATTTACATATCTGGCACTGTGCAGGAGAATCCGTACAGGTGTTCGAGTGTTCGAACCGTAATGCGCAAGAAATGGTACGTAAACCCCGTATTTACATATCTGCCACTGTACAGGAGAATCCGTATAGGTGTTCGAGTGTTCGAACCGTAATGCGTGAGAAATGGTAAGTAAACGCCGTATTTACATATCTGTCACTGTGCAGGAGAATCCGTAAAATTGTTCGAGTGTTCGAACCGTAATGCGCAAGAAATGGTATGTAAACCCCGTATTTACATATCTGCCACTGTGCAGGAGAATACGTATAGGTGTTCGAGTCTTCGAACCCTAATGCGTGAGAAATGGTAAGTAAACGCAGTATTTACATATCTGCCACTGTGCCGGAGAATCCGTATATGTGTTCGAGTGTTCGAACCGTAATGCGCAAGAAATGGTATGTAAACCCCGTATTTACATATCTGCCACTGTGCAGGAGAATCCGTATAGGTGTTCGAGTGTTCGAACCGTAATGCGCAAGAATTGGTATGGAAACCCCGTATTTACATATCTGCCACTGTGCAGGAGAATCCGTATATGTGTTCGAGTGTTCGAACCGTAATGGGCAAGAAATGGTATGTAGACCCCGTATTTACATATCTGCCATTGTGCAGGGGAATACGTATAGGTGTTCGAGTCTTCGAACCCTAATGCGTGAGAAATGGTAAGTAAACACAGTATTTACATATCTGCCACTGTGCAGGAGATTCCGTATAGGTGTTCGAGTGTTCGAACCGTAATGCGTAAGAATTGGTATGGAAACCCCGTATTTACATATCTGCCACTGTACAGGAGAATCCGTATAGGTGTTCGAGTGTTCGAACCGTAATGCGCAAGAAATGGTATGTAAACCCCGTATTTACATATCTGCCACTGTGCAGGAGAATCCGTATAGGTGTTCGAGTGTTCGAACCGTAATGCGTGAGAAATGGTAAGTAAACGCCGTATTTACATATCTGTCACTGTGCAGGAGAATCCGTATAGGTGTTCCAGTGTTCGAACCGTAATGCGCAAGAAATGGTATGTAAACCCCGTATTTACATATCTGCCACTGTGCAGGAGAATCTGTATAGGTGTTCGAGTGTTCGAACTGTAATGCGTGAGAAATGGTAAGTAAACGCCGTATTTACATATCTGTCACTGTGCCGGAGAATCCGTATAGGTGTTCGAGTCTTCGAACCGTAATGCGCAAGAAATGGTATGTAAACCCCGTATTTACATATCTGCCACTGTGCAGGAGAATCCGTATAGGTGTTCGAGTGTTCGAACCGTAATGCGTGAGAAATGGTAAGTAAACGCCATATTTACATATCTGTCACTGTGCCGGAGAATCCGTATATGTGTTCGAGTGTTCGAACCGTAATGCGCAAGAAATGGTATGTAAACCCCGTATTTACATATCTGCCACTGTGCAGGAGAATCCGTATAGGTGTTCGAGTGTTCGAACCGTAATGCGCAAGAAATGGTATGTAAACCCCGTATTTAAATTTCTGCCACTGTGTAGGAGAATCCGTAAAGGGGTTACGAGTGTTCGAACCGTAATGCGCAAGAAATGGTATGTAAACCCCATATTTACATATCTGCCACTGTGCAGGAGAATACGTATAGGTGTTCGAGTCTTCGAACCCTAATGCGTGAGAAATGATAAGTAAACGCAGTATTTACATATCTGCCACTGTGCAGGAGAATCCGTATAGGTGTTCGAGTGTTCGAACCGTAATGCGCAAGAATTGGTATGGAAACCCCGTATTCACATATCTGCCACTGTGCAGGTGAATCCGTATAGGTGTTCGAGTGTTCGAACCGTAATGCGCAAGAAATGGTATGTAAACCCCGTATTTACATATCTGCCACTGTGCAGGAGAATCCGTATAGGTGTTCGAGTGTTTGAACCGTAATGCGTGAGAAATGGTAAGTAAACGCCGTATTTACATATCTGTCACTGTGCAGGAGAATCCGTATAGGTGTTCGAGTGTTTGAACCGTAATGCGTGAGAAATGGTAAGTAAACGCCGTATTTACACATCTGTCACTGTGCAGGAGAATCCGTAAAGTTGTTCGAGTGTTCGAACCGTAATGCGCAAGAAATGGTATGTAAACCCCGTATTTACATATCTGCCACTGTGCAGGAGAATCCGTATAGGTGTTCGAGTGTTCGAACCGTAATGCGCAAGAATTGGTATGGAAACCCCGTATTTACATATCTGCCACTGTGCAGGAGAATCCGTATAGGTGTTACGAGTGTTCGAACTGTAATGCGCAAGAAATGGTATGTAGACCCCGTATTTACATATCTGCCATTGGGCAGGGGAATACGTATAGGTGTTCGAGTCTTCGAACCCTAATGCGTGAGAAATGGTAAGTAAACGCAGTATTTACATATCTGCCACTGTGCAGGAGAATCCGTATAGGTGTTACGAGTGTTCGAACCGTAATGCGCAAGAAATGGTATGTAGACCCCGTATTTACATATCTGCCATTGTGCAGGGGAATACGTATAGGTGTTCGAGTCTTCGAACCCTAATGCGTGAGAAATGGTAAGTAAACGCAGTATTTACATATCTGCCACTGTGCAGGAGATTCCGTATAGGTGTTCGAGTGTTCGAACCGTAATGCGCAAGAATTGGTATGGAAACCCCGTATTTACATATCTGCCACTGTACAGGAGAATCCGTATAGGTGTTCGAGTGTTCGAACCGTAATGCGCAAGAAATGGTATGTAAACCCCGTATTTACATATCTGCCACTGTGCAGGAGAATCCGTATAGGTGTTCGAGTGTTCGAACCGTAATGCGTGAGAAATGGTAAGTAAATGCCGTATTTACATATCTGTCACTGTGCAGGAGAATCCGTATAGGTGTTCCAGTGTTCGAACCGTAATGCGCAAGAAATGGTATGTAAACCCCGTATTTACATATCTGCCACTGTGCAGGAGAATCCGTATAGGTGTTCGAGTGTTCGAACCGTAATGCGTGAGAAATGGTAAGTAAACGCCGTATTTACATATCTGTCACTGTGCCGGATAATCCGTATAGGTGTTCGAGTCTTCGAACCGTAATGCGCAAGTAATGGTATGTCAACCCTCTATTTACATATCTGCCACTGTGCAGGAGAATCCGTATAGGTGTTCGAGTGTTCGAACCGTAATGCGTGAGAAATGGTAAGTAAACGCCGTATTTACATATCTGTCACTGTGCCGGAGAATCCGTATAGGTGTTCGAGTGTTCGAACCGTAATGCGCAATAAATGGTATGTAAACCCCGTATTTACATATCTGCCACTGTGCAGGAGAATCCGTATAGGTGTTCGAGTGTTCGAACCGTAATGCGCAAGAAATGGTATGTAAACCCCGTATTTACATATCTGCCACTGTGTAGGAGAATCCGTATAGGTGTTACGAGTGTTCGAACCGTAATGCGCAAGAAATGGTATGTAAACCCCATATTTACATATCTGCCACTGTGCAGGAGAATACGTATAGGTGTTCGAGTCTTCGAACCCTAATGCGTGAGAAATGGTAAGTAAACGCAGTATTTACATATCTGCCACTGTGCCGGAGAATCCGTATAGGTGTTCGAGTGTTCGAACCGTAATGCGCAAGAATTGGTATGGAAACCCCGTATTTACATATCTGCCACTGTGCAGGAGAATCCGTATAGGTGTTCGAGTCTTCGAACCGTATTGCGTGAGAAATGGTAAGTAAACGCAGTATTTACATATCTGCCATTGTGCAGGAGAATCCGTATAGGTGTTACGAGTGTTCGAACCGTAATGCGCAAGAAATGGTATGTAGACCCCGTATTTACATATCTGCCACTGTGCAGGAGAATCCGTATAGGTGTTCGAGTGTTCGAACCGTAATGCGTGAGAAATGGTAAGTAAACGCCGTATTTACATATCTGTCACTGTGCCGGAGAATCCGTATATGTGTTCGAGTGTTCGAACCGTAATGCGCAAGAAATGGTATGTAAACCCCGTATTTACATATCTGCCACTGTGCAGGAGAATCCGTATAGGTGTTCGAGTGTTCGAACCGTAATGCGCAAGAAATGGAATGTAAACCCCGTATTTACATATCTGCCACTGTGTAGGAGAATCCGTATAGGTGTTACGAGTGTTCGAACCGTAATGCGCAAGAAATGGTATGTAAACCCCATATTTACATATCTGCCACTGTGCAGGAGAATACGTATAGGTGTTCGAGTCTTCGAACCCTAATGCGTGAGAAATGGTAAGTAAACGCTGTATTTACATATCTGCCACTGTGCAGGAGAATCCGTATAGGTGTTCGAGTGTTCGAACCGTAATGCGCAAGAATTGGTATGGAAACCCCGTATTTACATATCTGCCACTGTGCAGGTGAATCCGTATAGGTGTTCGAGTGTTCGAACCGTAATGCGCAAGAAATGGTATGTAAACCCCGTATTTACATATCTGCCACTGTGCAGGAGAATCCGTACAGGTGTTCGAGTGTTCGAACCGTAATGCGTGAGAAATGGTAAGTAAACGCAGTATTTACATATCTGCCACTGTGCAGGAGAATCCGTATAGGTGTTCGAGTGTTCGAACCGTAATGCGTGAGAAATGGTAAGTAAACGCCGTATTTACATATCTGTCACTGTGCAGGAGAATCCGTAAAGTTGTTCGAGTGTTCGAACCGTAATGCGCAAGAAATGGTATGTAAACCCCGTATTTACATATCTGCCACTGTGCAGGAGAATCCGTATAGGTGTTCGAGTGTTCGAACCGTAATGCGCAAGAAATGGTACGTAAACCCCGTATTTACATATCTGCCACTGTACAGGAGAATCCGTATAGGTGTTCGAGTGTTCGAACCGTAATGCGTGAGAAATGGTAAGTAAACGCCGTATTTACATATCTGTCACTGTGCAGGAGAATCCGTAAAGTTGTTCGAGTGTTCGAACCGTAATGCGCAAGAAATGGTATGTAAACCCCGTATTTACATATCTGCCACTGTGCTGGAGAATCCGTATAGGTGTTCGAGTGTTCGAACCGTAATGCGCATGAATTGGTATGGAAACCCCGTATTTACATATCTGCCACTGTGCAGGAGAATCCGTATAGGTGTTCGAGTCTTCGAACCCTAATGCGTGAGAAATGGTAAGTAAACGCAGTATTTACATATCTGCCACTGTGCAGGAGAATCCGTATAGGTGTTACGAGTGTTCGAACCGTAATGCGCAAGAAATGGTATGTAGACCCCGTATTTACATATCTGCCACTGTGCAGGGGAATACGTATAGGTGTTCGAGTCTTCGAACCCTAATGCGTGAGAAACGGTAAGTAAACGCAGTATTTACATATCTGCCACTGTGCAGGAGAATCCATATAGGTGTTACGAGTGTTCGAACCGTAATGCGCAAGAAATGGTATGTAGACCCCGTATTTACATATCTGCCATTGTGCAGGGGAATACGTATAGGTGTTCGAGTCTTCGAACCCTAATGCGTGAGAAATGGTAAGTAAACGCAGTATTTACATATCTGCCACTGTGCAGGAGATTCCGTATAGGTGTTCGAGTGTTCGAACCGTAATGCGCAAGAATTGGTATGGAAACCCCGTATTTACATATCTGCCACTGTACAGGAGAATCCGTATAGGTGTTCGAGTGTTCGAACCGTAATGCGCAAGAAATGGTATGTAAACCCCGTATTTACATATCTGCCACTGTGCAGGAGAATACGTATAGGTGTTCGAGTGTTCGAACCGTAATGCGTGAGAAATGGTAAGTAAACGCCGTATTTACATATCTGTCACTGTGCAGGAGAATCCGTATAGGTGTTCCAGTGTTCGAACCGTAATGCGCAAGAAATGGTATGTAAACCCCGTATTTACATATCTGCCACTGTGCAAGAGAATCTGTATAGGTGTTCGAGTGTTCGAACCGTAATGCGTGAGAAATAGTAAGTAAACGCCGTATTTACATATCTGTCACTGTGCCGGAGAATCCGTATAGGTGTTCGAGTCTTCGAACCGTAATGCGCAAGAAATGGTATGTAAACCCCGTATTTTCATATCTGCCACTGTGCAGGAGAATCCGTATAGGTGTTCGAGTGTTCGAACCGTAATGCGCAAGAAATGGTATGTAAACCCCGTATTTACATATCTGCGACTGTGTAGGAGAATCCGTATAGGTGTTACGAGTGTTCGAACCGTAATCCGCAAGAAATGGTATGTAAACCCCATATTTACATATCTGCCACTGTGCAGGAGAATACGTATAGGTGTTCGAGTGTTCGAACCGTAATGCGTGAGAAATGGTAAGTAAACGCAGTATTTACATATCTGCCACTGTGCCGGAGAATCCATATAGGTGTTCGAGTGTTCGAACCGTAATGCGCAAAAATTGGTATGGAAACCCCGTATTTACATATCTGCCACTGTGCAGGAGAATCCGTATAGGTGTTCGAGTCTTCGAACCCTATTGCGTGAGAAATGGTAAGTAAACGCAGTATTTACATATCTGCCACTGTGCCGGAGAATCCGTATAGGTGTTCGAGTGTTCGAACCGTAATGCGCAAGAATTGGTATGGAAACCCCGTATTTACATATCTGCCACTGTGCAGGAGAATCCGTATAGGTGTTCGAGTCTTCGAACCCTATTGCGTGAGAAATGGTAAGTAAACGCAGTATTTACATATCTGCCATTGTGCAGGAGAATCCGTATAGGTGTTACGAGTGTTCGAACCGTAATGCGCAAGAAATGGTATGTAGACCCCGTATTTACATATCTGCCACTGTGCAGGAGAATCCGTATAGGTGTTCGAGTGTTCGAACCGTAATGCGTGAGAAATGGTAAGTAAACGCCGTATTTACATATCTGTCACTGTGCCGGAGAATCCGTATATGTGTTCGAGTGTTCGAACCGTAATGCGCAAGAAATGGTATGTAAACCCCGTATTTACATATCTGCCACTGTGCAGGAGAATCCGTATAGGTGTTCGAGTGTTCGAACCGTAATGCGCAAGAAATGGAATGTAAACCCCGTATTTACATATCTGCCACTGTGTAGGAGAATCCGTATAGGTGTTACGAGTGTTCGAACCGTAATGCGCAAGAAATGGTATGTAAACCCCATATTTACATATCTGCCACTGTGCAGGAGAATACGTATAGGTGTTCGAGTCTTCGAACCCTAATGCGTGAGAAATGGTAAGTAAACGCTGTATTTACATATCTGCCACTGTGCAGGAGAATCCGTATAGGTGTTCGAGTGTTCGAACCGTAATGCGCAAGAATTGGTATGGAAACCCCGTATTTACATATCTGCCACTGTGCAGGTGAATCCGTATAGGTGTTCGAGTGTTCGAACCGTAATGCGCAAGAAATGGTATGTAAACCCCGTATTTACATATCTGCCACTGTGCAGGAGAATCCGTACAGGTGTTCGAGTGTTCGAACCGTAATGCGTGAGAAATGGTAAGTAAACGCCGTATTTACATATCTGTCACTGTGCAGGAGAATCCGTATAGGTGTTCGAGTCTTCGAACCGCAATGCGCAAGAAATGGTATGTAAACCCTGTATTTACATATCTGCCGCTGTGCAGGAGAATCCGTATAGGTGTTCGAGTGTTCGAACCGTAATGCGTGAGAAATTGTAAGTAAACCCCGTATTTACATATCTGGCACTGTGCAGGAGAATCCGTACAGGTGTTCGAGTGTTCGAACCGTAATGCGCAAGAAATGGTACGTAAACCCCGTATTTACATATCTGCCACTGTACAGGAGAATCCGTATAGGTGTTCGAGTGTTCGAACCGTAATGCGTGAGAAATGGTAAGTAAACGCCGTATTTACATATCTGTCACTGTGCAGGAGAATCCGTAAAGTTGTTCGAGTGTTCGAACCGTAATGCGCAAGAAATGGTATGTAAACCCCGTATTTACATATCTGCCACTGTGCTGGAGAATCCGTATAGGTGTTCGAGTGTTCGAACCGTAATGCGCATGAATTGGTATGGAAACCCCGTATTTACATATCTGCCACTGTGCAGGAGAATCCGTATAGGTGTTCGAGTCTTCGAACCCTAATGCGTGAGAAATGGTAAGTAAACGCAGTATTTACATATCTGCCACTGTGCAGGAGAATCCGTATAGGTGTTACGAGTGTTCGAACCGTAATGCGCAAGAAATGGTATGTAGACCCCGTATTTACATATCTGCCACTGTGCAGGGGAATACGTATAGGTGTTCGAGTCTTCGAACCCTAATGCGTGAGAAACGGTAAGTAAACGCAGTATTTACATATCTGCCACTGTGCAGGAGAATCCATATAGGTGTTACGAGTGTTCGAACCGTAATGCGCAAGAAATGGTATGTAGACCCCGTATTTACATATCTGCCATTGTGCAGGGGAATACGTATAGGTGTTCGAGTCTTCGAACCCTAATGCGTGAGAAATGGTAAGTAAACGCAGTATTTACATATCTGCCACTGTGCAGGAGATTCCGTATAGGTGTTCGAGTGTTCGAACCGTAATGCGCAAGAATTGGTATGGAAACCCCGTATTTACATATCTGCCACTGTACAGGAGAATCCGTATAGGTGTTCGAGTGTTCGAACCGTAATGCGCAAGAAATGGTATGTAAACCCCGTATTTACATATCTGCCACTGTGCAGGAGAATCCGTATAGGTGTTCGAGTGTTCGAACCGTAATGCGTGAGAAATGGTAAGTAAACGCCGTATTTACATATCTGTCACTGTGCAGGAGAATCCGTATAGGTGTTCCAGTGTTCGAACCGTAATGCGCAAGAAATGGTATGTAAACCCCGTATTTACATATCTGCCACTGTGCAAGAGAATCTGTATAGGTGTTCGAGTGTTCGAACCGTAATGCGTGAGAAATGGTAAGTAAACGCCGTATTTACATATCTGTCACTGTGCCGGAGAATCCGTATAGGTGTTCGAGTCTTCGAACCGTAATGCGCAAGAAATGGTATGTAAA
Organism: Camellia sinensis; assembly: GCF_055761805.1. Classification (NCBI taxonomy): domain Eukaryota; kingdom Viridiplantae; phylum Streptophyta; class Magnoliopsida; order Ericales; family Theaceae; genus Camellia; species Camellia sinensis. Next base: position 5,725,574 of record NC_138971.1, read on the forward strand.
CCCCGTATTTTCATATCTGCCACTGTGCAGGAGAATCCGTATAGGTGTTCGAGTGTTCGAACCGTAATGCGCAAGAAATGGTATGTAAACCCCGTATTTACATATCTGCAACTGTGTAGGAGAATCCGTATAGGTGTTACGAGTGTTCGAACCGTAATGCGCAAGAAATGGTATGTAAACCCCATATTTACATATCTGCCACTGTGCAGGAGAATACGTATAGGTGTTCGAGTCTTCGAACCCTAATGCGTGAGAAATGGTAAGTAAACGCAGTATTTACATATCTGCCACTGTGCCGGAGAATCCGTATAGGTGTTCCAGTGTTCGAACCGTAATGCGCAAGAAATGATATGTAAACCCCGTATTCACATATCTGTCACTGTGCCGGAGAATCCGTATAGGTGTTCGAGTGTTCGAACCGTAATGTGCAAGAAATGGTATGTAAACCCCGTATTTACATATCTGCCACTGTGTAGGAGAATCCGTATAGGTGTTCGAGTGTTCGAACCGTAAGGCGCAAGAAATGGTATGTAAACCCCGTATTTACATATCTGCCATTGTGCAGGGGAATACGTATAGGTGTTCGAGTCTTCGAACCCTAATGCGTGAGAAATGGTAAGTAAACGCAGTATTTACATATCTGCCACTGTGCAGGAGAATCCGTATAGGTGTTACGAGTGTTCGAACCGTAATGCGCAAGAAATGGTATGTAGACCCCGTATTTACATATCTGCCACTGTGCAGGAGAATCCGTATAGGTGTTCGAGTGTTCGAACCGTAATGCGTGAGAAATGGTAAGTAAACGCCGTATTTACATATCTGTCACTGTGCCGGAGAATCCGTATATGTGTTCGAGTGTTCGAACCGTAATGCGCAAGAAATGGTATGTAAACCCCGTATTTACATATCTGCCACTGTGCAGGAGAATCCGTATAGGTGTTCGAGTGTTCGAACCGTAATGCGCAAGAAATGGAATGTAAACCCCGTATTTACATATCTGCCACTGTGTAGGAGAATCCGTATAGGTGTTACGAGTGTTCGAACCGTAATGCGCAAGAAATGGTATGTAAACCCCATATTTACATATCTGCCACTGTGCAGGAGAATACGTATAGGTGTTCGAGTCTTCGAACCCTAATGCGTGAGAAATGGTAAGTAAACGCTGTATTTACATATCTGCCACTGTGCAGGAGAATCCGTATAGGTGTTCGAGTGTTCGAACCGTAATGCGCAAGAATTAGTATGGAAACCCCGTATTTACATATCTGCCACTGTGCAGGTGAATCCGTATAGGTGTTCGAGTGTTCGAACCGTAATGCGCAAGAAATGGTATGTAAACGCAGTATTTACATATCTGCCACTGTGCAGGAGAATCCGTACAGGTGTTCGAGTGTTCGAACCGTAATGCGTGAGAAATGGTAAGTAAACGCCGTATTTACATATCTGTCACTGTGCAGGAGAATCCGTATAGGTGTTCGAGTCTTCGAACCGCAATGCGCAAGAAATGGTATGTAAACCCTGTATTTACATATCTGCCGCTGTGCAGGAGAATCCGTATAGGTGTTCGAGTGTTCGAACCGTAATGCGTGAGAAATTGTAAGTAAACGCCGTATTTACATATCTGGCACTGTGCAGGAGAATCCGTACAGGTGTTCGAGTGTTCGAACCGTAATGCGCAAGAAATGGTACGTAAACCCCGTATTTACATATCTGCCACTGTACAGGAGAATCCGTATAGGTGTTCGAGTGTTCGAACCGTAATGCGTGAGAAATGGTAAGTAAACGCCGTATTTACATATCTGTCACTGTGCAGGAGAATCCGTAAAGTTGTTCGAGTGTTCGAACCGTAATGCGCAAGAAATGGTATGTAAACCCCGTATTTACATATCTGCCACTGTGCTGGAGAATCCGTATAGGTGTTCGAGTGTTCGAACCGTAATGCGCATGAATTGGTATGGAAACCCCGTATTTACATATCTGCCACTGTGCAGGAGAATCCGTATAGGTGTTCGAGTCTTCGAACCCTAATGCGTGAGAAATGGTAAGTAAACGCAGTATTTACATATCTGCCACTGTGCAGGAGAATCCGTATAGGTGTTACGAGTGTTCGAACCGTAATGCGCAAGAAATGGTATGTAGACCCCGTATTTACATATCTGCCACTGTGCAGGGGAATACGTATAGGTGTTCGAGTCTTCGAACCCTAATGCGTGAGAAACGGTAAGTAAACGCAGTATTTACATATCTGCCACTGTGCAGGAGAATCCATATAGGTGTTACGAGTGTTCGAACCGTAATGCGCAAGAAATGGTATGTAGACCCCGTATTTACATATCTGCCATTGTGCAGGGGAATACGTATAGGTGTTCGAGTCTTCGAACCCTAATGCGTGAGAAATGGTAAGTAAACGCAGTATTTACATATCTGCCACTGTGCAGGAGATTCCGTATAGGTGTTCGAGTGTTCGAACCGTAATGCGCAAGAATTGGTATGGAAACCCCGTATTTACATATCTGCCACTGTACAGGAGAATCCGTATAGGTGTTCGAGTGTTCGAACCGTAATGCGCAAGAAATGGTATGTAAACCCCGTATTTACATATCTGCCACTGTGCAGGAGAATCCGTATAGGTGTTCGAGTGTTCGAACCGTAATGCGTGAGAAATGGTAAGTAAACGCCGTATTTACATATCTGTCACTGTGCAGGAGAATCCGTATAGGTGTTCCAGTGTTCGAACCGTAATGCGCAAGAAATGGTATGTAAACCCCGTATTTACATATCTGCCACTGTGCAAGAGAATCTGTATAGGTGTTCGAGTGTTCGAACCGTAATGCGTGAGAAATGGTAAGTAAACGCCGTATTTACATATCTGTCACTGTGCCGGAGAATCCGTATAGGTGTTCGAGTCTTCGAACCGTAATGCGCAAGAAATGGTATGTAAACCCCGTATTTTCATATCTGCCACTGTGCAGGAGAATCCGTATAGGTGTTCGAGTGTTCGAACCGTAATGCGCAAGAAATGGTATGTAAACCCCGTATTTACATATCTGCAACTGTGTAGGAGAATCCGTATAGGTGTTACGAGTGTTCGAACCGTAATGCGCAAGAAATGGTATGTAAACCCCATATTTACATATCTGCCACTGTGCAGGAGAATACGTATAGGTGTTCGAGTCTTCGAACCCTAATGCGTGAGAAATGGTAAGTAAACGCAGTATTTACATATCTGCCACTGTGCCGGAGAATCCGTATAGGTGTTCCAGTGTTCGAACCGTAATGCGCAAGAAATGATATGTAAACCCCGTATTCACATATCTGTCACTGTGCCGGAGAATCCGTATAGGTGTTCGAGTGTTCGAACCGTAATGTGCAAGAAATGGTATGTAAACCCCGTATTTACATATCTGCCACTGTGTAGGAGAATCCGTATAGGTGTTCGAGTGTTCGAACCGTAAGGCGCAAGAAATGGTATGTAAACCCCGTATTTACATATCTGCAACTGTGTAGGAGAATCCGTATAGGTGTTACGAGTGTTCGAACCGTAATGCGCAAGAAATGGTATGTAAACCCCATATTTACATATCTGCCACTGTGCAGGACAATACGTATAGGTGTTCGAGTCTTCGAACCCTAATGCGTGAGAAATGGTAAGTAAACGCAGTATTTACATATCTGCCACTGTGCCGGAGAATCCGTATAGGTGTTCGAGTGTTCGAACCGTAATGCGCAAGAATTGGTATAGAAACCCCGTATTTACATATCTGCCACTGTACAGGAGAATCCGTATAGGTGTTCGAGTGTTCGAACCGTAATGCGCAAGAAATGGTATGTAAACCCCGTATTTACATATCTGCCACAGTGTAGGAGAATCCGTATAGGTGTTCGAGTGTTCGAACCGTAATGCGTGAGAAATGGTAAGTAAACGCCGTATTTACATATCTTTCACTGTGCAGGAGAATCCGTATTGGTGTTCGAGTGTTTGAACCGTAATGCGCAAGAAACGGTATGTAAACCCCGTATTTACATATCTGCCACTGTGCAGGAGAATCCGTATAGGTGTTCGAGTGTTCGAACCGTAATGCGCAAGAATTGGTATGGAAACCCGTATTTACATATCTGCCACTGTGCAGGAGAATCCGTATAGGTGTTCGAGTGTTCGAACCGTAATGCGCAAGAAATGGTATGTAAACCCCGTATTTACATATCAGCCACTGTGCAGGAGAATACGTATAGGTGTTCGAGTGTTCGAACCATAATGCGCAAGAAATGGTATGTAAACCCCGTATTTACATATCAGCCACTGGGCAGGAGAATCCGTATAGGTGTTCGAGTGTTCGAACCGTAATGCGCAAGAAATGGTATGTAAACCCCGTATTTACATTTCTGCCACTGTGCAGGAGAATCCGTATAGGTGTTCGAGTGTTCGA